>NC_071618.1:29586545-29909878 GCF_014839835.1 Dryobates pubescens
CTCTAGATTAATATGAAGATCAAGTTCTATGTAATATATTCTTACAACCCACATTCACCAAATGTGAAGAGAAGTGGAATGTTGTGGTTCTCTGTCCACTCTGTACCTCCTAAATGCAAAAATAAACTTCAGCTCTGCCAGGCATACCCTTTCCCCCCCAGAAAAAAAAACCAAACAAAAACTTTTGTACAATGGGGATGGAGAAACAAAGTAGGAATTAGGTGTACTATTTGTTTTGTACTACTAAGCATAGACCCAGCTTAAGACAAAGCACTGAATGGAAACTCTTGACATTGTACCACATTTCCACCGTTCAGATCGGTAGGAACTGGACCACTATGTGCCCATCTGGAAACATGCAAAAGTTGTCTCTCCTTTGCACTATAGAACGAAATAGACCATAGAAGAAGAAAGAAAGAAGGGAGGGAGGAAAGCACACAGGCAGTCAGGGAGGGAGGGAGGGAGGGAGGGAGGAAGGAAGGAAGGAAGGAAAGAAGGAAGGAAGGAAGGAAGGAAGGACTGTTTTGTCAAAGATTTCTTTTTATCAAAGCTGAAAAGGTGAGCATTTCAATTAAGATAAATTAATTTGATGTATTTTTGGTTTTGCTACCTAGGAGAAAGTACACATCCATGTATGTTTACTAATTAGCTATTTATGTTGAATGAAAAATTAATCCTTTGCAACATTCTTCTCTATTTTCCAGAAACAATTAAGTTAACCAGAAAGGAAACTCAGGAAGTATCATTCCTTTCAGCTTCATACTTATTCTTAATCCTTAAAAAGCTGATGATGACCAAAGCTTGGAAAATGACACTGGTGTACCTGCACATTTGTTTTTGTCCACTATTACATTCTTATGAGACAATGCAATATAAGCATTTAACAATCATGCTGTCATGTGTTTTACAATAGGAAGTATATAATAGATTTCTTGATATTTTTATGTAAAGTAGTTTTTATGGAAAACACACCAAATATTGCAGCATCTCATTCAGCACAAAAGGTCATAAACATATTAAAACTAGTAATTTTGGTGCAAAATTTCTTGCTTTATATTAGAGCTAAGACAGAGAGCTGAGCTCATCTAATGTGATATGTACAGAATTTCTTCATAACATACATACCATGAAATATTTGTTATAAATTTCTTATGGAAGTACCATATATGCAAGAACATTTTTGAGAGCACACAAATTATCAAATCCTCAGCTGGTATATATTCACGTTGTTTCTTTGTAATGTCTGTTAAGTTATAGCAAAATGTGTGCTTTTACCAATAGAGAGGTTGACTGGTATAGCTTTGTTCTGTTACTGTGTTTATGCTACTCCAATGTTCTTGAAAATTAATTCCCCTGCCCCCCAAAAATTCCTGATTCACTCTCTTTCAAATGATGAATAAAATGTTTTGTGTCATAAGACGAAGAAAGCAAACACTGAATTCATGGTGTAAGCTTTTAAATGAAGTCTAAAAAGTCATTACTGGTAAGTGTTTACATTAATAGATTTGTCACGAACAATTTCTGTGAATTTATAAGAAGTGAACTTAGAATATACAAGATAGGTTATGTGACACTTGTGATGTTTCATATTGAACATGAAATGAAGTGAGGCAACAAACCTAGGCCATGAAAGTTAGAGGAAAATATTTTCTGGTGATCTGTTTCTTTGAGTGATGAGATCAAGATGACAATTTTCATGAAATATTGGAGGCTCTTTGAGTCTTTTTGGGACAATGAAGAGTTAAAAATGAGCATGTTTT
Organism: Dryobates pubescens; assembly: GCF_014839835.1. Taxonomy (NCBI): domain Eukaryota; kingdom Metazoa; phylum Chordata; class Aves; order Piciformes; family Picidae; genus Dryobates; species Dryobates pubescens. The sequence goes on from NC_071618.1 coordinate 29,588,306, forward strand.
TGCATTTAAAAAAAAATTCTGTATATATCTCAGAATGACAGATATGCTTATATTCTGCAGAAGTGTGCTTCTGAGTGACAGGAGCCTTGAAATGTTGTTTATGTGTTTAGCTCTGAATATCAAGGACATGATTTAGTAGGAAACCATCATGTTAACATCGTTAATGGCATTTTCACCAACATTTATAATCTTATACTGAATAAGACCATTTACTTCTAAAACAGACTGTTCAGTGTTTCCACATCCGATTCACTACTTTTTCATATGCTATCAGAAGTTTAAATTTTTCAATTAAAACAGTCATCCCCAAGTAACAAAACACATGAATTGATGAGAGTTCTGCATCATAAACATGAAGGCATATACTTTTTTTTGTTCTTGTCATTGCCAGAAATTCTGCTTGCATTTTCTATTATTAAAATGAATGTCAACACAGAGGAAAGTATGTTCTTGCTGTCACAGAGTGTATGCTTAGACTACATCTGAACATTGTTTTTCAGGGAGAAGTGTTCAATGATTTGATCACCTGTCAGACGTGTCTCTGTGAAATGTCTTGCAGAGCCTTCAGCTCTCTTTCTCTTACCATCTGTGAAGCAAAGAACAAAAGCCCCATCCCTATAAATTATGCTGGCATAGGGGAAAAAATCACAGACAACCATTTGGGGCTTTTGTTGTCCAGTTGATAATTTTTGTTGCTTCCACAGAAACATACAGAATCACTATCACTTTTTTGTTTTGTTTTGTTTTCCCCTATGCTCTTTCTTTGCAAACCAGTACCCAAACATGTATTTCTATAATTTGCCATACATTTCCTTTTTTTCCAGAGTTTCCAAAATTCTTTGCACTGATATATCACTGCAATAACATATAATGCATGTTTCTGGAATGTAATGATCTACATTCAACCACTCAGGGTGGGACATGATTACCAGCTGAATTTATTGAATTGTTCTCTCAGAAGAATAGGCTTTTTCATTTTAAAACTAACAATGACATTATTTCATGCTCATTTAAGACATGATAGGCCCCTGTTACTCATTCTGATACCTTCCTGTACCTTATTGAAGCTTGTCCAGCTTCCTGCTCCAAAGAAAGTATTTCAACATTACTCTTTTATAGCTTACAAAATCTCTCATGTTCTCTGTAGCAAAGGAAGAGTATAACTGTATGTTGGACTTGATGATGTCAAAGGTTTCTTCCAATCAAAATGATTTAGGTTTAGGCTGGAGGTTAGGAGGAAGTTCTACACAGAGAGAGTGATTGCCCATTGGAATGGGCTGCCTGAGGAGGTGGTGGAGTTGCCATCACTGGAGGTGTTCAGGAGGAGACTTGATAGGGTGTTTGGTTGCATGGTTTAGTTGATTAGGTCGTGTTGGATGACAGGTTGGACACGATCTTGAAGGTCTCTTCCAACCTGGTCTGGTCTGGTCTGGTCTGGTCTGGTCTGGTCTATTCTATTCTATTCTAGTCTAGTCTAGTCTAGTCTAGTCTAGTCTATGATTCTGTGTTTTGCCACTTTAGTGAAATGTTGCTTGGAAAGGACCTGGACCTCTGGAGACCATCTAGTCCAACCTCTGTGCTAAAATAGGATCACCTAGGGCAGGCCACAGAGGAACACATCCAGGCAATTATTAAAAGTCTCCAGAGGAGACCACAACCTCTCTGGGCAGCCTGTTCCAGTACTCTGTCACCCTCACAGTGAAGTAGTTTCTCCCCCTGCTGAGATGGAACTTCCCATATAGCAGCTTATACCCCCGTTATTCTTTGTCCTGTTATCACAAACTAGAACAAGTGGAGTCTCTCAGGGATCAGTACTGGGACCAGTCTTCTTTAACATCTTTTTTGGTGATGTGGGCAGAGGCATTGAGTGCACCCTCAGCAGGTTTGCTGACAACACCAAGCTGTGTGGTACAATAGACATGCTGGAGGGAAGGGATGGCATCCAGAGGGACCTGGGAATGGAACAAAACTAGAAACGGGTAGATTCAGATTGGATGTTAGGGAGAAATTCTTCACCATGAGGGCGGTGAGACCCTGGAACAGGTTGCTCAGGGAGGTGGTGGAAGCTGCCTCCCTGGAGGTTTTTAAGGCCAGGCTGGATGTGGCTCTGAGCAACCTGACCTAGTGTGAGATGTCCCTGCCCATGGCAGGGGGGTTGGAACTAGATGATCCTTGAGGTCCCTTCCAACCCTAACAATTCTATGATTCTATTATTTCCTTCAGAGAAGTTTTAATTTATTCTTGCTTCTTTCATGAAGATAACCTAAATTTCAATTTTTGCCCAAATAAGACACAAAAGAGGTACAGATCCTGCCTAGGAAATTTTGCAAGTCAGTGGGTAATTTCTTGCATACAATGCCTGACTTAATAACCATATTCTGAAGAATTTAGTGACTGCTTCATAGGAAAGACCACTTGATCATTAAGGGCTTTCACAACAGAGAGTGGCCTATTTGGAATGTTGACCAGTTTGTACAAGGTTGATGCTGTCAAATGTCATAAGGTAAACATAACTGTAAGAAGAGATGAAGGCACTGAAGTGTTTGTTTTGGGGGTTTGGTTTGGTTTAGTTTGGTTGGTTGGGTTTTTTTGTTTGCTTGCTTGTTTGTTTGCGTTTGGCTTTGGTTTTGGTTTTCTTGTTGAAGGAAATGCAGCTGTCTGGGAAATGCAATAGCTTCAGGATTAAGCAGCAGGTAAAAGAGGCTGTCCATAGCACTGTTGTTAGGTGCCTTATTGCCTTTGTGTCATTAGCCATAGGCATGTAGATGTTCAAGTTATGCTAACTAAATTTAAAAATCAGGGCTGCTCTGCATTGTGCCTTTTCAGACATTTTTCTGTAGAATTCTTTCTGGTTTTAACAAGGGATGTTGTACCAAAGACCAAGCTGCATGTCTGTAGTTTCTGAATACAGAAACCTTCAGAATTTTCAAATGTAAAATCAACATTCAAAGAGGATTCTCTTTATTTAAATAGACTTATTAGAAATTTAAAGCAGATGAAGATGGTTTCAATGAAATGAATAAATAATTAAGGCAAATCTGTATACTTGTCAGAAACTCCATATTAAGAATTAAGAGAAGGTAGACAGCCTTATGACAGATCTGTCCCTTTTTTATAGCTAAAGGTAAAGGGGTTTTTTTGTACTTGGCATTCTTTTCAAGTTCACCTGATCAAACCAAAAACCAAAAAATATTGCCAGGTAACTTACACTGGTAATAATCATAACCTTTAATCACAGATAAAAAGAATGATACAATGCTGTTTATTTTTTTTTTAAGTAGGCTTGGTATGAGAGGCAAACTATCATGCTTCAAGCAATTTTAAACGTTGATTTGACTGTGAACTACGATAACAGATTGCACTTTGCAAACTGCTCACTAGCAGTGCATTGTAAGCAGGCCTAGAAAATAATCCCTGAGTGTTGTAGGACTGCTGCCATTAATAACTGAGCTTGTTAGTTAAAAGCTGGGAAAGACTTGAGTATTTAAGAGGATTACTGCTATAAACCATATTATTTTTTTTAGACATTCAAGGCCTTATTCATTAAGGGCTTTTGCAACAGAAACAGCTGCATAGGGATATGATCGTGTTTTGGTAAACGGCTAGGGCCTTGACCTTGCAAATGATTGCAGTGGGCTCTTTGGAAAGTACCTGAGGGAATCAGGTAATCACCTTCCATAAAGGAAGTCCGTACACTCTGCAGGGAGTCAAGCAATGACGAAATTGCATGGATTGAGACTGTACAGGTAAGAGATCTTTGCAAAAGATGTGCTTCAAAAACTGTGATTATTAGGTACTGATATATCTCATTCTACTTTAGGCAGTGTCCTTGATAGAATAAGGCCATAAACAGTCATAAAGATGATAAAAGTGCTGGAGAACCTGCCTTATGAGCAAAGAATTAAGAAGTTAAGTTTTTTCCTCCTGGAAAAGAGAAGGTGCAGGGGTGAATCTCATCACTGTATGCCAGAGTTTAACAGGATAGCTAGAAAGAACATTAAGGTTCTTTTTTCCAGAAAGAGTCACACAGAGAAGAAAAGGAGCAGCTGGTATTAGTTGCCCTGGGAAAGGTTTCATCTCGATACAAGAAAGATATTTTCTACAGTAAGAACAACCAATCACTCGAACAACCATGGACATAGTAAAGTCACCATCCCTTGTGGTTTTGATGATGCAATTATAGAGGGAATAGATAATCTCATCTAGGCTCCCTTTCCTGTGAAAGATTGGACCAGATGACCTTTCCAAGTCCCTTCCAGCCTGAGCTGTTCTATGTATCTGTGATTCTAAGACCATACAACCTTTTTCCTCATAGCAGTTTTGTTTCATTCAATGCTTTAGTCACACCAATTTTGTTGAGTTTTTTATTTTATTTTGGTTTGGGTTTTTTCCCTCCAAAGAGCATTATAAAGAAGGATGTTGTCTCATGTGTTTCCTGCCTTGTTTTATCCTGCTCCATGTGATCAAACATGACCTTTTTTTTTTTTCTTAACAAAATGTAAATGGTTACAAAAGGCCAAAATGACTGGAAGTTTACCAGTCCTTCTGTGACTTGCTTTAACCATAGGTGTTGACATTTGTATTGCTTACATGGTGTGCTATGAACCATTTTGTGGTGCGTATTTTTTAAGGCAAGAAGAAAATATTTTTATGGCCTTTCTGTGTTTAATGACTTTTAACTCACTGAAGAGCATGTAGCGAACTAGAGGCAGTTTTAGGCAATTCCACCCATTGCTTAACAATGAGCTTTTTTTGTAATTCTATGTGATCTTCTAGCAAGAGCAGAAGAGAATCTTATTCTAGATAGCTTTTTCACACAAGGCAGATGATCGACAGATACTGATGTGAAATTGCTTGGCTTGGCCATATCTATAGGACATATAACCAAGACAAAAGGAGGGTGTCATATTCTGGAAATTAATTAAACATGAAATTAAAAAGAAAATACAATCTATTGATAAACAAGGCTTAGTAACTAAAAAGAAGACATTCTGAATTTTATTCTGATTAAATGTGGACATCAGCCTTTGACCTTCAAGACTTCTGTGATCCAAAATATACTAGTTTATTCTGTACATACTTATGGCTAAGTGTATTGTCCTGAGGAGACAAACCCAAAACATGCCCTAACTCAGACAATGGGTTAAGCACCTGTGAATGTGAAACCTGGACATTTTCTGAGGTCCAGATGGTCCAGATAAACTTGTAGCTCATGTAATTAACCCTGTAACTCACCTGTGAACTGTGTGTGCCCCTGGCCGTGTTTCGATATGCCCCATTCTGTAGGTTCAACTATCAAGTTTCTCTGATACTAACGACCATTAATTGTCTTTGACAGGATTTAAACCAGCCGAGAAGGTAGGAAACTTGCCTTGTTCTCACCCAGAAAGCAAAAAGAGCCAAATGCTGCCCTAGTTGCAGCTGAAGAGAATGTCCTAGCAGGCAAACCATGACTGGGCCTTGCACCTGGACCAAGGCAACCAATACTCCGAGAGCCCTGTGCCAGAGACAAAAAAGGGCAAAAGCCTCAAGAGAACTGAATCCCAGAAGAGCTACACTGCTAGAGCCTGTGAACTGCACATGAGAGGAGAAAGGCACCTTGGCCCTCTCCAACCAAGGAAAGGCTACAGCCCCACGATGAAGCACACAAGAGGAGAGAGGCCCCATAGCCCAAGCCAAGAAAAACTATGACCTGTGAACCGGGCACGACAAGAGAGGTGCCTCTTAATCCTCTCTGAGCCAAGAGCCTCTTGAATTATAGTAACAGAGTCTGGGAAGAGACTGGACAAAGGGGCAAGCCGTGAGTACCTGGCCAATTTGCTACAGAATCCCCCTTGTGGGAAACCACAGATCACAGCACCTTTATTTCCAATTTAAATCACTATGTTGGAAATTCCCAGATTCGTGCTTGAATTGTTTAACTGTCCTCACAACCAAATAGCAGAACCTGTAAATATACTTTGTAATTAAGTTATGGCGGTGTCTGAAGATACCACCACCCAAAATATCAAATGTAAAATATACATTTTATTACATGTATGTGTAAATTAATAGGAAAGATCTTTCAGAAGAAAACCCAACCTCCCTAAAACCCCACCAAAACTTTAAAAATCTATACACATGCCTTCACATAAGCATGTGCAGCTACCATTTAGCAATAATATAAAATAGAAAACATATTTATCTTTTCAGTCAATTATTTCCTAGAAAGCAGTTCTAATTGCTGCTCAGGTGCAGTGGAAGTCATTCTCAGAGAAAACTTCTCTTACTTTGTATCTTTTCATCTTGGTATTACGTGCTGCTTATTAGAAAGCATGTCAGAAGTGAAAGTGCATCAGCATCTGCAGCGTGTTCTTTTCATTCATACTCAGAAGGATGTTGATCCTGCTTGCCAGGGAGTCAAATGATCAGCTTATCTATCACTGTGACTTTTTTCTTCCCTCTCTTCTGTTTTCTGCTTCAGGAATACAATATTAGGAAATGAAACACTGATGTTATGTTATGAATCAGTTGAAGCAACAGTAAAGCTGCAAGACTGACAGCATTTTTAAAGTCTTGTCTTCCAGCTTTATGGGAGTTTTCTGACAAAGTAATCATGAGAATTTATAACTAGCCTGTGCATGACCACCTAAATGCTACAAGAAATGAAAAAGGTATTCCATAAATATTCCACATAATTTAATATTGAAAACCTATTAAAAAAAAAAAAAAGCCTAATTATATGTTATCACAACAGCTCCAGAAGAACAAACTGAATGTTTATTAAACATTGATTATTTTTAATCTAATTTAAATCTGTCTCTATATTCTTTATATATGTATTTTATATCTATATACACACTTGCCTTATTTAAATACATATTAATTTTTATTTTTTACTGAGTATAATGCACTTTTTAGTTCAACATATACTAATAACAGTGATAACTTTTAGTTATATGAACCTGGAAGAACAACAACAAAAAAAAAATTCAAATAATAGATTTAATGTAAAATGTTAAACGTGAATTTACTTAAAAATCCTCACAAATACTTGCTGGTTTTCACCGATTTGACTACATGACATTTTGTTCTTAAATTCCACATGAGAAGAGTTCTGCTTGACTCTGGATTTTACCTTAAAGGCTTGGGGCAAAATGGTGAGTCTTTAAAGGGTAAAACCACTCTAGTGCTGCATTGTGAGAGACTAAATCTTGTCTCTCTTGCCCAGACAATAGCTGATATGTATTGGGCAGATGTCACCTGAACGGCTCTCTGGAAGGTGCATAGATAAAGGTTGCTCACCAGACTGCAGCAGCCCTGGAAATAATGGGCAGAGGCCACTGCTAATGATACTCTCTGGAATATGCATATTCACCACCTGGACTCATACCTAAAATCGGTATAAAAGATCTGAGCAACTACTGGCTCAGGAGAAGGAAAACACAGGAGAGGGAAAAGACCAGGGCAATGCTGCTCTGAAGAAAACCAGAGAGAATACCAGGAGAGAAAAATGACAGAGACATCACCATGTAGCCTGGAAGAAGCAGACCAAGAGGAACCCTCTCTCCGTGTCCTAAGTTCTGCCTGCTACAACTCATACAGCTGAAGAGGCTGCTCAGAGGACAGCACAGCCAACAAGGATGACCTCTCCTCCACACCAAAGCAGCCTTCCTCCACAGACCCAAACTGTCTTGTGGGGGTGAGGGGTGTGGTAATATAATTCCTTTCCTCTTCTCTCTCTCTCTCACTCTCTATTTTCTCTCTCTCCCCTTCTGATCCATACACTTTATTCTGTTAATAAATAGCCTCACTGTTGATATTTTGGCCTCATTTGTGCCTCTCATTTCATAATACAGGAATATTCAAAAGAACTGAGTCTCTTTCCCTCTCTGGACCGGGACATGCATACATTCAATTTTTGAGTAATCCCAATATATGGAACAACAGAATTTCTGAGAGCTAAAAATCTTTTTTTAGAATTGCTAGAGATTAAAATAATTCTGTATCCAAAATATCTTTTTGGACTTGGAATTATTATTGACCTTGCTAACTCACTGAGGAAAAATAAGGTGATACACACTCAGCTTGGCAAGTAAAAACACGAAGTTAAAAAAAAAAAAAGAAAGACATTCAGTAGTAACAGTAGTTTTGTTTTATGCTTTCATCCTGCACTACACTTTGATATCTGTCTTTTTCTTTTGTTTTTCCTAGTACTGACAATTTTCAGGTTAATATAGGCAGAATTTTCAGGTTAATCTTCATGACAAATACAATGAGTAAAAATCAGTCAAAGACTTTTGTGGCACATTTAAGATACCGAGATGATCACTGATGTTGGTGTTTGTTTTTTGTTCTGAAGAAAAGATATTTAGGTAAAGATGATTGTTGAAATCAATCTTCATTCATAGCTGTGTGAAAAATTCATAAAGCACTTCTTTCCTTTTTTTTTTTTTTCTTTGATCTGCAAAATCAAATCTATCACAGAATATTGATAAATACACTTAGATACACATCGCAAATGCAACTGGATATTTTGTTCCTAAACATAATTTCAAAACTCATTGATACCTCCATTTGAAATAATATTACATTCAATTTGAGCCAGAAAAAGAAAGCATTGACACCATGAATGGAGACAGACCGTGGATTAATATGACCTTTCACTCCTTTGACTGAGGTAAAAACTGACTCAAGTGATGCCTGAATAAGTCACATGGGTATGATCCATTTTAATCTAAAATGTTAATTCATTTTTTGTTTGCACACTATTTGTAAAAACAGAAATTGCATTCTGATAATCTTCTCCCCTTCCTTCTTCTTTTCTCATACTAGAAAGGAACCACATCCATTGCAAATTACTTCCCAAACAAATCACATGGAAATGTTCTGCACAAACACAGATTACAAAGAATCACACTAATCTGAGGATGTAAACCCTCCTTTCTGTGAAATGATTACATAATATTTAGAAAGAATACAGGGAGAATCCAAGACAGTTTGCTATTTGAATTAAGACACCTTCTTGTTTTGTTTTCTTTGGTTACATACTCCTCTTTGGATATTTATTCAAGACTTTACGTAGTGCTCTCTCATAGATTAGGGGGGCACTAGGTGACATTGTTTGCATGTATTTTTAAAACTGAATAAATGTTCTGTTTCTTTCTGCATTGGTGGAGTAAACAATGAGAAGAAAGTAATCTGGAGATAAATTACTTTTTGCTTATTTTTCATGAGACAATTTATTTATACAGAATTTTTTAACAATAGAAAAAACTACCCAAATGGTATTTGCTTAGACAGTGCCTTGTTAGGTCTACCAGTGTGAATAAAAGACAGCTTGTTATTCCTATGTCAGGTAGGACACGGGTGTCTTGTATTACATGAATTATTTCCACGAAACCTAAAACTGAGTTGGAAAAATGGTAGGTTTCACACAATTGCTATTGTCAGGAAAACTCATTTATTCTGTATCTATGTGTCTGGTACATGAGACTTGTGTTTTTGTTGTAAAACTCATTGATGCGTATGCATGGACATCATATCACAGCTTGTAGCTCCATTATATATTTTCAAAAGGCACAGACATCCTGAACAAAAAGCATAACAGTAGATTTTGTCATATATGTGCAAAGCAAATTGGCTGCATTTTACACATGCATGAGAACACAACCATTAGTAAATGGTAAAACCAAACATTTAGAATCATATAGAATACACTAGGTTGGAAGGGACCTCTAGATATTATTTAGTCTAACCCTCTGCAGTAAGTGGGGAGATCCCCAACTGGATCAGGTTGCTCAGGGCCCCATCAAGCCTGGCCTTGAATGTGTCCAGGGATAGGGCCTGTTCCAGTCTTCCACCAAACTCATAGTAAAGAACTTCCTAATGGCCAACCTAAATCTACCATTCTCTACTTCAAAACCATAGCCTCTTGTCCTATTGCTACATACCCTCTCCAGCTTTCTTGTAGGCTCCCTTCAGATACTGGAAGGTCACTTTAAGCCCTTCTCTGAGCCTTCCATTCTCGAGGATGAACAACCTCAAGTCTCTCAGCCTGTCTTCATAGAAGAGGTACTCCAGACATTTCCACAGGACTGCTCTCTATCACATCCTCAGCCAGCCTGTATTGATAATGTGTGTTGTCCTGACCTAGGTATAGGACCATGCACTTGGCCTTGTTGCACCTCATAAGGTTCATCTGGGTCCACTTCCTCAGCTTATTTAGGTCCCTCTGGATGACATTCCTCCCCTCTGGTATATCCACTGCACCACTCTCTAAATGGATGAAGATATTAAACAGCATTGGGCCCAGTACAGATCCCTGAGCAACACTACTTGTCACCAGTTTCCATGTGGACATCAAGCCATTGACTTCTGTATGTGATCATCCAGCCAGTTCCTTAAACACCAAATGGTCTGCCTATCTAATCCATATCTCTCCAATTCAGAGAGAATGATGTTGCGTCAGACTGCATCAAAGGCATTGCAGAAGTCTAGAGAGGTGACATCCATTGCCTTTCCCTTGTAATTTCATTACAGAAAGCCACTGGGCTGGTCAGGAAGGACTTGGCATTAGTAAAGCCATGCTGACTGTCTAGAATCACCTCCCTGTCCTCCATGTGTCTTAACAGAGCTCCTAGGAGGATCTGTTCCATGGGCTTCCAATACACAGAGGTGAGTCTGACAGGTCAATAGTCTCCAAATCCATCCTTTCTACCCTTTTTGAAAATGGGTGTAATGTTAACTTTCTTCTGGTCACTGGGGACTTCATCTGAGTGCCAAGACTTTTCAAATATGGAGAATGGCTTGGCAGTGACTTCAGCCAAGTCCCTCAGGACTTTGGGATGCATCTCACCAGGTCCCATAGACTTCTAGATGTTCATTGAGTGGTCACAAGCCTTGTCTTCACTTGAAGTGGGAGGGACAATGTCCTTCTGATCTCCATCTTGTGATCATTAGCAACTTGTTGGTGTGATACATTTATTATATGTATGAATTTAATGATAAATTGTTAAAACTATGAGGAGAGGCTGAAGGAGCTGGGGTTGCTTAGCCTGGAGAAGAGGAGGCTCAGGGGAGACCTTATTGCTCTCTACAACTACCTGAAGGGAGGTTATAGACAGGTGGGGGCCGGTCTCTTCTCCCAGGCAAGCAGCACCAGAACAAGAGGACACAGTCTCAAACTGTGCCAGGGGAGGTTTAGGCTGGATGTTAGGAAGAAATTCTTCATAGAGAGAGTGATTGCCCACTGGAAAGGGCTGCCCAGGGAGGTGGTGGAGTTGCCATCATTGGAGGTGTTTAGGAGGAGACTTGATGGGTTCCTTGGTTGCATGGTTTAGTTGATTAAATGCTGTTGGATGATGGGTTGAATGAAATGATCTTGAAGGTCTCTTCCAACCTGGTTTATTCTTATATTGATATTTGACTCTACAAATGAAACCTTATAATATTTATAAGTGTGATCAGGAAATGCCATAATCCATATGATGCATACCACTTCCATAGAAGAGAACTAGTAAGTGCTTACAGTGCAATGAAGTTCTGTATTTCATTTTTACTTCAATATGGAGATAAGTATTGATTAGAACTGAGTAAAAAAAAAATATAAAGCCAAAGGTCTCTCAGATCTTTAATGTCCATAATAGATAATGTCCATAAATAGATGAGACCTTGAATTAACGGGTTCTTTGACAGGAAGCACCTTTATCAGCAATTTCCCCTAAGATGGGATCTGAAACAAAAGACATTGAAGGCATTTATTTATTTATTTATTTATTTACATCCTCATTGATTTAACTTGCCTCTCTGCCAATGTGTAGCGTACTAAAATCCAGCAGGACAGGAAAACAAATGAAACAATACACACGTTAAACAGAACCACTGTGTTGAGTCATTTCTGATTCAGAAGGAACAGTACTGATTCATCAGAATCACAGTGTGTTGAGTTATAGGAAGTTTCTTTTTAAAAATATTGATAAATTCAATTTTGTGCAATTTAAGACCTTATAAGATCGAAGGACAAGGTAATGTTGTTGCAAACCTGAAGTGACTTATATATATAAATATAACAAAGCAAATAATCTGGAAATAAGGGAATTATTTATTAGGGCTTCAGAGCATTTTGGAACAACTGATAGCTGAAAATTTACTTTTTAAGGAGGTGACTCATTTCCTGATTTCAGAATATGACAGTAAACTTCAGTGTTTCATCTTTGATTTCCTATTTTATATTTCTGTAGTACTTGGTGTTTCACTGATAGGCATACATCACACAGATCTGCAAACATAAATGCTCTCTGTGCCACGCACACACATAAACCCAGGTATCTACATTCTTCAGGTACTTGACAGGTTAGAATGAGGGTGAAAAAGATAACGTAATATTTGTCCAATATATTTAGCTTCAATTAGTTGCAGCTAGCTATGAGGAAACTGGTCACAATGTCCCCTATCAAGACACTCCCACACACATCAGAAGTGTTTTGTTCACTGTTTTGAGAAATACGTAAGAAAATTCTATAGTGAAAAGATTTATTATAGAAGTTAGACGCAAATCACTAACGTGGGAAAAATATAAAAAGGAAACAGATTCCTGGAGAAAATTAAAGCAGCAACAAACTTTGGAAAAAGAACCAGAAAGAGAAAATTTGGAGTATTTCAACCCTGGAACAGGAAAAGACTATGAGAGCATCTAGTATGATCAAAATAAAATCACCAAGCAGTGACATATGTTCCATAATCCTCAGTTGAACAAGATCAGTTCATCTGAAATGTTTTCTTTTATGATTGACCAGCTAGGTTGCCCTATAGTGCTTTAGAATACTGAATTTTTTTCTTTCCCATTTGTGGGTTTGGAGGGTTGAATATTTCACATAATTAGTTAAGTGTTATCAAGCCAGAGCAAAGCAGTGCAGCATCTGGCTCACTGCCCAGAAGTAGAAATAGAATAGTAAAATCTTGCAAACAGGATAGAAAGAGAAGTTAAACAAGAGACAGATCCTCTGGTTTTTGGCACATACTCCACTTGGCAAACTGGGAAATTACAGATGGAATATGGAAAAAAAAAAGAAAAGAAAAGAAAAGGCAAAGTTATGAACAAAATAAATGAAAAATATGCAGTCAGATAATCTTACAATATCCATCATTCCATCAATCTTTGGATAGCAGATACAGTATATGACATACAATATACTAATGAAAACTAATCCCTTCAACCTGGAAGTTCCTGAGATAACAAAGCCAAAGAGATCAAGGAAGACATTATCCCATGCATTCATACTAAGTCAGTCTGTTCAGAGGAAACAGAGGTCAATTTCATTCTATGTTGAATGAGCAGCAAAAGGAGAAAAAAAGCTATGCCAGCTCAAAATTATAGTAGTACAAACTTTTCTAACAAGTTGCATAAAGAAATGAAATATATGAAATTACATTAATATTGGCATTGAAAAGCTTGACAAAAAAGAAGCTCATTTTGTCTATTTTTTCTCACCTCCTTGACCTTCTCCCATTTCTGTAATGATACGCACTCTTTTTGTTGTTTCACTTGTGATAAGAAATTACTTTGCAGTCCTACAGCTTTTTCATCTTTTCTTTTTTCTCAGATCTCCTATATCAGGATATTTAAAAGTTCAGCAATCAGATTCTTGCTCTTGCCGTACCTTACAGGACTGTTCATGAGTCCAAGGCATAAACATGGACTCTAATGGCTTTAGATGACATTTTCTTAATGCAAGGACAGTGTAGGGCCAAAGCATATTTCAACAGTCTTATTTTTATAGTCCAAACATAGGAGTATGTCAGAGGTAAGAGGCAGTGTGCTGGTAACATAAGTGTTTCTGTATACGTGACTAGTGATCCTGCCACCAGTGTTGTCAATATGGCTGTGACAGTTGAAAGAAATAGATAAAGACATTTACAATTTGTTGTACTGGATATGAACAATATGAGGACCTCTTTTATTTTCCTCCCAGGCTGTTAAGCTTGCAATAAAGATGTAATCCAAAAGCCATATACATCTGATCCATCAACACTATAGATGTGTGCTGGATTAAACAGGCTGTGTCTTCATGCAAGCCACTTACATGAATATATGTGATGTTTACAACTTACCCACGTGGTATTTAAAAGATGACACACTTTAAAAAGGCATTTGAATGACTAACCATCAGTGAGTGCATATGATCCAGTACTTTTGTTTGTTGGTGATATTAACAATCTCTATGTCAATGCTTTTTATTTCTTAACTCAAAATTTTTTTGGTAGCTACTTCTGTATAATATGCAGGCTGTAACACACATACTACTAACGAATAAACTCATTTAAATCAGATTATTCAAAACACCTGACAATTTATTGAAAAAACTCCATCTGTGTCTGAAATTTGTGATTGAATTAAATCATGCATTTTGTAACTTTATAGCCTCCTGTGCTGTGAGGTGTATATTATCTGATTAGATAAACATGCCAGTATAGCATGAGGACTGCTTATATTGTTCCCTAAATTGCATAACAGCTATTATAAATTGTGAAAATAGTTCCTTTTTTTAAATCTACTTTTTAATTAAAAGAGAATATTCTCTAATATCACCAGCAACTTCAGAGATAGGCATTTCTGAAACACTTGCAGAATCTTGGCATATGTTTTGATTTTACTCTGTCTGGTTACATTAAACTGTGTAATAGGGTGAAGGTTTTACCTACTATCACACTCAGGAGATTAAGCACAATATGGTCCTTCCATATGGTATTTGTGCCTAAAAACCAATGAGATTAGAATGCCTATGCTGAACATTACTCCATATGTTCATCAGAATAGCCCATAGGTCTTGATAGAACAAGTGATATTTTTGAGATTTAAATATCTTTAACAGTGCCTCAGAAACACCTCAAGCACTACCAATAATTACTGTTTCACACCCCACCCCCCTCCCCAATTATGCTATTATATGTTATGCTAATGACTATTTCATTTGCTTCCAGTATGTATTTTCTTCTGCTAAATGAACATAACTATTTCACTTCTTTACTGGAAAAAGTATGTTTTACTTAGGGAGAAATAGTCTGATTTGCATTTTAATATACATTTCACCTAAAGCAGAAAAAGAAAACAAAATCAATCTGTTAACATTGTTTTCTTTGCTAGATACTTCAGTGGTTAGTATGTTGAATCTTTGGAGTCACATCTAATGTCCTGCCTAATAGTCTTCATATTTATTATTGACACTGAAGTCACACAGCAACATCAACTTTATAATTTATGGAATTAGAGAAAAGGAAAATCACAAGTTTTGGAAAGTGTGTGTACAACTACCGGAGTAACATCCACAGCTGTCCCACATAAAGTCTCCCTCTCATCCTGTCAGTCTTGAGTAACTAGTATATCCTGAAACTTGCACATTACTTTCTTAACATTTTCTTGGTTGTCCAGCAATTTCAGAAAAACAAAACAAAACAAAACAAAACAAAACAAAACAAAACAAAAACAAACAAAACTCTGTATTTCCTTCTGTATTTGGTGAAAGTCTCTGTTTTCTTCCTTTCCAGTTGGACCACGGTGAAAGGGTAGGAATACTAAAATCATATTCCAAAGGCAAAGAGACTAAGAGTGAGGCTAGAACAGTAACAAAGAAGAGCGTTAGACCCTGCTAAAGGAAAGTAATCTTTGCATAGCTTTTACTTTTGTGTAGGTTATAATAAGACTTCATCTTACGCCAAAGTAGTCTTACCAGCCTTTGCAACTTTTTGAGGTTTTATTTGCTACGTTACGTGGGGGGAGATAAGACTCTTTTCCTTTTGGTTATGATCATTTGGCTTGAAAGTTGCTTGGCAGAGAGGGATCTGGGGGTACTGATCAACATCCAACTGAATATGAATCTGAAGTGTGCTCAGGTGGCCAAGAAGGCCTACAACACCCTGGCCTGTATCAGCCATAGTGTGGCTAGCAGCATTAGGGAAGTGAGAATAGAATAGAATAGAATAGAATAGAATAGAATAGAATAGAATAGAATAGAATAGAATAGAATAGAATTAACCAAGTTGGAAAAGACCTTTGAGATCATCAAGTCCAACCCATCACCCAACACCATCTAATCAACTAAACCATGGCTCAGCACTGGCAAGGCTGCGCCTGAAGTACTGTGTTCGGTTTTGTGCTACTCACTACAAGAAGGACATTGAGGTGCTGGAGCCTGTCCAGGGAGGGACAATGAAGGTGGTGAAGGGTGTTGAACACAAGGTCTGAGAGGGGCAGCTGAGGTAGCTGGGGTTTTTCAACCTGAAGTAAAAGAGAAGGGTGATATCATCGTTCTCTGCAACTACCTGAAAGGAAGTTGTAGTGAGGTGGGGAATGGACTTTTCTTTCAGGTAACAAGTGATAGGGTGAGAAGAAATGGCCTTGAGTTGCACCAGGGGAGGTTTAGGTTATATTAGGAAAAATTTCTTCACTGAATAGGCCATCAGGCACTGGAACAGGCTGCCCAGGGAAGAGGTGGAGTCATCATCTCTTGAGGTGTTTAAAAGGTGTTTGGATGAGGTAATTACAGACATGACCTAACAGTTGTCTACAGGAAGATGTGAGGTTATGGTTGGACATGATGATGTCTTTTCCAACTGGGTATTTCTATGATTTTATGATCTGTTGCTCTTTTCTCTTAGCTGGTTTGTTTGTTTGTTTGTTTTATGCAGGGTATTGGATGTTTTGCCTCTCGTTTTTCCATCTTTATCTTTGGCTGACATTCACACATCAATTCTCTCTCTGTCTCCATCTCTTCTGCCCCCTGTGAAAAAACAATGCTAATAAGATCTCTGTATCCTATTTATTCTTCTCCCCACCAGGCTAGGGAAAATGCTCTAAACTCTCTTGCAGCACCAATGTCAATTTGCATTGGATCCTCAGCCTAATATGTAGTGCAATATACTTTAATTTGCAGAGCTTAACTTTTACAATGTTTCAAAGAATCTAACCAGAGAATGATTATTTCAAATCCTACTCAAAATGTATTTATAGTTTTTCTGTTTGCTTTCTAATTATGATACATTTCAAAACTCACTTATGTGTTGTTCACCAAGATTATTTAAAATACACTTTGTTAACATTCTCTCATCTCATTTAATAAGGAGTGAAAACACGAATGAACACAAGGAGCCACTGATATTAATAATGGCTCTCACTCAAAATGCCTTTATGTGTTTTAAATAAGATAGACATAGAGATCAAATATTTAATTTGAATAGTGGGTTTCTGAATTACTGTATTACAGAAAGAAATATCCACACTCCATTGGCTTAAGGAATTTTTGCTTTCCACTACTAATCTTAAATTAAAAAAATAATAATACTATTTTACGCATCATTGCCATCTTTATAACAACTTCCTTTCAATGCTGCTTGCAGCTATCATTTAGTAGTAATGACAGAGTGGGCTTAAAAGAGAACATCCCATCATACAGTATGTATCTAGTAATTTTCCTCCTCTGTCTTGGATCTTAAGGAGGATTTCCTTTTTCAATTGACTGTTTCAGCTATAAGAATTCAAACCTAAATTTCTCTTTTTTTACTTTAGCCTGATGACACAAAATTGGAGTTATTCATGCTTCTGCTCAACAACACAGTCATTTTATGCTATTTTTCTAGATCTGATGCATTTTTAATAACAATATCAGTACAAAGAGATAGAAAGCAACACAAAATAACAGGGATGTGGAAGTCAAATCAACATAACAATTTCACAGAGTATTTAAAGAGAAGACAATTCTCTCTGCAAATGATTAAGAAAATAGATGAATAAAAATAACTAAACTAATGTGACTTCAATTTTTACACAGTTCTTGACTCTGGTTTTGGTTATTCTATATAACCAAAAAAGATGACTATAAAAAAATGAAATATTACTTGGTCCTGCTGTACTGCAAAGAATCTATGACAGTTCTCTTCTTTGAGATAATTTCAATTACTGTAGTGGGACAACCCAAAAAAATTAGTTATTGTTTATTGCAGTTAAGTATGAATAAATTCAGCTTACTCACAATATAAACACACCTTTAGGAGCATGAAGAAAGCAATATACAGGTATGATATTTAAAAATCACTTTCATACTTTGTTGACCTCCTCAGTAAAACAGAAATCCCACCACATATTTAGAAAATTAATTTGGAACCTGCAGGTATATTTGCAAAAATAATAGTAAAAATACAATGCAGCCCTCCACCCCCAATCAAACAACCAAATAAAACCAGAAAACCAACCAACAAAATCCACCTCAACACCACTGTTTTGTGTTGCAGTTATCATCTTTTTTCCCCACATAATAGGCTGTTAAGTAGACAAATGAGATTAATCAGACTTAATAACCTAATTTTTGGCCTGATGTGCGGAATCATTTTACCTCTTGCCTTGCTTTATTCATGATAACAGTGAAAATGTTATTTCAAAGTTTTAGAACAGAAATTCACAGATCCAGAATCATAGAGTCACTGTGGCTGGAAAAGACCTTTAAGATTACAACCATCATAATTGTCAAGTCTGGTGTTAAACAATGTCCCTTAGTACCACATCTATTCCTCTTTTAAACACCTCCAGTCTTTGATAATCCTCTAAATGAAGAATTTCCTTCTAATATCCAATCTAAACTTCCCCTGGTGCAACTTGAGGCCATTGGGGCCTCTCATCTTATCAGCAGAAAGAAGAGACCAATATCCACCTTTCAGGTAGTTGCAAAGAGTGGTAAGGTCTCCCCTCAGCCTCTCTTTCTACAGTCTAAATAACCCCAGTTTCCTTAGCCACACTACCTAAAAACTGCTGTACCTCAATGTCTTTCTTGTAGCCACAAAACTGAACTCATGGTGTGACCTCATCAGTGCTGAGTACAGGGGGAACAATCACTTCCCTGGTCCTGTTTGCCACATTACTGCTGACGCAGGCAAAGATGTTGTTGGCCTTCTTGGCCACCTGAGCAAACTGCTTCTCATAATCAGGTATTATCAGCATCCACAGGTCTTTCCCTGCCAGGCAGCTTTCCAGCCACTCTGCCCCAAGCCTATAGTGTTGCATGGAGTTGTTGTGATCCAAGTGCAGGACGTGGCACCTAGCCTTGTTGAACCTCATAAAAATGAGCTCAACCCATTGATCCAGCCTGTCCAGGTTCCTCTGTAGAGCCTTTCTACCCTCAATCAGCTCAACACTCCCTGACAAATTAGCATAATTTGTCAACTTACTGAGGGTGCACACGCTCGCCGTGTCCAGATCACTGATAAAGATATTAAAGGCAAGTGGCCCTGATACTGAGCCCTGGGAAAAACCACTAGTGACTGGCTGCCAACTGGATTTAACTCCATTCAACACAACTCTTTGGATTGAGCCAACCATCCATTTTTTCACCCAGTCAAATCCATCCATTCTTAGGTAAGGTGTAAGCATTAGTATGATGCTTTAATTAGACAAAACATTTCATAATATATATTGATTTCAGAGACTTTTTTTAAGACTTCACTGTCTCTAAGCTTTTTAAGCACACTATTTTTGATGAAGATCCTAACTTAATGTAAATAGAAAAGTGGAATGACTTGTAAAATAAAGCTTTGAGATCTGCTTTTGAGCTTAATAGGAAGGGGGGGGTTGCACTATGTCCATGTGAACAGTTAAAACTCTTTTATTCTTTATGTACAGGACATACCAAAATAAAGTACAGGAGTTGTGATGCACAGAAGTATCAGTAATTCAAAAGCTGAACTTGGGCATTATCTGCACAAAAGAGCTTGGGATTTAATTTTACTTTATGCAATGAGTTGCCAGCAGTTCAGGAGCTGAAGTGCTCCCATAAAACTTGTGAAACCTCAGTCTGTTCAGGAAATGGGATCATTAAAGCTATTATAAAGAAAATTGTCTTAGGAAAGACTTCCTAGCTGGAAAATGGTTAACCAAGTTTGTACATGTCTATGTGCTGACTTTAAAAAGCCAAAAAAGAGTTATACATGTTTTAGCTCATATGAAGTGTTTCAGTCTAGTAACATGTCTTTAGAACACACAATATTTTGGAGGTAAGTCCAGGGTACATTTTCCTAACTAAAGCATACAAGAATATCAACTGAATACATAGAATACATAGAATAAACCAGGTTGGAAGAGACCTTCAAGATCACCGCGTCCAACCCATCAACCAATCAAACACCACCCAAACAACTAGCCGCCAGCACCAAGCACCCCATCAAGTCTCCTCCTGAAAACCTCCAGTGATGGCGACTCCACCACCTCCCCAGGCGGCCCATTCCAATGTGCAATCACTCTCTCTGTATAGAACTTTTTCCTAACGTCTAGCCTGAAGCTCCCCTGGCGCAGCCTGAGACTGTGTCCTCTTGTTCTGGTACTGGCCGCCTGGGAGAAGAGACCAACATCCGTCTCTCTACAACCTCCCTTCAGGTAGTTGTAGAGAGTAATAAGGTCACCCCTGAGTCTCCTCTTCTCCAGGCTAAGCAACCCCAGCTCCCTCAGCCTCTCCTCGTAGGGCTTGTGTTCCAAACCCCTCACCAACTTTATTGCTCTTCTCTGGACTCGTTCCAGCAAGTCAACATCCTTCCTAAACTGAGGGGCCCAGAACTGGACACAGGACTCGAGGTGCGGCCCAACCAGTGCAGTGTACAGGGGCAGAATGACCTCCCTGCTCCTGCTGGCCACACTGTTCCTGATGCAAGCCAGGATGCCATTGGCCCTCTTAGCTGCCTGGGCACACTGCAGGCTCATGTTCAGTCTACCGTCAACCAGCACCCCTAGGTCCCTCTCAGCCTGACTGCTCTCCAGCCATTCTGACCCCAGCTTGTAACTCTGCATGGGGTTGTTGTGGCCAATGTGCAGAACCCGGCACTTGGATGTGTTAAATCTCATGCCGTTGGACTCTGCCCATCTGCCCAGCCTGTCGAGGTCCCTCTGCAGAGCCTCTCTACCCTCCAGCAGATCAACTCCTGCCCCCAGCTTGGTGTCGTCAGCAAATTTACTGATGATGGACTCAATGTCCTCGTCCAGATCATCAATAAAGATGTTAAAGAGCATGGGGCCCAGTACTGATCCCTGGGGCACACCACTGGTGACTGGCTGCCAGCTGGATGTGGCACCATTCACCACCATTCTCTGGGCTCGGCCCTCCAGCCAGTTCCTAACCCATCGCAGTGTGCTCCCATCCAAGCCATGGGCTAACATCTTGGCCAGGAGTTTGCTATGGGGAACCGTGTCAAAGGCCTTGCTGAGGTCCAGGTAGACTACATCCACAGGCCTCCCCACATCCACCAGGCGGGTCACCTGATCATAGAAGGAGATCAGGTTGGTCAGGCAGGACCTGCCCTTCCTAAACCCATGCTGGCTGGGCCTGATCCCTTGGCCATCCTCTAGGTGTTGTGTGATTGCACTCAGGATGACCTGTTCCATAATCTTTCCTGGCACTGAGGTCAGGCTGACAGGCCTGTAATTCCCTGTCTCATCCAACCGGCCCTTGTGGATGGGTACCACGCTGGCCAGCTTCCAGTCATCTGGGATCTCTCCAGTGAGCCAGGACTGATGAAAAATAATGGAGAGTGGCTTGGCCAGCTCATCTGCCAGCTCTCTCGGCACCCTAGGATGGATCCCATCTGGTCCCATGGACTTGTGGGGGTCTAAGCTGCTGAGGAGAGCTCCTATCACTTGCTCTTGGAACACAGGGAAACTATGCAGCTCCCTGGCTCCTTCTGCCAGCTCTGCAGGGCAGCTGTCTGGTAGACGTTCTTCCCGCTAGTAAAAATTGAGGTAAAGAAGGTGTTAAGTACCTCTGCCTTTTCCTCATCTTGTGATACAACATTTCCCTCCATGTCAACCAAGGAGTGGAGGTTGTCCCTGCTCTTCCTCTTGCTATTAATATATTTATAGAAGGACTTTTTGTTGTCCTTCACATCAGAGTCCAGTTTGAGTTCCAAATGTTCTTTTGCCTCTCTAATTTCCCTTCTACATGCCCTAGCAACCTCTTTAAACATCCCATGGGTTGCCTCCCCTTTCTTCCAAAGATGATACACCCTCTTTTTTTCCCTTAGTTCTGTTCCATCCAACAGCTTTAAAGTCCATTTTCACCAATATATATTAATTGCCCGCAGAATTTGTTCTAGCTGTAGTTATTAGCAATTAAATCCTTCTAAAATCCTTGCAGGTAGATCCTTTTTGCCTCATTTTTGACAGCATATGAATGCTATGCATATAAACTCAAAAAAGGAGAAGGATAGGTTTGCATGCACTGGCACATTGTTTATTGCTAGATTAGAAATGATTTTTATAATAGAATCATTAAAAATAATTAAAAAAAAAAAAAGTAAAAAAAGGAACTCTGAAGTCATCTAGCCTAGCCTCCCACTCAGATGACTGCAAATTTTGAAGTTAAATTTGGGTCTTGCTATCTGTGCAATCCTATCCAGTGTTTAACCACTCTTACTGCAAAGGGGTATTTTTTTCCTCGTGACTGAACCTGTGACTCTTGCCTCCTGTCCTGTGCCTCTCTGACAGGACACTGACTGTATGCTATAATACTTCTCAGGTTACAAATGTAAGTAAGAGAACCCCACCACTGCATGCATGCACACATAAACACTCATGAGCAAACCTACTGGCTTGCATCCAGTTCTTTTCATGGAGCATTACATATAGGAATCTGATAACTCGTGATCCAGATCGTTTGGGGTGGGTGGAAGGAATAATATTCACCTGTTTGCATATCCATTTTCCCCTGATGGTAAATGAAAAGTAATTTTTTCTCAAGCGAACTTCCTTATTTTGATCAATTTGTAGCAGTTACTCTCTTTTCTCTGCAAGACTGATTATTTCAATATTTAGAGGCAACACTTTGTATAATCCATTTAGTTTGACATATTTATTTGTTGATGTAACTTCTGTATAAAAATATGTAGCTACAAAAGGTTACATAACTTCTGTTATAGGACCTGTTGAGATTTGTGAAGCATATGTTGCACTCAGAGCTACAATTAATGTACTTTTTTTTTTTTTTAAAGAGAAAAGAAAAATAGTAACTACTTATTCTGTAACTAGAAATCAAGAAAATGTTAGAATACATAGAATACATAGAATAAACCAGGTTGGAAGAGACATTCAAGATTGTCGTGTCCAACCCATCAACCAATCCAACCCACCTAAACAACTAACCCATGGCACCAAGCACCCCATCAAGTCTCCTCCTGAACACCTTCAATGAGGGCGACTACACCACCTCCCCAGGCAGCCCATTCCAATGGGCAATCACTCTGTATAGAACTTCCTCCTAACATCCAAGTTAAACCTCCCCTGGTGCAGCCTGAGACTATGTCCTCTTGTTCTGTTACTGGCTGCCTGGGAGAAGAGACCAACATCCGTCTGTCTACAACCTCCCTTCAGGTAGTTGTAGAGAGTAATAAGGTCACCTCTGAGTCTCCTCTTCTCCAGGCTAAGCAACCCCAGCTCCCTCGGTCTCTCCTCACAGGGCTTGTGTTCCAAACCCCTCACCAACTTCGTTGCCCTTCTCTGCACTCGTTCCAGCAAGTCAACATCCTTCCTAAACTGAGGGGCCCAGAACTGGACACATGTTCTGTCTATAAATCTGGTCCTGATGTCTAAAGAGCAAACTTCCAATCTTGTATACCTAAAATAAAAACCAGGATTGCAAGGACAAAATAAAAGTAAGATTTAAACCTCTTTGTGCCACTTCCACAGAAGCTTTGTTTTGCACTGTGAGTCCAGCAGCCATAAGTTGGGAGAAGGACTTCTATCTGGGCTATTATGCATGGTAGTATATACAGCATTTGCCAAAAACTAAAAAGGTCTTCTGTCATGAAAAGTTCTCATCAGAAAGCCTTGGAAACCTTACATCTATGGGCACTTTATGTTTTCATCACAGTTTCAAATTAATTAGTGAGACTACTTCAAAAGCTTTAATCTAGGATATGGTTTTAAGAAACATGCATTAGACATTTCCTGTTTGCATTTCTACATTGCTTGTTTAAATAATTCTTTTTCTTTCATCAAGGACTGTTGAGGGCCTTAATGTACAATATTGACAGAGCAATAAAAATAGCAAATTATGTTTCTTCCTGTGTGCCAACTTCATTAAATTCTCAACAATATAAAAAGCAATATATAAGATAAAGTAAAAGCAGCCTTATTCAAGCTTAATCAGGATTGTTAACTGCAAGGTGATGAGGAATAACCAGTATGTTCCTTTTCCATTTAAAAAAGCCCCACCCTCATACATTGCTTCCTGAACCATGTTAATATTCCGTACTTCCCTTTTCCTGTATGCATGTTAAAATTACGACTGGCAGTAGTTGGTTTTCTGAGAGTTTGGTGTCCTGGATGTTTACATTTCTGAAATAATGCAGTACATGTCCCCTCTCAATGAAGGTTTATAGTATTTGGACCTGTTGCATCTGCAAGTTGACTTATTCCATCTAGAAAATATTTTGAAGTATGAAAATATGAGCAGCCAGGGAGAAAAATAAATATTTCAAATGGCACAGCTTAGTGCAGAATCATATATCAGACCAGGATAACTTTCTGAGACAATATTTAGGTTTCATTAAAGACTTCACCTGAGAGTTACCTGCACTAATGGGTGTAAATATCAAATGAGACAAAACAAAACAAAACAAAAAACATGTTCAGTGATATGAAATGAAGGAAAAATACTTGTGTAAAATTAAAAATTTAGAAATGTCTGTAGATTGTAGATAGGTGATCTGACAATAAAAGTGCATGTATTTTTTAATTCTCAGCAGTCACTTACAATTATTACTTTTTCTGCATATAAGCAAAAATTATACTGTTCTAACAAATGCATTCCAGAAATAGATCTGATATTAAATAAGATTTATGAAAGGCTTTTGTCAGCTCACCCTTAAAGCAATATCTGTAGTCTCAACTCAGATATCATGCTTTTTTAACAATATTTTAGGCTTTATATGACATTTAGAAGAAATGGAAATATTGAGTGGACAACTGCCTAAATTATCCAGGAGACACAAATTGTACATCCATCAGGTTTGACTGCCTGAACTCTGTGATGCTCTTTTACTCCAAATGCCTCATATTTCTTCAACTGTATTTAAATTCTTTCTTCCAAAACATTACTCATTTTGTTCTTTCAGAGTAATGCTTACAACTCATAAATATTCAGCTAAAATTTTGGAAACCTTATTTAAAATTGTTAGGGGGGTGGTTATCGGTTGGACTTGGTGATCCTGAGGGTCTTTTCCAACCTGAATGTTTCTGTGATTCTGTGATTCTGTGAAAAGTTCCTGAAAGCTGAAGGACATCAGTCATTCTTGACAAAGAGAATATTCAGACCTTGATTCTGGGATGTCCCAGTTTTCATTTCATCAAATTAATGAAATGTTCAGATGACACTAAGTTGGGAGAGATTGTTGATCTGCTTGACAGTAGGAAGGTTCTACAGAAGGACCTGGACAAGCTGGATAGATGGGCCAAAGCCACTTCTATAAGACTGCACAAGGCTGGGTGCCAGGTACTGCACTTGGATCACAACAACCCCATGCAACACTACAGGCTTAGGGAAGAGCCACTGGAAAGATACCTAGTACAGAAAGATCTGCAGATATTGAGCAACAGCCATCTGAACATAAGCCAGCACTGTGCTTAGGTGGCCAAGCAGGCCAAAACCATCTTGGTCTGTATCAGAAATAATGCGGCCAGCAGGATCAGGGAAGTGATTGTCCCCCTGTACTCAGTACTTGTGAGGTCACACCTTCAGTTTTGTGGCCCTCACTACAAGAAAGACATTGAAGTGCAATAGTGGGTCCAGAAAAGAGCAATGAAGTTGGTGAGGTGTCTGGAGCAGAAGTCTTATAAGAAGAGGGTCAGGGAACTTAGGTTGTTTTGTCTGTAGAAAAAGAGGCTGAGGGGAGGCCTCTGCAACTACCTGAAAGGATATTGTAGTGAGGTGGATATTGGTCTCTTCTCCTAGCAACAAGTGAGGAGAGGAAATGTTCTCAAGCTGCACCAGGGCAAGCTTAGATTAGATATTTGAAGGAAGGATGGAATAGGCTCTCCAAAGAGGTGGCTGAATCCCCATCACATGTGTGCATAGATCTGGTACTGAGACATGCTTTAGCATCAGACTTGCTACTTAATTGGTAGGTAAGTAGTTGGACTCAATAATCTTAAAGGTCTTTTCCAACCATAATGATTCTATGATTCTACAATTTGATAAGGAAAAGAACCTGTGTGGGTATAGAGTAAAACCAGTGCACTAGAAGATGCCTTCCAAACTCATTACTTACTCCATACTTAGAATATTATAGAGGTATGTAACCAACTTAAGACATACTTAATGTCTCCATTCTGGCAGTGCCTAAGTGTGTAAGGAATCCATTCAAGTGGCTAAGTATTTAAGTATTTCCAGAAAACTTTCTGGATTTGCTTTGTTCACACCAGGGTTTATTTTTTGAGTGTCATAAATTCAAATTATGTCACACAGACTAGGAACCTAATCAGCGTGTGCACATTTGAAATATTTGTTTTCTTTCAAATAGGAAAGAATTCTTAAAAATCTCATCCTATAAAGGAACTGGAAAATGGGTTAAAACAGTACCCAAATCCAAGAACATGGAAGAATTTCTGCATTCTTGAATTATTTTCTGTGCATTTTCCTGCTGCATTTTATAAAATCTTAGCCTCTTTGAGAGTTATGTGGCAGCTCAGCAGCATTTTTAAGTCTGCTTGTGCCTTTTAACCTTCATTTCAGTCTCATTCTTCACAGCCAGTCACTTAGTGTGTTTAGCTTAGTGCGTTTTGTTTAATGTCAGTTGCTGTAATTGCATTGTGGTATTGATATCAAAAATACTTTTGTGTTTCATTTATATAAAATTATATTTTAAGACATCAGAACTGTATTTTTCTTCTATAAAAATATTTTATCCATTTTTTTCATGATTGGAAATAAAGGAGAACAAAAAGAACTAGTTAATTTGCACATTAAAATATAGTTTCTCTCCCACATCTAAGGGAGGAGACACAAAAGACATGCAGACACTATGTGGAGAATAGACTAGAAAGATTTAAGAAAGCTGTCTGCAGGGAGTGAAGAGATCCAGAGGAGAACGAGTGCAGAAGTATAAACAAGATCATGACTACTTATGGCTTCAGTGCTAGGGATTAAATTTGATGCACAAAATGAGTGGACTCAAAGCTACTAGAATTTTGGTCACAGAATTGAAATTATGGGAAAGGAAGACAATTTACTATATCTGAAAAGAGAAAACTGAACACCAGACAGAAGAGTTTCCTGTAATTGAGATAAGAATAATCTTATCTGTAGGGGTGGGAAAGATATCAATTACATATAAGTATAAACCAAAAACAAATCTATGTAAGCCAAAATACGACACAGTGAGATGGAACAGCAGAGAGTTGTACATGATTGTTAAAAGATAATGAAAGAATTCAGCATTTGAAGACAAGAATAGAGAGAAAAACTCAAGTAGTAGATTGTGTGAGGATATTTTCTAGCTAATTTCAGTCATTATGTTAAAATTTTTTTTGGAGAAATATTTATAAAAGACACAAAAATTTCACATTTTTGAGGAACAATTTCACAACCCATATATTAATCTCACTTGACTCTCTTTGTTTTTAACATTTATTACTATTCCTAGTGCACTACTCCATCATCCCTTTCTAATGAAAAGAGAAGAAATTTTGTGGAATCATATCCTGTTCACATGCTCTCTCCTGTACACAAGACATTGACAGAACACAAACATAATGCATTGATCACATTCAATGTCCTTAACTTTACACAAAACTCTGATTTGATAATCTTTAACTTAAAAAAAAAAAAAAAAAAAGGAAAATAAAAGTAAAAAATGAAAGGGATAATAGAAGAATCATCAAGGTTCCTCTAAGACAGGACGGTGGCCATGGAAGTCGGAATCCACTAAGGAGTGTGTAACAACTCACCTGCCGAATCAACTAGCCCTGAAAATGGATGGCGCTGGAGCGTCGGGCACATACCCAGCCGTCGCCAGCAGTGCAAGGCCCGCAGGGGCTATGCTGCGACGAGTAGGAGGGCCGCTGCGGTGCGCCTCAAAGCCTGGGGTGCGGGCCCGCGTGGAGCCGCCGCAGGTGCAGATCTTGGTGGTAGCAGCAAATATTCAAACGAGAGCTTTGAAGGCCGAAGTGGAGCAGGGTTCCATGTGAACAGCAGTTGAACATGGGTCAGTCGGTCCTAAGCAACAGGCGAGCGCCATTTGGAAAGGTTTTTTTTCTAGAGCTGCCAAACAGAGAGGGACCTGGGGGTGCTGATTGACACCCGCCTAAACATGAGAGAGCAGTGTGCCCAGGTGGCCAAGAGGGCCAATGGCATCCTGGCATGCATCAAGAGTAGTGTGGCCAGCAGGAGCAGGGAGGTCATTGTGCCCCTGTACTCTGCATTGGTTAGGCCACACCTTGAGTACTGTGTCCAGTTCTGGGCCCCTCAGTTTAAGAAGGACATCAAGACACTTGAACGTGTCCAGAGAAGGGCAACAAGGCTGGGGAGAGGCCTTGAGCACAGCCCTGTGAGGAAAGGCTGAGGGAGCTGGGATTGTTTAGCCTGGAGAAGAGAAGGATCAGGGGTGACCTCATTGCCCTCTACAACTACCTGAAAGGTGGTTGTAGCCAGGAGGGAGTTGGTCTCTTCTCCCAGGCAACCAGCACCAGAACAAGGGAACACAGTCTCAAGCTGTGCCAGGGGAGGTTTAGACTCGAGGTGAGGAAAAAGTTCTTCACTGAGTGAGTCATTCGTCATTGGAATGGGCTGCCCAGGGAGGTGGTGGAGTCGCCATCCCTGGAGGTGTTCAAGGGGAGATTGGACGTGGCACTTGGTGCCATGGTCTAGTTGTGAGGTCTGTTGGAACAGGTTGGACTTGATGATCCTTGGGGTCTCTTCCAACCTTAGTTACTGTGATACTGTGATACTGTGAAGACAATATGAGAAAATAGTCTATTATAGAAAAATGTGAATGGGTACAGTTCTGTAAGAGCTAGTGTGCCTTTAGTGGATTTATCATGAGGACTGGCTTACATCTGAATAATGTTGGACTGTTTCATTAACATGGAAACTTCATTTTTAAAATATTGTGTTCTTACATATATGTTTAACTGTATTTCAACCAGGTGTTATTTAATTTACTTTTTGATTCTTTTAGTATCCCCAGCCTGGCAGCAGATCTGCAAGGATGTCGCATCCTTCTTGACAGCTGTGGGCACTATGACTTAAGCCTTTCTGATGAATACATCATCTTTTTCACACCAAACGACTGAGTTGGCTACATAATAAATTAGCATCATCCTTTCAGCCAAAGAATATGCTGGATTTATGTGAGATATTATTGCTATTGAACAAGACATTGGTGAAACCTCATCTGGAGTGTTACATAATTTCTGTGCTTAGGGAAAGAGGAAGCTAAACTAGAGTAGCTAGAGAGAGGGAGGACCAGCAGAGTTGAGACTGGTTTATCAGCATCTGATAATGAGCACTATTGGAGACAATACACTAGGTTAGCTGAAAAGACTCTTGGCCTTAAGCCACTCATATACTGATAGGATGCAAAAGATATGTTCATATTCTAGGCATATTTCAGCTAGGTTTAGATTGCCAAGTAATACAGGCAGAGAGCTTAATGCAAGATGAGGTCTCCAAGGAGCTGAAGGAATACTTGAACAACTGCCTTCCTTGCATTTTAAATTCTGTAGTGTCTATGATGTTAACACAGAGTACAGCTTACTCAGCCTAAAAAAACACTCTGAACAGTATCTGAGAGTTTTATCTGGAAAATGCATGTGAATGAAAAATTTTCTTGCATCAAATGCATTTAACTGGATTAAGAATACATTTAAGAAAGAAAGGGGGGGAAAAAAAGGCAAAAAAGCTTTATTCCTCACTAGAAGAGGACTTTAAAACTGCTTAATAACAGCAGCAACAACAACAAAAAATAATGGAGAAAAGAAATTTTGCTATGAATAAAGGATTATAAGGATTAATAAATTAATAAACATATAAATTATTTATTAATGTGGCCCCACCTCCCATGTAACTATATTCAAGAGTCATTAAGGTCATAAAAGGTTCAGTATTCAGTTGAGAAATTATCTTCACAATAGGAATGGTTACAAATAGTTTGAGAACAGTATTTGGAAAAAGATAAATCCAAAAGCAGTATATTACCTCACTAACAAAAGGAAATAATTTCCCAGAGACTTTAGGAATATATCAATTACAATCCTACTCGCAGATTGTCGGAATTCCTCTTCTGTGTCTTTTTATTGGAAAATCCTCCTGCTGCTGCTGCTGCCTCTAATCCCCGTGTGTGAGGGGCAAAAACCCAAGAGAGAAGAGCTTATGCTCTCTGTAGTTCACCTGTTTACCAAAGCCATCTAATTTTTGTGTCACACGTTAGCATCAAGCATATCCAAAGTAAAAAGGCCAGAAAATTGTAACCACAACTTCTCTGCCTAAACCTACATGGGGTCTGTGCCTGGCACATAGCTTTGTGGAAGAGCACATGTAAATTCACCGATCCACAGGGAAGGGGAAATATCTCCTCAGGCTCCCTTCTTCCAGCTTCTTTCTTTCCCCCGTCTTGGTCCAGAGTGGGAAAGAGACTTGGTTCTTTTTGAACATTCCCATGTTATGAAATTAGAGGCACAAATGAGGCCAAAATATCAACAGCAAGGCTATTTATTAACAGAATAAAGTGGACAGAACAGCAGAAGGGAAAGAGAGAGGGGAAAAACGGAGAGAGAGAGAAGAGGAAAGGAATTATATTACCACACTCCCCAGGATGGTTTGGGTTTGTGGAGGAAGGGTGCTGCTGCTTTGGCATGGAAGAGATGTCATCCTTTTTGGATTGTGCTGTCTGCCCTGGAGGAGGGGAGGGAGAGATGCCATAGTCCAAGTGCTTCTCTGTGCAGCCTCCAACATGTGGTCTCTTCAGTAAAGATGTCTTTTCCCTTCTTTCTGAGTTACAGCAGGCAGAACTTAGGGCACGGCTTTGCTAGTGGTAGTGGAGAGAGTTCCTGGACTGCTTCCAGGCTGCATGGTGTCTTCTCCGTTTTACTTCTTCCAGGCAAGCATTGCTATTTTACACAGGTTTTAGTCACAGGGTTTTTGACATATGTGTCCAGGTGACAAATCCATTGTCCTTTTTGTCATCCTCCCTGTTGGGTAGAGATGATCTTGTCTATGCACATTCCAGAGAGATGATCTTGTCTATTCACATTTCAGAGAGTCCTTATCCAGTGGCCCGCTACACATTTCTGTTGCCAGAGGTTCTTTTCACCATCCCCTCCCTTGGCAGCTATTGTCTGGGCAAGCAGCAAAGGTGATTTTATCTTTGTTGATTCACATCAAGAGAGACAAGAGTTAATCTCCTACACCCCCCATCCCATCTTTGCAGGGGGAAATGGGGGAGGAGGGAGTTTGGGTGTACTGCCACAGATGCTTGTAAGTTCTAAGTTAGAATTTGATAATTTTAGTAAAAATATCTTTTAAGAGGTGAGGATAGATGGCCAGGCAATGATATAGTGCATTACTCAGGAAGTCCTAGGTAGCTATTTCAGGCAGAATTAATTTCCAAATAATTGTTACTAAGCATTATTAAAATGCTTGCAATGGCAGTTCACCTATTGACACAGTTTAAGACTTAAGCTGTCCTGTCCTTCATGTAAGTTTTAATAACATTGTATGTACCTAGATAAGAATGAGGTTTTTAAGAAATTCTCAAATTATTTTTATCCTGAATCATTCTGTAAAGGAATGAAAGTAAGTGTTATCTGAATATTGTCTTAATATTGTATGGGAAGCAATATCTTATATTTCATTATAGTCTCTATCTACCTGGTTAAGCAGCTTACTGGATTTCTCAGTCAAGTCACAATTTGTACCAGGGATGAGTAGCTTGGGCTAGGACTTTATTTCTGTATTTTCAAATTATTAAGAGAGATCACTCATTGACTCCTTGAAATGATAGGCATGAAATAATTAGTAGGTACCTAACCAATTGGCTACACAGCTTTGGAATGAAAACACTGCTGAAGGGATAGGTGAATTGATTTTGCCATTTACTATGGGTTTCCAGCAAACATTTCACTGATTCAATATGTAGCACTGACCCATATAAAGAGTACAAGCTTTGTCCTGGGTGTTTATCTCTGCTGTTTTGTTTTGTTGTTTTGTTTTATTTTCCCCCAATTTTAGAATTCCAAAGCAGGATCATACATCCTCACATATAAAGACCACTGGTGTCAAGTTCATCTCAATACAGGCAGACAGCAACATTGTAGACAGGTTTTTGTATGCAGCTGTGATAAATTTACATTCAGATGACCGGCTATGCTACTAATTTGAAGCTCTTTATCGTGCAATTCTGAAAAGCCAAGTCATGAACATCACAGTCCTTTTGTGAGGTCAGGAGGTATTGTCTTAGGAAAAGGTAAACTGAAACACAACATTTTAATATATTTCTCTGTGT
The DNA here is from genome assembly GCF_014839835.1 of Dryobates pubescens. Taxonomy (NCBI): domain Eukaryota; kingdom Metazoa; phylum Chordata; class Aves; order Piciformes; family Picidae; genus Dryobates; species Dryobates pubescens. Next base: position 29,620,808 of record NC_071618.1, read on the forward strand.
TCTTTGAAGCTGTGTCAGAAAGCAGTAAAGTGTGATGATGAATTCTTGAAGCACCTGTCTCATAGTGGTTAATGCCAAAAGGGATCACTAAGTCTACACTGACAATTTATCTAAGAGAAAACACTACATTTTACTCATCTATGTTCATGCTGGGCTCTGTGATTTGTTCTAGGATAACTTCATTGTTCAGAAAACAAATTGTTATGTAACACAGGAAGGAGCAAGAGACAATGAAATTGCTCTCACGCTAACAAATTAATCTGTTCCTGAGCACCAGCACCAAAGTGTTGTTGCCTACCCTTGTCAGACTTTCAGAATAGTTAGAAAGCTGGACTTTGCTCCAGGACATTTAGCAAGCTTTTATACATATCTCAGACACTATCTGAGAGTTTCTATGACAAGGAATCATCAGCAGGTAGCAAACTGCCTGTAGCTACTCTGTAGTGGTCGAAAAGAGAGTTCAGTAGTGTGGATTTGGGGTGGTCAGTATGTCAGAGGTTGGTCATAGGCACCTTTTGTTTCCTAGCATCTGTATAACATCTTCTGTACTGACTAGATGCAAGGAAGTTGACCAAGTAGGCAAAAGGATCGTACTAAAGAGAAACTGTCCCACTAAAGACAAACTGTCCCTAGAATAGAATAGAATAGAATAGAATAGAATAGAATAGAATAGAATAGAATAGATCAGACCAGGTTGGAAGAGACCTTCAAGATCATCACCACAACCTGAAACATCAAATAGAAAATAATTTATATTTTATTACAGGATGGAAAGAAAAATTGGGAGAAATAGGTGTAGCGCCATGCTTAATGCAATGAGTTTAACAGAACAATACAAAAAGAAAAGAAACAGTAGTAATGTTGATACTGATTAAATATTATACAAAGCAAGTGATAATATCAGTCTACTGACTGTGCTGGCTCAGCCCATCCACCTGATCCTATCCTGACCTAGCCACTTACTTAAAGCACATGCTTTTGTCCCAGCCAGCCTTCCCCTTATACAGGTGTGATGTCACTATGGTATCAAATATTCCATTAAGTGTTTCAGTTGGCTGTCTTTGCTGTGGCTGCTCCCAACAACAAGAGGACACAGTCTCTAGCTGCGCCAGGGAAAGTTTAGACTCGAGGTGAGGAGAAAGTTCTTCACTGAGAGAGTCGTTCGCCATTGGAATGGACTGCCCAGGGAGGTGGTGGAGTCACCATCCCTGGAGGTGTTCAAGAGGGGATTGGATGTAGCACTTGGTGCCATGGTTTAGTCATGAGGTCTGTGGAGCCAGGTTGGACTTGATGATCTTTGAGATCTCTTCCAACCTTGGTGATTCTGTGATTCTGTAACTTTTCATGAAAAAATAAAATAAAATGCAATAACCCTATCCTAGCCAAACCCAGACAAAGACGTACAACAAACCCAGACAAAAACTGCTACTTGTCTTCACAGCCAAGCTACTCTGAAATGCAATTAAAATGATCATGTGGAGAAAGACAGAACTAGCTTTGAAATTTGTTACTCTGAAAATTTCTGTAAGAGGAAATATGAAGATGAAAGTAATCTGTCAGTCCAATATGTTATTTTACTTCATATCAGTTCAGGAAAAAGCATGTTGTTTCTAAGCTTAAATTTTGAAACTAAAGCAGATACCAACCAAATAACTTTTCTCACTCTCTGTAGAAGAAATACACAATATGCAAAAGACTGCAGCATATTTCCCCCCACCACCTTTTTTTTTCCCCTCCCCCAATGAAATAAATGCAATGTAAGATATATATAGATCACTAACCTGCTCACCTGAGGTGAAGGATTATATCTGTCTTCTGAACATACAGACTTTCAGAATAATTTTCCTGTAAAAAAGTATATTTCAAGGAATTATTTAACTTCAAAGTCCTCAGATTATCTTTTGTTCATATAATTGTTTGTGTTTTTTGTTTTGTTTCTCACAAGTGAATTTTAGTTGGGAATAAATTAAATTAATTTTCTCATTTCTCACACTTGTTTCCTCACTCCTCTCTTTGCCATGCAATCTTTTGCCCTTTCTTAAACATAATTTCCCTAAGGTACCACCACCTTGTCCAATGGACTCAGCCATTCCCTGTCATGGGTTGCTTGGAGCCAGCTGGAAGCAACAGTGTATAACACAGGGCAGCCCTGACTTCTCTTCACAGAGGCCACCCCTGCAGTCCCAGAATGGCAGAGTTTTGGTACACACAGCTGATACAAGTGTATATATATGTAAAGTATAAAATGCATAGAAAGTGTATTACTCTATGAATGAAGTATACTATACTAAACTACTTGCTTGAGTGTGAGTGTGCATGTACACACAGATGAGCAGAGAAAAGATGGAAAGATGTTACTATTAAAGAATAATCAAACTCTATGTTTAAAATGAAAATTTATGATAAATGGGGAAAAAAAAACCCAACAAAAAACCCCAAACAAACAACAAACCAACAAAACCCCCAACCCCACAACCCACAACTAAACATCCAAACCTCAGGTAAAGCCTGAGTGAGGACAAAGGAGGGTATTGTCCAAAATTTAAAGATACTGTATTTAAATGATTTTCCTTAATTTAACTTCAAGAGTTGACTAAATTATCCTGAGAAGTAGGACAAAGTATACAATTTGATTAAAAAAACCCAACAAACACAACAAAAGGAAGTAAACATGCATAGGAGAGATGTCCTTTATGTTCTTTTAATTACAAGTATATTCAAGGTGTCATCTAAATCCAAATCTATCCAAGGGAAAATGAAACTTAGTCCTGTAATTATGTGGGATCCCATTAATGCCTAATGTCTTGTTTCAGAGTATCATAACCAGTTCATCTCTATGAAGATTTGACTTCTTAATGCTATCTGTATCAGGAAGACAGAATTGTTTCTGCTTGAGCCTATTTCAAGGAAGTTAAGCAAGTTTCAACATTTTAAAGTGTTGCATCAGTTTGGGCTGGGTGCCCCCCTGCTGCAGCCACATAAGACACACCCCTGGTGTCACGAGAGTGCAGACCAGTGGGCGGACACAGGAAGCATATTTCATCCCATAATTTCCTACTCTCTATAAAACCACCAGCAAGGTCTTACACTTTCTCTTTCTTCCCTCACCACTCCTGTGGAGATGCTCCCTATCTGGTAATGGAGGGGGAGTCATCTTGTGGCCTGGCTTGGCCTAATGCTGGGAGAAGAAAGGGGAAGGGCAATCTCAGATCTGGCCAGCTGAGATTAGCCTAACAGTAAGGGGTGAAAAAAGCACCCTGGGGGCTTTGGGTGTACCCTCAGGTGCGGAGAGGGGAGTGTTGGGATGCTTCTTGGTATGCTTTGGGATCTCCTTTTGTCACTGCGCATGTGGTTCTCTGTAAAACACTCACTGCTTTTCCATTCAAACTTTCCATCAATTCTGCAATCCGTTTGTTCGAGTCTTTTTATTTTTCCTGCCCCAGTGGGAGACAAGGGAGGCTCTGCCTCAAACCACCATGATTGTTTAAGCAACCTGCTAGTTGTTATAGTTTCATTTTACTTCTTTGTTGTTGCTTTGAGGTTTTTTCCAAGCTTTTTTACTCAAGTAATGAATTTCTAAAAATGTATACCTTAGGTACAGTCTACCTGCACAAAATAAAATATCAGCACACACCAGTGAAGCTTGTTTATCATTGTATTATTTTATCTGTATCATCTTCATTCTTGGCCTGTGAAAGTCAAAGGAAAGAATCTAATTATCTTCTAGTAAGTTTGGGAGAATTCTTATATGTGATTGCAGCAGGTTGCTTCTTGTCACCAACCATTAGCTATGAATTCTGCCTGCTGTTAAACAGCAGACCTCTGAGACTCACTTTTGATTATAATCTAATAGGAAAAAAAAATTATTCCAAGCTTCTTTAAACCAGTAGAACTTCCTAGTCCTGATTATTTTTCCAAAGGAAATATATCTAATTTTTTACAGCCTTGCATGCAGAAGTTAGTAACTCCATTTTAGAACACATAATTTTCAGAAATGGCAAGAAATAATATAATAAAACCCTTATGAAGAATATCTTTATCCAGGTTTAACCTTGGTTACTGAAATATCAGTGGAAGAATATTTCACTACATGCACACAACAAATATCTCACCTATCTCTCAAATGTTAAACCAAAATTGTCTTGTCCTTAGCAAGTAGCCAATTGGTTAATCCATATATGAAGTTGATGGATGGTTCTGAATGACTGGATAAATTTGTCCTACACAAAATGCCCCAGAAGAGCTGAGTTTTCAGAGAGGACATTCAGAGTTTCCTCAAAGAGAACTTTTCAATGGTGTTCCCATTGTTGAAAGATCATAATAACTAATCATAAAAAATACCTCCCTTTAAAATACTTGTATGACTTCTTAGAAGATACTTTAATATCTGGATTTAATTTAAACCTGTAACTTTTCTTCAGACACATTATACATACAAACATTTTCAGATATACCTCCAACATGTCCACTCCTCTCATTGTTCTGTAACCTTCCCATTCAGAGTCCTTGCTTTTCCAGATAATAAAATATTGTGCAATGCTCATTTTGTTCCTTATCCTGGCAAAGGGAAGGAAAACACATGGGAAGGTCCTTAATTACTAAAAATTGTTTATGGGAAGTTCTTCTGATTTTTCTAGTGAACGATTAAGAAAGATTATTTCAATTAATCTGATCATATACATGCTATGCAGTATCTGATCTCTGGTGAATAAAGCTCTTTTGATATTAGTTAAAGGTAAAATTTCAAAGCAGTGCAAAGATGTTTTACTCCTGTTGATGTTGACAAGAGTTGCCTGACCAAAGTCATATACACTGTGTTCAAAATTCACCCCATTAATTAAGAAACTAGACTTCAGAAATACTGCCGACATCTTAAGATGTCCTGGAGTAAAAACATCTGTTTCTACAGAGTCATTACACTGTATGCAGTGTTCTTGGTGTCTTACAAGCTTTGCCCTCAACAATTCTTGTCATTTCAGAGAAACTGAGTGCCATTATAGCTAGTAAGTGGATCAATTCAGTAATTCTGCCTGGATTAAAAAAAAATGCAGCACTTTAAACAAATATCATTAGAAACAGGGAAAAAATGTAATGTATATTTTCAAAGTGTACACTCACAACACAATGAAATTTCTGTGCATTTTGTCATCTGGGTGCCAATTTTCAACTGAAATTAATAGCAGAATATCACTTTAAAATACAAATCTGGAGAGGTGTGTGTAGAATTAAATTAAGGGTTACAGATATAAAATCAGAATACCTTTTCACATACAAAACTGTACTATTGAAGCTCTCAGCTGTCATGGGACAACTTTTCTAAATGCTGGTACTCTTGCACTGGTACATGTACAGTGATGTATGTATGATATTACAATTTTTCTTCTATTTAAGTATTTTTAAATTGAAAAAGGTTCCCTCAAGAACACCCTAGCACCTATCTCCTGACAAAAAACAAACAAGCAAATAAAAAAACAAATACACAGACCCATAAATCTGTGTATTCCAAGCAAGGAGATTAATTGAGATTGATATGCCTGATACATCCTTTAAGGCTGTCATTGGTTTAAAGTTGCACAGAAAAATACAGTAATTTTGCTAGAAGTTGAAAGCAGTTTTTTTCTTATTATTTTTCTGCTATAATGAGGAGGCACCCAAAATAAACTTTAGCATATGATCTCTAATGATCTCCCTGATCAGTCAGGACTGGGGTCAGAGTGGCTGGAGAGCTGCCAAACAGAAAGGGACCTGGGAGTGCTGATTGACAGCAGGCTGAACATGAGCCAGCAGTGTGCCCAGGTGGCCAACAAGGCCAAGGGCATCCTGGCATGCATCAAGAGTAGTGTGGCCAGCAGGAACAGGGAAGTCATTGTGCCCCTGTACTCAGCACTGGTTAGGCCACACCTTCAGTACTGTGTCCAGTTCTGGGCCCCTCAGTTCAAGAAGGACATTGAGACACTTAAATGTGTCCAGAGAAGGGCAGTGAGGCTGGTGAGAGGCCTCAAGCACAAGCCCTATGAGGAGAGGCTGAGGGAGCTGGGATTGTTCAGCCTGGAGAAGAGGAGGCTCAGGGGAGACCTTATTGCTCTCTACAACTACCTGAAAGGTGGTTGTAGCCAGGAGGGGGTTGGTCTCTTCTCCCAGGCAACCAGCATCAGAACAAGAGGACACAGTCTCATACTGTGCCAGGGGAAGTTTAGGCTTGAGGTGAGAAGAAAGTTCTTCACTGAGAGAGTCATTCGCCATTGGAATGGGCTTCCCGGGGAGGTGGTGGATTCACCATCCCTGGAGGTGTTCAAGAAGGGATTGGACGTGGCACTTGGTACCATGGTTTAGTCATGGGGTCTGTGGTAACAGGTTGGACTTGACGATCTTCGAGGTCTTTTCCAACCTTGGTGATTCTGTGATTCTGTGACTGTCTCTGTCTTGGACTAGTCTTTTCCAGCACGAATTTACTACGCAGGACCAAGCCATTAGTGGAGCTCAAATGAGCCAGAGTGCGCCAATGAATCTAAGAGACTGACTCCTCATCTGTGTATCAGTTATCTCAGCCACAATCCTCACAGATGTATTATATCAGCATCATTGCAATCTTTTACTTAAACCTATATATCTTAAAATTTTGGCTGGACTTTGTGTCTAAGGTGCCATCTGATAATGATACATCTATGTATATTTAATCTTCTTCATATTAGCTGTTAAAGTGAGAAGGAACTACTTTTACTTGGACTTCCAAATGTCTTTTATTGTTGCTATGATCTAGCAAATAAATTGATCTTCTGTCACTATTTCCATTGAAATCCCAATTATACAGTCATGGAACGCAAGAGCTGTGGTGAAACTGCAGACTACTTTCAGAACTCCATTAAATTCTGGTTTTGTTAACACTCTAGATCATATGGACCAAAGGATCTTGTCTTTAATGAAATAACTATTTACTATAGAAAAGATTCTGTACAAAAGTAAAAATATTAAATCAAAATACGATTTCTATTTGTTCATTCCTGAGTTGCACCTTCTCTGTGATCATCAGGCATAGATCTTTGTCTCAAATACCAGAATAAATTAATTTTTTCCAAGAAACAATTGCAATCTTATAGTCACAGCTTGTATTTGTCTATAACCATACAAAAAAAGAAAAGAATGATAAGTAATTCTGTCTGCTGACAAACTGAAGTTATCTGATTAAGTTTCTTTGTTTGCTTTATAACCTAGTTCGGTTTCAACAGATCTTTGAAGGCATTATTACAGTCAGGCATGTTATTCTTAACATATGCTTGCGAACCCTTATTAGAATAGCAGGATTTGTTTTGACAAATTATTATATATGTGGCTCAATATTGTTGGGAGAATCATTTGGGATAATCATTTGGTATATGGGAAGCTTGACATTTGGCCCCCTGGGGTCAAGTGAGGGACTTGTAGAGTAGGGGACTTGGTGATCTTGAAGGTCTTTTCCAACCTGAATGTTTTGTGTGATTCTGTGATTCTATGACTTTGTACTCAGGAGACATCCCCCCATCCTGTGGTGGGATTCCCTGGTGGCAAAGGTGACAGAGAGCCCTGGAGACAGGGCAGAGTTTGGAGCCCTGGAGCCCTGGCGACAGAGAGATTTGAGAGCTCTGGAGGTTGTATCCATGTGCACTCCACTGATGAAGGTGGCTGCTCCTTGGCAAGTGGGTGTGAAACTATACAGACACCACTGTATGGTGGGAGGATTGGAGTGTACTAGAGAAACTGCTTGACAACTGCTTAGCATTACAATTTGAGGTGCAGAAATTGTAGATTTTGCCTGCCCCACTCCATAACTACCAGTACAATATTGCAGACTTCTCCCATTCCACTTCACATTTGCTCTTATTTCTTCTGAAGTTTGGCCCTGGTTTATCTCCCGTATGTTTTTGGTCACCATTAATTTGATGGGAAATTGTAAAAGTGAACCTCACTTGTGTAAATCCAGCTGGCCTGGTGCTCTGTTCACTTTTCCAGTTATCTGGTGCCATTTGCAATGAGCAACTGCATCTGTCAGGGCATCTTGTCATCCAGAAGAACAGATATCTCCTGTGTCTCCACAATGCCAAACCTACCCGTCCCATCCTTACCCTGATATATCAAAATTGTGCCAGGTGTCTTTATGTGAGAAGCTAAATAAACTCAAGGTGACAAATGCATACATTGCTGAAGTTCATGAGGGCGAATCTTGCTACCAGACTTTATTTTGAATATTCCTGAGTGGCTTGCTTTCCTTATGCCATAATTATTCATTTGTAATCTGCACAGTTTTCTCACTACTTTTTGTCTTTTTATTTCAGTCTCATATTCATCTTTTTCCTACTAACTCAGTGAACATTCTGGACATGCCTTTAGTAGAAATTTTCCATTATTTATTTTAGAAAAACTGACAACAGAGAGAAACAGATCAAAAGTAATTAAAATTATGTGACAAAAACAATGTATGACTTTAAAATAAAAATAGAAGACTGAGATTTGGCCAAGATCATGTCACTTGTAATATCTGTATGGACAGCTTTCAATACTGATATATTTAGAATAGAATAGAATAGAATAGAATAGAATAGAATAGAATAGAATAGAATAGAATAGAATAGAATAGAATACAATAGAATAGACCAGGTTGGAAGAGACCTTCAAGATCATCACGTCCAACCCATCAACCATAAATAGAATTTACCATAAATAGAATTTCTTTAATGAGCATAGGTACAATGAGGCAATTTTTAAACATCTCTCTCATTTCCTGGTAGTTTAACTGCTTTATGTGTTTGAATAAGAAGTTTCTTTTGATGTCGTAAGGCTTAAGTTTTATGTCTTGCAGAGACATAAAGCACTTGTTATCCAAACTTCTCAAACTCCAAACTGTATTTCATTCTCTGTGTTTGAATAACAATTGCCAATCTTGAACTAAATTTGTTTTAACATGACATACACACATAATTCAGATTTTTATAGTTCCTGGAAAATACTTTTATTTTATTTTATTTTATTTTATTTTAGAATCCAGCATGTTTTCTCCCTGACTGACATTATACCAATGACACACTATCTTCAAGTGCATGTACGTGATAGCTTTGTCCTTCACATTTTTGTTTTTTACTACCTGTTTAGGTAATCAGTACAGTCTGAAAGCTATTGCTAATATCAATTAAATCAGGTCAAAAGCATAACAGCAGGAAAAAGAGATCAGTCAGTTACCATATGAAAACCCAAGACGCTGGGGCACCTTATGGTATGTGCAAACAATTCACTATACAATTTCTGGAGAGAGGAAACTGGCATACTGTTGAATACTGTTTTCCTTTGGGTAAAATTTTAATTAAAAAAGCAGCATGGATACAGGTTTTAGATCTTCACTATTCAAATAGCTGAGATAGCTGTCTGAATTTTAAAATCTTTTAAAGTATTTCATTAAAAAAGACTACTGTTATCTCAGTCTTAAAACTGCTTATAATTTGACTAGAATTTATGAGTCAAGTGAAACCTGAGGTACATAATAGCAAAACTTCAGAAGGCATATTGAAAATATGCCTATTGAAAATATGCACATTGAAAATATGCAATGACTTCTCCTCTTGGAGAAACTGGCTATACATGACTGGGATGTATAGGTGGTTTTCTGGGTTAAAAGCTAGCTGGGTGTTTGGGCTCAAAGGGTGGTGGTGGTGGTGGTGAATGGAATTAAATCCACTTGGCAGATAGTCACAAATGGGGTTCCCCAGGGTTCAGTGTTGGGGCCAGTTCTCTTCAATATCTTTATCAATGACATGGATGAGGGAATTGAGTGCACCCTCAGTAAGTTTACAGACAGCACTAAATTGGGAGGAAGTGTTGATCTACTTGAGGGTAGGAAGGCTTTGTAGAAGGATCTGGACAGGCTTGATATGGGAGCTGAAGTCAGTTGTACAAAGTTTAACAAATCCAAATTCTGGGTCCTGCACATACGTTGCATGAACCCCATGCAGTTCTACAGGCTTGGGGCAAAGTGGCTGGAAAGTTGCCTGGCAGAAAAGGACATGAGGGTGTTGATTGGCAGCCAGCTGAGTATGAGCTGGCTGTGTGCAGAAGTGTCTAAGAGAGACACCAGCATCCTGGCTTGTTTCAGGAATAGTATACCCAGCAGGAGTAGAGGCGCTATGCTCAGCACTGATGATGCCATACTTCTAATGCTGTGTTCAGTGTTGGGCCCCTTACTGCAGGAAGGACATTGACTTGCTGGAGTGCGCTCAGAGAAGGTAACGAAGCTGGTGAGGGCCTGGAGAGCAAGTCTTATTAGGAGTGGCTGAGGGAACTAGGGTTATTTAGGCTGGAGAAAAGGAGGCTGGGAGGTGACCTTACTGTATTCTACAACACAACTAGCTGAAAGGGTGTTGTAATGAGGTCTCTTTTTTGCCCAGGGAGGTGGTGGAGTCACCATCACTGGAGGTGTTTAGGAGGAGACTTGCTAGGGTGCTTGTTTGCATGGTTTAGTTGATTAGGTGGTGTTGGATGATGGATTGGATGCGATGATCTTGAAGGTCTCTTCCAACCTGGTTTATTCTATTCTATTCTATTCTATTCTATTCTATTCTATTCTATTCTATTCTATTCTATTCTATTCTATTCTATTCTATTCTATTCTATTCTATTCTATTCTATTCTATTCATCTCTTCTCCCTAGAATCAAGCAATAGAACAAATAGAAATGGCCTCAAATCATGCCAGGGAAGGTTTAGATTGGATATTAGGAAAAATTTCATTACTGAAAGGGTAGCCAAACATTGGAAGTGGTAGTGGAGTCACCAACCCTGGAGATGTTAAAAAAATCTTGTAGACATGGTACTTCAGGACACGATTTGATGGCTGTGGTGATGTTAGGTCAATGGTTGTACTCAATGATCTTTTACAGGTCTTTTCCAAACAAAACAATTCTATGATGTTCTATGATTCTATGACTCCTCCTGGATCAGTCTTTAAAAGTAAACACTGTTTTTCTATCTCAGGGACAAGGAGAGGTAGCTCCTTGTTACAAAAATGTGCTGTTATTCATGGTGACCAAAGGTGCCCAGAGCCTTGCAATTTTTCTGCCACCCACTTGAGTGTGGTGATATATATTTGTGTTCTACTAAGGAAGCATACACCTGTACTTACAGAGTTCTATCATATGGCAGAAACAGAGAGAAAAGGTCACAGAGGGGACATGCTTGACCCTTGAGCTGTATTTATACACAAGCAATTCTCTGCATGCCCTTATACTGCACTTTTCCACAGCATGCAGGGTCACATTTGTATTCATACAATAAATTTGTATAAACACAGTTCCATCAAGATATGCTGTAGCCAAGGGTAAATGTTGAAAAACAAAATAAAAGAATATACATTTTCTGTAAAGACTATTTTTCCTTTCTCAGTTTAGTGTGGTTACTAGAGGCATATGAGCACTTAATTGACATCCTTTCAGTTTGTGAGGTACTATGCATTTGTGCAATGGGTAAAAGCTTCATTAACTCTGATTTCCAGAGCCTGGAGGTATAGACACTAAAAGGATTCCTTTCTTTCTTTCTTTTTTCCTTTTTTTTTTTTTTTAGGCAAAATGTTAGTTTGTGCTTACCTTTGATACCTGCTTAAAAACACAGAAATGTAAATAAAAATTTGCAATAGGACATACCTTTCTACTTCTGAGATACAATAAGCATAAACATAGAAACATCCATGAGATATGAATAAAGAATAACATAACTTGATTTCTTTTTAATTCACTGTACTTTCCAAGCATTTTTCTCTACATAAATTACACTTTTAAGATGTATTCCATAACCTTATTTTTAACATTTTAAAAGTTTGACTTCTATTTCTGAACCAGTCCTGTACGGTACATTTATAATAGTTAGAGGCACACACATATGACTGGGAAAGTTATTTCAGTGTCTAAATCTGTATTTAAATTTCAGCTTTTGGGCATATCTTTGAGATCTTACATGTCTGAGTTTGTGTTCCTAACATATCTTGACTCCTGTTTCAGTACCTTACTTTCCTGTTTCCAGAGAAAGAAGCATTAAATGCCTTAATTGGAAGAGAGCTATGGAAGAGGTCTCACCTGGACATTTAGTGGACTGAAATATCAAGTCATACACCTACATTAGCTACATCATCCCTGACTAATGTAGGTCAAGTCAACAACTACTCTCAGAATATGGATGTATTATTTCTTCAGAGATGTTATACACCTTATTTGTATCTAGTAGGTGGTTATCACAATAGAAAACCAAACCTTTTACTGATAAACCACTCATACAGGCTTATATGTAACTTTCTGTGTTTAAAAGTTTAGGTTGCTAAGAATCCCCATTTTTTGGTTGTTTTATTTTTTAAGTATTTAGCAGTGATTTCTATTATGATGTTTCCAAATGAAAGACAGATAATTTCCCTTGGAGAAATTGTTCTGTTTAAAAGAGTGGCTTTAATAGAATTGGTTCTAACATACAGCAATGCACACAATCTTCTCATATTTGACATGCCTACACCAAATGATGAACATAAGCACCTTGCAAGGCTGTGTCTAAAATACTTCTCTGCTAACAACAGTGGATGGTGCTTTATGGGGTTATAAAATGTTTAGTATTGAGAAGATACAGGTACCAAATAAAAGTGGAATTTAATTATATTTTAGGAGTAGCATAAGTATGCTTTCTGGTTAAATTTTCTCCCTATTATATAAAAATAGTTTCCCGGGTAACTAATATGGAATTATTATATTTGAAGTATATGGAATTTTTTTATATATATATATATATGGAGTATATGGAATGCTCTGCAGAAGTCCCTGGCTATTTTTCCACGTAGTGATGTTAACAAAAGCTTTTTCCACAATGGAAAAGTGTACCTAGTCAGAACTTTGTTTATATAAATTATATACACACATAAGCTAAGCATACAGATTTATGTTTTGTGTGACCCTTTTAACTCTCTGTACTTCCTGTTAAGTTGTATATTTTCCATAGGAACACTGTAACTCATAAGAATATGACTAACGTTGAAAACTCACTTAAGTCTCGAACCCAGGCATTAGTTCTGAGGCCTGGCACTCCTTTTGGGAAATCAAAGTTTTTATTGCCAGATAAATTAGTGTTTCAAAAGTATGAATACAGATGCTCTTTGAAAATTTGTCACAATATGTCTTCCAGCAGAAAGAATTTATACTGTATATAGTAATGGAAAACAGAAAACTGCATATTTCACTAAATTGCAGCTGTGTATGGAAGATTTATATGGTTGTTTTGTGTCAGTGAAACATGTAGGTCTTTTGGCATTTCAGTTCATTATTCCACACAGAACTTTGGTATTCTTATTTTAAAGTTATTTTATACTTCTTAATAGAATAAATAAAATATAGGATTTGTTGTAGAGAAGGCCATACATAATAACTATGTTTATCAATGTTTTACTGCAGAAGATGACTGCAGTAAAAATCTTGTTATTCTCACTATAGGCTGGAGAGAATATATATGAGAATTTCCAGACTGCAAGCCATTTTTGTAATTCCTAAGTGTCCACTTAGTGCAGTATGAAATGTTTTAGAGGACTTGCGTATCAGGCTGGGTAGGCAATTCTAAAATAAATGCCTAAAATAAGTTACAAAGTCATAGTTTAACTTTTATTATAATCAAGCTCATTTAAAGATTGAATATTATGAACTCACGGAAAGCTGCACCCAAATGGCAAGTTTCTTTTTGCTTACAAGCCTTCACATCATGGAGTCTTGTTCTTTTTTTCTTTTCTTTTTTTGCTTTACTGTCAATTCCTTTACAGCAGCCAGCCTTCAAAACAGGAGCTAACGCTCAGCAGTTGTGAAGTATTGGATCCAATTACTCCCAGCAACTAAAAACAAAGTTTATTTTAATAGGATTTGCAGTAAAACAAGGCATATAAAAATCAGATGCATAGGCAAAGAATTTTTCATCTTTAATCATTAAGCTACCAGTACAAATTGAGCCCTGCAGTTATTTCATTCCCAAAGGAGTCTAGAGATTTAAAGAATTCAGAGGATTAAATATTTGTGTTTGAGTGAACATGCTAAGTGTTGTTGTGGTTGCTATCATTAAAACTGTATTTCAAAACTCTATTTTAAATACATACAATGCACAGTCTCTCTAAATGATAGCTTATGACTCTCCCTAGATATGGGGCATTAAGGGCATCTCTTATATTACCATTTTTTCCACAGATGACCACAGATTGCCTGGTTTCTAATGTATTGATTCTTTGTCAATATAGGCAATTTAAACTTGATTTATTGCCTTCAGTACCAAAGAGCTACATACTACAATCTGTTATTTGTATAACAAAAAGACACATTGCTGAAGAACACATTGTGTTCTTCCTCTGGAATACATGAGCCCTTGAAAATCAGAGTATGTTCTATGCAAATTATTCCCAGTATTTGCCAAATGCCAATGACTTAGTTTCCCATGTGAAAGTAAACATGAAGCAGGTCAAATTTTTGTGTCTTTGTTATTAAAAAAAAGATTAAAATTAATAAGGTGGTGAAATACTTAACCATTGTGAGAGAAATCAGAGAGAATGTATCTCACACACATGCAATGAGCCAAATGAAAGTCTGACAGAGAGTTTGACATTTCTTCTAGAATAAATGCTTACTGATGATGCATTCCCAGTATTATTTTTTTTATATTCCTGCATAATTGTTGTATGCTACAAAGGTATTTCCCTGCCTAAAAAAGATTACTGCTTTCCATGTTAGCTGTAGTACTTAGTGGCCTGCTAATTGTATGTTTTAATTTATATTAAAGCCCATTCTTTGCTTTCAATATTTCTTTTTCCTTATGAATGTTTCAACTACTGTTACATCTCTTGTTACATGTAAAGTGTGACAAAGAGTCACAATTTTCATTGTCTTGCTGGATCACTCCTTTTATTCACCTTTGTGACTACCAAGCTTACAAGAAAATGCTTCTCAGTAAGGAGTTACGTATTTCAGTAGATTACTGAGTCTGGCTTATTAAGAATGAAGATGGAAGATGTCAACTTACTGGATTCTTTTGAGTTTCAGTATTTGGACCTTTTCCAGAAGCTTTTATATCCTGGGCATTTGTGTTGTCAGCTAGACAACAACACATGCTCTTTGCCTTAACTGCACTAAGTAAACAGATGAAGATGTCAGCAGGACATCATATAGATCAACCTTTCCTATGTCAAGTTTATGCTTTATTTAATCTGAAGTCCTTTTCTGTTGCAAAGGTTTTAAGATTGAGGTAAATAACTTAATTCATATTTAAATTATTTTGTGGTTTTATTCCTCAGTTCTTATGCTATGCAATTTTTGTTCTGTTAGTAATACACAGTAATTATAATTCTCATATATACAACATGTTTTATGGTCTTCTCAAAAGTCTGGTGTGAAGACTGGATTATATGTAATGTCTATACCTGAATAAGTGACTGTAGCTGTTTTCAAAAGCAATTCATCCCACTTTAAAATAGACATTTATAATCAGAGAAGTGATTAAAATCCTAACATTGCCAGTTCTGTTCAATGACTATAAAGGCAGCCTGGATGTGTAAGAAGTTATATCCCAGTGATATTACTAAACTGAATACTTTTTATAGGCTCTATATTTAGAATTGCCTTGCCCTGATCCACAAAACTGCCTGTACAGCATTCTGCATGTACTTTTGTTGTCCATATTCCCACTATCCACTGTAAAGGGAATCACAATAATACTTGGTGGTTGGGCATGAGAATCCAAGTTCTGACTAAGTAAAATATGGAGTGCTTTAAATTGCAATTCCTGTACTGGAAGTTTAAAAGCTTGTTTGGAAAATATTTCCCTAAATATTCACACACTGTCATCTTAGCTATTGTCTAGGTATCATGGACAAGAATCTCTAATTAGCAGGTCTCTTGAAAAGCTTCAGTAATGCACACCTGCAATGGCATCATCCTTGCATGAAGGGAATGGAACTCATAGTGCTATCCCAAATCATAAGTGTGAGTTTTGTATAAAGAAATCCAGATGGACTGGAATATGTATAAGTGTAGGAGGGCAAATGCAGGTTGTGCCTGAGAGAGAGAGGCTGCAGATGGTGTTTGACTGTTGAACTGAGAATATGTATCTGTAATTTATCTGGAAGATGAGGTAAACACATTAATTAAATTTGCAGATGATACCAAATTGGAATGTGTTGCAAGCACCATTGAGAAAAGATATAAACCAAAGTGACCTAGAAAAGGTTAGAAACATAAGCAAGACTTTAAAAAGTGATACATAATCTTGAGAATGAAAGTTAGTATAATAAAAATAATGACAGTAAATAAATCAGAGAAAACTGGAAAGCAAGACTATTAAGATGATCTAATAATGGTTTAATATGTTTGTGGTATGACTAGTTATGAATTTTTATTTTCTCTTCCAAAAGGGAATATATCAGCTTTCACTTTGATGAACTTAACTGGTTAAACTCTTAAACTGACCATGATGCATGATGCAATTCCTCCAAGGTGTTTTTCTATATCTGTCTGCAAAATTATTACTCAAAAACCCAACCAAATGCATATACAGATGACACCTGATAGAAACCAAAATGATAAAACCTCTGTAATAAAACTCAAGATTTGTTCAAGCCATTGGCAAATACTTAAAGCAAAAATGCCTTAACTACTTGCAAATTTTAAGACTTGCATACTTGGGAAACACTTCTGAAGGACCTTGACAATAACTTCTAGAGTAAGTAGGGAAAATGTAATAGTCCATACTTCAAAATATTCAGATTACTGGATTGTTGGATTATTGTACAATGGAGTAGGACTTTGGCCTCTTTATCCAGAACAGAACACCATGACAGCTGTAAATTAAAAGTCTATTTATCAATATATAGTTTGTTTGGTGTTGGTTTTTTGTTTGTTTGTTTTTTTGTTTGACACAGATAAAAGCATATCAAAATATTGCAACAACTTATAGTATGTAACTGTATAATAAACTCTTATAGCATGTTAACTACAATGTATAGACATTTTACAGAAGTACATGATCAATGTGACCTTGATGTAATAATCATCTAAGTAAAAACAGTACCTCCCAACAAAGGACAAGATAAGCCCAAAGGAGTGCAAATAGGCAGCACATCCTGCCAAAGAGTACAAAACCAATATAAGCAGCAATTGAAGCAGAGAAGCACTCCCCCTCCTGACCCCCTCCTGTTCTGAGTAGAACAGATGCAATTGCGTACAAATATTGTGCATCAGTGAAGAAAAATGTAGAAAAAGGCAGATAACTTCAGCTGCAACTTTACTCATAGACCTCATACACTTGATCACCATCAGCCCAGTTATCCACCAAGGACCACAGCTGTCAGTGCTAAACAATTGTAAATAATACCAGCTTCAAGGTACTGTATGCTTGGATCTAATTTAAGAAGTAAGTCTTAAAGACTAAAGGGTTTTGTTCATAATGTTGATGATTAATAAGGTATGAGATATAACCATTAACAAGAAGTGTATTTTTAATAAGTGAATTTAACATTACAAACTGTCCTGATTTGTATATTTTATGACATCATCATTAATGTCTAATTTCCATATGGATTGAAATGTATACATTTATTTAATGGCCACACTTCTCCCTCAAATAATAAACTCAGCAAGGTTGAAAGGCGCAACAACTTAATGTTTTTTTTCTTTCTTTTTGTGAATGAGACTCCTTGCATCATATCCTTATACTACAATTACAGTTCCCTTTATTCTAATTAAAATGCATTTACCATTAGGCAATCAAGTTTTGGTTAGGGCATTCTCAGTATATCTCTGCTAAGAATTAAGCCTTGAGCTTTCTATTGCCATGCAGTACGCCTTTTCACTTGTGTGCATATGAAAGTTGTTTTTGAACAGAGATAAAGTCTAGAAAAAAGAAAGCCAAGATAACGTTGCAGAGATATATGACTAAACCCAAATTTTTCTTTTCTGAATGATTATCTGGTTTAAAGTAACTATGAGATAAGTGCTGAAAACCTAATCATTATCAGTAATTTATAATCACAATCATAGCTTCACTATCAGTCTTCAGAGTGAGATGATTTAAAATTATTTTCTTTTGAGCAGTTAATGTCTCATGGGTTTTTCACAGTGTCTGATGGTAACAGTTTTCAAGAGAAATATTTCTTCTTGTAATAGACAAATAGACAATAGATTTTATCAGATGACAGCTTACACAGTGGTGAAAATAATAATAATAAAAAGATTCTATAAATCAGATAGGTCTCAAAGATTTTTTTTCTTCTTTCATTCTCCATTGACTACAGTGAAATAATCTGGTTTTAAAGAAATTTAAGCTTGAGGATAACAAAAAGTGTACTAGCTTTCCTCTTTTGATTTTGGTTTGCTTTTTGTTTGTTTGGATGGTTGGTTGAATTGGGGGTGTTTTTATTGTTGGTCGGGGGCGTTGGTTGGTTGTTTTGGTTTTGCTTGTGGGGTTTTATTGCCTTACTGGTTGGTTCATTGTTGTTGGTTATTTTTTTAGATCTGTGTGCTTAAATCCTCTGCTGGTGACCTGAATGGAGTTGTGACAAATTACATTCACAGTGTTGACACAAATTTGGCTATGGATTAAACTAAAGCACCTTTAGTCTCATGTATCTGCTCCCGCCTGTTCTCAGAGGCTGCTGTTCCTATGGCAAGGGCAGCTGGATGAAAACCTTTTTCTTATTTGCAGGTAATGTCTTAAAGAAACTTGAGTTCAGCACTAGCTTACTTTAATGTGACTGGCTCCAAGTTCAAGAAAATGCTGACAGGTAGGTGCTGCGTGCTCTTTCTCCTATATGAACTGCACGTTGATGTGCAGAGAGACAAGACAGCCTTATGCGTGTGAAAATACCTTTTTATTCCTTTTTTTTTTTAAAGTGTTTCCAAAATTAAAACTCAGGAAATACAGCATGGGAAGTTGTACTAAGCCCTTCGCAAACTTAGTCTCAAATAGTGTGTGTACTTCTATCAATATCAACCTCAAAGCTCACTAGTTTCCTAGAACCAGTCTTTAAACTATTCTAAATAAAATAGATTGGTTTAACCGAGAATGAAAGAGAAATCTGAATAATTCCCTAGCTAGTGAAAATATATTTTCAATATTAAATTCTCAACTATAGCTCAGTGGAATTTTACCAGTCTTTCCAAAATACTATGTTGAGGGGCAGAACAAACATGAAAAATATCCTCCTGACAGGCAGTGAAATGAAAAGCATTTGAAAAATGCTGCTTAGAATGCAAATGTCATTCCAGCCCAACCATAATATCACATTACCAGCTCTACAGTCACTTGCTTCCTTCTGAATATTCCTCTACCTTTGAACATAAGTCATTTATTATTCATTCATCAGGATATTTCATAAAATACAAGGAGGAATAAGGATTTTAAACAGTTAATAAGTCACTTTAATACCACTAGGTTGTAGATTAAGTACAGAGGTCACTTAGAGTAAAAAGAAGATTTGGCCTTCACTATTTCAGCATACATTCAGAAAACCAGTGCAGAGCAATGTGAGCAGGCAGTCTCAAACAGGTTTTAGGATGACAACTCACAAACAGCAGAAAAAGGCTCCTATGTTTTAGCCATCCAAAACACCAGTGGAGTAACATGTATATTTCCAAACTGAATTTTACTATTATGATTCATGCATTATTGCTGTATGATACCATGAACTGGGTTACCTGAAGAATGGAAGTATGATTTGGGAGTTTTGTGTTACTATTGTGATCTTAAGGGAGCTTTATGTGGTTTGGGTTTTGTTTTGGGTTAGTTTTTGTTTGTTTGATTGTTTGTTTGTGTTGGGATTTGGGGGGATTTTTGGTGGGTTTTTATTTTGTTGTTGTTGGTTTTGTTTTGTTTGGTTAGTTTTGGGTTTGGGTTGGGTTTGGTTTGGTTTTCTCCTACCACTTTAACTTTATGCCTGCTCACAGCGTATCCTGCTTGAAACATTGTCTTACCTGTTTTCCACATTCTACTGACAGCAACTACCATCCCAAGGCAGTAGTGACAGAGAATAAATTGATGGTCTATTCAGGACTCACCTGTTCCTGTTCTTGTTTCTTCACACATATCCTGTCCTCTGCTGTTTCCATTAATATGGTATGCATCCTTGCATCTCTGTTACTACATTTAGGAATGTGTAAGAAACAGACAAATCTCTATTTCATTGGCACAGCTGCCAGAGGATGGCTATTTCCACCAGAAGTGTAAGTAAATATAGCTAATGAAAGAACTAAGTTCTTTGTTAAAGGGTTTTGGTTTGATTTGGTTTGAACACAATGAAATCGAAACCATAGAAAGTTTGTTCCTCCCTCTCCTCTAAATAAAAATTACATCAAACAAAAATATTTGCAAATTCAAGACAAATTCAGCTAAGAGGTACAGTTAGGGGGACTAAAAACAAGAAGAAAATGAAACTGGAAAACTGAAATATTATTTTTTTATTTCGAAAGCATATTTAAATTCTTTGTATTAAATTATATTCCAGAATCACTACTTAATTAGTAGAGCATTGTTGAACGATTAGTAAATATCTTGCATTTAACAGAGTTTCATATATGAAGAATTTACTGGATTTATGTATATATTTGTAGTTCACTATCATGAACTTTTTGTTGACTTTAAATGACATTTGTTTACTTGGGAATCCCCTAACCCTCTGCCCTTCAAAAGCTTCAGTAACTTTTCTGTCAGTCAAACAGCAACGGTGGAAGAAATATTTCCCTTAAAGTCTGATTGATGATTGCCTCTCAACCACACCTGTGCACAGAAATTGATCCACAGCAGGGAATATATTTGCTTGAGACTGCATTGGTCTTTCTCTTATGTTTTTATGGTTTTCACCTCAAAACCTTAAAAATATTATGTGAATTGAAAGCCTACCAACCAGACTATACTGCAAATAAATGTGTATACCACGTATTACACTAGCTATTGTAAATGTTTATTAGAATATATTCCTGGAGTGCAATACAGTTAAGTTCTATCTTTTATTTATTTATTTATTTATAATTTAACTTCCAAAGCTTTAGAACACATAGTAAACACACAAGAATTCTTTTACAATGAGAACAATTAGTTACTAGAATAATCTTGGAATAGAAGTAGTGAATTCCCCTACACTGGACAGTTTTTAAGACTCAGCTTGGCAGGGTGCTGGGCTATACTCTCACCTAGAAAGGTTAGACCAGATGATCCTGGAGTCCCTTCCAACCTGGCATTTTGTGATTCTGTAAATGGTGCTCTTGGTAGTTGTAACTATACCTGCAAAAAAATCTTGACAATCTGAATTTAGCCTGGAGAAGAGGAGGCTCAGGGGAGACCTTATTGCTCTCTACAACTACCTGAAGTGTGGTTGTAGACATGTGGGGGCTGGTCTCTTCTCCCAGGCAACCATCACCAGAACAAGAGGACACAACTGTGTCCTCAAACTTTGCCAGGGGAGGTTTAGACTGGATGTTAGGAGGAAGTTCTTCACTGAGAGAGTCATTTGCCATTGGAATGGGCTGCCCAGGGAGGTGGTGGAGGGGATTGGGGATTGGACGTGGCACTTGGTGCCATGGTTTAGTCATGGGTCTGTGGTGACAGGTTGGACTTGATGATCTTTGAAGTCTCTTCCAACCGTATAGATTCTGTGATTCTGTGAATGATTATTTAGGACAGCACACTTTCCTTTTGATTTGAAAACCAGTGATGAGTTAACCTTGGCTGGCTGCCAGAGGCCCACCAAGACATTTCTTGTTCCACAGGCTGCAGTTTTCTTCAGGGTTCATCTGCCTGCTCCACTGTGGCCTCCTCTACTTGCTTTGACATGTTCCTCCATGACCTGCAGGGGAATCTGTGCTCTGGTGCTTGGAGCAGCTCCTGCCTCTCCTTCTCCCACCTTGATGTGTGCAGGGCTGTTTCTTATTGTCTCATGCCTCTCACTCACAGCTGCTGTGTCGCATTATCTAGTCTTTCATAAATATGTTATCATAGAGATCTTGCCAGCTGAATGTCTCCATTTTGGACAGCTTTGGGATGATTTTTGAGTCAGATGAAACTGCCTCTGAGATGGGGGCAGCTTCTGGTATCTTCTCACATAAACCACTCTTGCAGCTCATCTACTATCAAAACCATGTCACATGAGCTCAGTACAAAGTTCCTTGCTGTTGTTCATTTCTATTATTTCTTTCACCTCGGTTACTAGCACATTGTGTTCCTCTCCTATCATTCAAAAAAAGAAGACTCTTCTGTCTCACATTTCTGCCATTGGTAACAGCATTTGTATGCTTTTCTGAGTCACCTTTTTTTTTTTTGTCATTGTCAATACCACTGTGATTCTTAGATTGTAAAAATTGCCCAATATATTACAATTAAAATGCCACTGAGTACCCACACTCATTTAAAAAAAAAGAAAAAGAAAAAAGAAAAAGACAGTTTTGAGAAAAAAACAACAACCATAATTTAAAAGTTACAGGAAATTTTATATGCTGTTATTGAGTGGGCAGTTTTTGTTGCTTGGGGGAAGGCAGACATCCTGAAACTTAAGAAATATTTTCCTGTTTCTGTACAGTATGGTTTGCCAATGTATCTTATCTGTTCCATAGCAGCTGTCAACACTGGGAACAACTGAGTACACTCAATTTTTTTATGTCAAACAACAAATAAATAATTTATAATGAAAACAGGATCAGGCATTTACAATGCAACTGTTAAACCTGTGAGGGGCATCACATCACTTTGCCAGTTGTTTGCAATCATTGTCAAATGGGAAAACAAACTGGTTGCAAAACCAAACCCCAGATGGATAATAACTACTGAATTTACATCCACCACTGAACACAATCCCACATATGCTTTCCCTGTATAAGATATGGCCATATTGTTTTTTTCTGCAGGCATGCAAATAAGCAAACAAAAATACTCAGTGGAAAGTTTAATACAACAGTGTGCCTTGTGTATAATTCCTTCTGGAAGGAAAAATTACACTTGTGACAAGAACTAAGAACGGAATTCTTAGTAGTTAGGTCTTTCCCATTGAACTTAGAAGACCTAACTTCATGACACAGACTTCATCAAGCACTTAGGCAACAAACTTCATCAACCTTCACACCCAAATATTTGCTCAAAAATTTCACTGCTTTACGTACTTAAGATACATTTTATGATGCAAGATGAACACTCCTACTCTGGATGTATTCAAAGACAGTTTGGATGGTGCCTTGAGCAACCTGGTCTAGTAGGATGTGTATTTCTGAGACTATTGTAATGGTCAATAAATATATATATTTTCAGAGCCTGATATATCTTTGGTGTCTTAAACAAGCCTCAGTGTTCTGTGTAGAACTTTTTGGAAACTAATATGTTTCCACTGACTACAGAGATATTGTAGCTTAACAATTAGCTTAAGCTAACTGTTTTAGATAAAGCTAGTAAAGTGTACATTTGCCTAAACAAGTACCTGTCCCAGTATTTGACAGAATACTTAACAGTCTTTTGTCTGATATAGTAGGAAAATTCTAGAAACTCTGAATAATGAATAATTCAACAAGTTGATTTTGTAGTTGCATCAAAATAAACCTGATGTCATCAAGACACAGGTGCAAAGAATTTTTAAATGTGTACAGCATGGAAGTTATGCCACCAGCAAAAATATGATGGAAGAAGAAGAAAGGAAACAAGGAAGTTTAACTTTTGAAGGTTAAGCATTAAAAAGAAAGGCCATATTCAGTAGCTGCGTTTCTTTGAATGAAAGGGATATGCCTTGTGAATACCTAAGACATCTCTATTCTTTGTTCTATACTTTTGCATGTATCTAGTATTCATTATTATATGGTTGCACATCAACTAATACAAGGAGAGTACAGGAAAAAAAAGCAGAAAAAGAGATAAAATTAGAAAGCATAAAAATTATTTTCATACAGATAAAATGATAAAACTAGTGATTTCCTCCAGCTTCTATCATCAGCAAGACAGCCAATTAACATAGTAGTCATGTAGATTTTCTCTGTATTCCGGAGCTTTACTAATCCCATCCTAAAATAAGTACTTAGCTGTGTGGGATAAATTGTCCTTCAGAAGAAGCACCTTTTTTTTTTTAATCCACTGAGAGAAATCAGCATTGGATTTGGATGCTCAGATAGGCGCTTAGTGCCCTGAGGAAGTAAGACCTCTTATGCAAGAAGGGTAGAAATTAAAATGACCTGTGGGAGATGCATGTTCCTCCAAAGCAAGAGCTGGATGCCAAGCAGGACACTGGGAATCTTGAGTTGTATTGGATATCCATGTTTAATCAACTGACACTCTTCTTGACATTTTTTCCAGAGCAATTAATAGTGCTTCAAAAATCTGCAGGTTCTGCAGTGGTGTCTCATGCCATTTACAAATCATGAACTAGTCAAAAGCAGATGCACAGGAGTGACAGGGCAAGCAGACAGTTTCATCTGAAATACTCTGTGGCATTCCACCTGGCCTGAGGCTGCTGGTTCAGAACAGAGTGGATTTTTTTTTAACTTCCTTGTCCAGTATAGATAATCCAAACATACTAAAAGTTTAAAATAACAGTAAACCACAATATTCACATGCCTACATGGAGACCTTGAGTATCTTTGTCTTACAGTGGTCAGCAGATTACATTGGAATTGGAGATGAAAAACTTAACTCACCAGTGAACATCTACATTTAAACAGCAAAATATTAGGATCAACAGTCTGAAACTGGATTTCATTATTCCAACTCTGTTTAGTTACCTAAATACAGCCATATTATTTGAAATGTCATAGATCACATCTAACAGCCTCTCCATTCAGAAGACAGAGAGGACCCCATAGAATGTCTCAAACAACAAAAAAATAGTATCTGTTCCAGCAATTCAATTCACATCTAAATGCTGAATAATGTAAATCTTCTGACTTCTTTGTCTTCAGGATTTCACATTAATTCGTGAGAAGTTCTTAATAAACATTACTAAACTATAAGAGTATTTTGGAAAGGTATGTGTACTAAGACTCCTTGTAATTACCTGCTTTAATACTGGTGATTTTTACATTTATTTACCCTTTCAAAAATGTGTCTAAATAGACACTCAAAGCATTATTAACATTCCATGCATTTCAACAGCTGAATCTGTTTTCTGTTTTGTGTTTGTATTATTAATAATTTAGAAGATCATTATTTTGTTTAACTTTGTTGTTGTCACTACAGCCTTTGTTGTGGATAAATGTTTTGGGGTAATCCTGTCTTTTGAGCATCATAAACAATAACAAATGTTTTTTGATTCACTTACAAATTATAAGAGAAGAGCCATGAAATTTTCCTAACCTTTTCTGCAGCTCAATAAATCACAAACAGACAAGAAAGTTAAGCACTGCTTCAGTGGAAAATCAGCAGACAGATGTAGCACACATTCCCCTCAAAATAATTCAGAACCTGTTTCAATTTATCAAATGCCTACTTTATCTGTCAAAACAATGTCCTTTCTCAAATAAAGGGCATTGTTTCTGCAGCAAGAAAAAGGTTCTGATGTATTGTTATCTGCAAATGGATGGTGGAATAATGGAACAACAGGCAGCATTTCAAGCAAAGAGATCAAAGGGCAGAATACATTACAATTCTTGTTAAATAAATTAGGCTGAAATTGTAATTTTAATAAAGACATTTATAACCTTAAACAATTTTTTGAGTTTGCAGATCAGCAGAAACAATAAGAAAAAAATATCTTTTCAATATATAGTTGATGTATTTTTTACCATTGTATAAAATTCAAATTTCAGACAAAAACAATTTACAGAACTGTAATGTACATTAACCAATATCTTGTTCTGACGTTACACTATCTTACATTTGAAGATGAAATATTTTCAGCTGCTTTGTTAATTTTCTTTATGTTGCCATTATACTACAAAAACATTCATAGATTTCTAGCTTAAGATTTTCCATAAGCAAAACATATTAACTTGAAATCTTCCAAAATAATTTTGGTGTTTAAATGTTAGATGATATATCATCATATTAAATCAGCATATGGAATCAAATTCCTCTTTAAAGTCAGTCGTCCTTTACAAATGCCACTAGTAAAATCGATTTAAGAATAAAATAATTGTAAAGCCCTGTCCTCTGTAGAGTACATTAGAAAACAAAAAGTTCAACTGTTGGTAGTTATCAATTATTTGGAAAAATCCAGCAATGCTAAATATTCAGGAAATCTGTATGCTCCATTTTTGTTCTATTACCAAGTCATTGTAGTGCTCAGATACTTTCTTTAACCTCAACATGTCAGATATTTATGATGATTCCTGCAGCCAGCTTGATCCTGAGTTGAACTGTGACAACTTTACACTGATGTATCTGTCTCCTTCATGATTGCATGTGGCTCTTTCTTTCTTATGTTCTTCCATTTTTCAATTCTTTTTCATGTAACTGTGACCTCTGTCAGTTATTAGGCTTTTTCTCTGTATGATACATTTTTAATATCACAGTCTTCTAAAAATACATTATTGAACCAACTCCTTTAGAAAAGTATTCGTTATCACCTAATGACAGCTTCAAAAGTTAGCAATTTTGTGGTTTTTTTTTTTAATAAACACTTTACTTATACCTTGATATGCATATTAAAATAGGGTCTCAATAGTTCTGTTAAAAAAACACCAATAATCTGAACGAAAGTAAAGTGAAAAAAAGGGAACATTTTGCTAAATATCCCATGATAAGAAGGTTGGGTTTGTTTCTGATTGTACTAGTTTTTATTCCAGTGACATTCTAGTAGAAGGGAGAAACTAGGCCCAGCATCTTCAAATTTGGACATCTGTTAAGGCTCTGTTATGCCAGCTCTTACTTAGCTGCCTAAATAGATGTCTGTGTTTATAAATAGTCCAGCTGAGATCAGTTAGTCCCCATGAAATACAGTACAGCTGATGGGGATTTCTAGAATTGTCCTGATTATGATTAGACTAAGTCAGAAAGGTTACTAATATTAAAAAAAGGTTTGACCAGAGTGAAATCCACTAGAATCATGGAAAATAATTGCTTTCCCAGTTGCACATCACTTGTCCCTAGTTAGGGGTAATTCTACACACACTCTTGCCAGCAACACTGTGTCAGAGCACTCTCTGGTCTGTTGCAGTCTGGCTTGAACAGTTTAATTATGAAATTTGAACAAATACAGCAGATTTTCCCCATGCTATACTAAAGAACATTCACATGAAAAATGGCACTAACTGAAAAGCTTCAGGATGGCTGCCAGCTAGTGAGTAGTGTGAAGAAACTGAGTGATAAAAATTTTGATTCCAGCACAGCCCAAAAGAGAAGGGGATGTGAATTTAAGACTCAAAGGTATACAGGATTAGGCTAGCACATGCAGACTAAAATTCAATAAGAAATATGCAGACATTCTTTCACTGCCCTTTGCTACTGGAACAATTCAGAACAGTACTAGTTTGCCTTAACAAAGTGGTACAGTAGCATTCAGGACAGTTTTAACAGTAATGTTCCCAGAGACCATAGCAGACACACATAATTTTTAGCAAATATTCAAATACCACATCAAATTCTTCATTGCACCTCTTTTTTTTCAATGAGTAGTTGATAATAGTTGCCATCAATTTTACAAGCAGAGAATGGAAATCTGCATTTTAAAGATGAATCTACTGATACCTGACTGATATTTACACTTATGAAAGTGATGAAAAGTGAGAAGTAGGAAAGTACTACAAATGTAATTTTAACTTAATAAAGATATTCTGCACCCATTGACAAAAGAAAACAGTCATTAAATAAAGATTAATGCAAAAATGAGTTAAATTCAAGGAATGTGAAAATAAAATAAGAATTGTACCTGGAGAAAACAAATCTTTCTCTTCCAGATATTCTTAATGAATATCAGACCCAGACCCTAAATTGAAATAGTCAATTAGGACCCAGGTCTAAATCTCTAGGAAAGGAAAATGCCAACTGAAATTACTGAGTTTTCAGATGCACAGACAATTAGGAATATGATGATCCCAAATCAGTGCAATTCATAGAGGACCACAATCCCTATTGAAATCTAACTTTGGTTTGTTCTGGAAGCAAGATGGAAGAATATGAAACATCCAGTTTGAAAATCAACCAAAAATACTATCTGAAACCAAAGTCAGCAGATATATATCATTATGACTGGCTGGCAAGAGGTAAATAATTCTCTGCAGAGTTCCAAAAGAAACTTTCCCCAGAGTAATTTCTGATGTTAGGACCTCAGTAACATCAGCCTCTGCTGCCTTGCCCATTGTGTCCTCATTCCTCTGCCATGAAGCAAACATGGACTACAAATAAACAGATCATTCAGATGCAATAGCACAGTTCCAGGCAAAATGACATGACAAAGCACAGGAGACTGGGAATTAAATCTTCTGTATTTAGTACCTGCAACATATCCCCACATCAAACTGTTGTCCATGGACCACTGTCAGATTGTTGTTTCTATCTGATATTTTACAAAAGGAAATCACAGAGAATTTTTGATTTGGCATTTCTTACTTTAACTGTACTTTTCTTTTGCTTAAGCAAATATTTTGACACCAATAGTTGAAAAAGACAGCGTGTAAGAAACAAATTGAAGAATTTTGTGGTGGTTTGAGCCTTTACTGGGAGTTAAGAGCTCAGATGGGGGCAAGGCTGAGAATCTCTCCCCCACTCCCCCCTCCTCCCTCCCAACAGAGAGGGGAGAAAAGGAAGGAACAAATCCACCGACCATTAATTTGGAGTCAGCTTGGAAGTAGAGAGGTAAAGAGTTGTCTTTAAACAATATATATATATATATATAAAACAATAACAGGAAAGGTTCACAAGGGCAAGGAACAAGGATGGATGGGAGTGGGACACAAAAAAAAGAGACTAATACAAAACCAGTCTTTCTTTGAGGAGGTGCGGAGGCAGCAGGGAGAAGGATCAGGTCCAACCACGTGGCAGAGGAGCAGGAGGGCAGCTGCAGTAGCTCTCATCCAGCAGAGGCAGGAGCCAAAAGGAGAGCTAACAGCTATGATGTCCTGCTTTTTATACCCTAGCTGGGCAGGGAGGGGGGAAGTGGAACAGACTCAGCTTCCCAGGGGGGAAATGCCCTGCAAGGAGGGTAAAGCACCCACAAGCCCTCCACCCTGCTTTGTTTTTTTTGTTCCCAGAATGGGCATTAACCCACCACAAATTTTTAAATGGAAGTGATCAAGAGTACTGTAGTTTCTGTGTGAGAAAGAAGGCTGAAAGGAAAAAATAGTAGCAAATAAATGTTTGCCTTCTTAAGGAAGTTAAAGTATTCGGGAAATATTTTATTCACTGATAGCCATAAACCAGGAACTTGCCTCTTTTTTAATATGAAATAATGATAGAATAAAAGTAACTATATACAACTGATTTTAGAAAGCTCTTCCTAACGGTAATAAAATTTCACAAGGTGGTCAGAAACAACACTGTTATCAACAATTTCCACCAATGCAATCCTGCCCAGTTATCATTCTTGCTTTGAAAGCTGGATTCACTTTTTCTGAGATGAGAGGAAAATGAATGCATGTATCACTTTGCTTTAAACAAAACACCCTGTACACCACGCTGGTTAGGCCACACCTTGAGTACTGTGTCCAGTTCTGAGCCCCTCAGTTTAGGAAAGATGTTGAGTGGCTGGAACACGTCCAGAGAAGGGCAACAAAGCTGGGGAGGGGTTTGGAGCACAAGCCCTATGAGGAGAAGCTGAGGGAGCTGGGCTTGCTTAGCCTGGAGAACAGGAGGTTCAGGGGATACCTTACTGCTCTCTACAACTACCTGAAGGGAGGTTGTAGACAGGTGGGGGCTGGTCTCTTCTCCCAGGCAAGCAGCACCAGAACAAGAAGACAGTCTCAGGCTGCACCAGGGGAAGCTTAGACTCGAGGTGAGGAAGAAATTCTTCATAGAGAGAGTGATTGCCCATTGGAATGGGCTGCCTGGGAAGGTGGTGGAGTCACCATCATTGGAGTTGTCTAGGAGGAGACTTGATGGGTACTTAGTGCCATGGTTTAGTTGGTTAGATGGTGTAGGATGATGGGTTGGACTTCATGATCTTGAAAGTCTGTTCCAACCTGGTTTATTCTATTCTATTCTATTAAAATGGTTTGTGGTTTGCATTTTCATCATCTTACAACAGAAATTCATAGGAAATATGTATAAAACATAATATCCTTATTTTTCTCTTGATATTCACAGGGACATTTTAATCTGGCTTCTCTCAGGGAAATTGCTTGAAAAATATGAAGACATGCATATTGTTACTAATTTAAGAGTTAACTATGACTGATATTTACATGAACATTCAGGCTTATGAAATCTTGGTCTCGTTTGCTAAGTGTCTTTATAAAAGGTGGCCACAAATGGAGCTCCCTTTCCACGTATTATTGAGCTGAAAAAAAATCAACCCAACTCATTTCATTTAAATTTCAACAAATTATGTTGACTTTGGGAGTGTATAGTATCAAATTAAATTGCTGCATATCACTTTATTCTCCAAAGTTGAAATTAATTGTGACATCGAGTAGATACTTAAGCATAGAGTGAAAATGATGATTTTTAAAATGAAATATTTCATGCTTAATTAAGAAAGGTTATGAATAGCTTCCCATTTGGAGTGTTTTACAATTCTTCATCATTTGATATACACATCAAAACATGGAAATATAAACTATGGATCTTCCAGTCTAATACACAGCTTACAGTAAAGGGAACTTTGAATACCCCCTTAGAGATTTGGGCAATGATTTTCCACTCCATTACACCAATTTCATACTGGGGTAAGTCCATTGATGTCAATGGTGTTACATCAGCTTAAAAACAATATGACAGAATAGAAGATCAAGGTTATTCAAGCTTTTATTTATGGTTATGGAAAATTACACATGTCTGATGTACATGTACATAACAAGACTCTGTGTTATTCTGTATTTCGTTGATAATGGAAATGTCCTCTTATACAAAAAGCAGAAAACTGAAGTGGAAACATAACAGGTATTTATCAGCTAAACATACCTAGGTGTAGACAGCAAATACTGGTTATAAAATAACCATGCAGAATGACAGCTGCTCAGCTACACTAAAATTAAATGTAAGAAAAGTTTGAATAGACTGGATTTTCAGAAAAGAAGTGCCAGGAAACTATAAATCATGAAGACAATAGGTTTATAGTTTTATCTACTCTTGTATTACTGCAGTGTTTTATTTTTATTTATTTTATATTTCCAGAAATGTAACAAGCCTCATTACTGAGAATTTCTGAAATGTGTTACTTTTGACACAAAACCCACATAAGCAAAAATGCTGTTAGAGTCAAAAAATTAATTATAAAGACAGTTTTCTGTCAGGAAAATACTATTGACCTAATTGAGTGAATCTTCCTCATGGCTGAGAGAGTGTACTTGAGAGCAGACTGAATCTCTGGTTGCTTTCAATACACAAAGCTGCCCAAATACACCAGTCAAATGCAAGTGGCTCACATGTCCCTTCTGTTCTGTGATAGATCAGGTTTGAGCTTTCTGTAAAAAACTTTAGAGTGTCTGTGGAGGGTCATCAGCTTCTCTCTTCTTCCACATTTTATTCCCTTACACATGAACAAGAGATGACTAGAGGCATAAGATTGTCCCCTCCCACTCCATGCTGCAAGTAACTTCATGCTGGAAAGACAAGAGTCCTTAGAGACCTGTAGATATGTCCCCATAATTTTGTGAGGAGTGTACTCAAACAGCCAATGTAGATGCATATATATTTAATTCTCAAGAAGATCTGGGTATCATCTTTTCATGGAAATCTGTGCTGTTTCATGTATTCTACTGAGGTAACACCTAGTAGTACTTTCATTTATCTTGTATTTGTGTAGTATTTTTCATCTGATAAGAGTACTTAACTT
This sequence comes from Dryobates pubescens, assembly GCF_014839835.1. NCBI lineage: Eukaryota > Metazoa > Chordata > Aves > Piciformes > Picidae > Dryobates > Dryobates pubescens. The sequence continues at coordinate 29,652,710 of NC_071618.1, forward strand.
TTACTCTTTTCTATTGCATGCTTTTTTTTCATAAGACTGTTTATCTAATTTGCTTAAATATTTTTTAATTCTAATCCCAAAAGTTCCTTGCATCTCTTTCCCCCTCAGCTTGTTATTATTTAGAGGGTATGAGCCATGAGTATGTGCTTTATATCTGCCAAACTTAGTAATGGATATATGAAATAGACTGACATTGCTTTTCTCATTTTTCTCTTTCTTTTATTTTACCAGTATGATCGTGATCCTCTCATTAACATTGTGTTAGTAGTTTTCCAGTAAGTACCTAGACAATTTTTGCCATAAAAAATTGTGAGATGGGATCATGTCAGCAGCTCAAAAATGGTGCCATTCACTGCTTTTTACTTCTCAGAAAGCCTAATATCTTGGTAAAAGAGAAGTACTATGCTATTTAAAAAACAACTATGTGCGTTAACTCCTGTCATGTTGTATGTGTCTGAATTTTGACTTAGTTGTTTCATTAACAATATGGCTGCAACCAGATGCTATTACCAGGTTCAGAATATTATTACAAAGATATCTGAGTTAAACTATCCTGTATAAATGCAGATATAGTAATTGCAGCATTATTAAACATGATAGCTATTACATTTTCCATCGGAGAAGAAAGGACAGTGTGTCATCTGTGAATAAGACACTTTTTTCCCCTCTTCTTCAAGTATCACATTTCAGCATCTAAACTTAGGAGCTTACTGAGTAGATATCTATTTATCATCAGGAAACCCAACCTATTTGCCTAAACACACGTATATTATATATGCACACCATTCTTTATATATATATATATATATATATATATATATATATATATATAAAATATACCATCTGAAAGAGAAGATTCAGGGTATCACACTTGACCTTTAGCATTAGAAAGTTATTTACTTCTAATATGTTCGCTGTCCTACTTGCCTGTCCCATAAGTTTTGATGTATTTGAACACATCAAATTACACCAGGTACAGACTATCCTGTCTTTCCTGAGTATAATGGAACTTAGACCTGTAGATCACATGTAGAAAGCTATATTGTAAATACTAAATAGAGGGTTTTTGAAACTAATGAATCTACATGAATTAAAAGTAAAATTCGGATTAATTTAATTGACATATTGAAAATAAATGTAAATATTGTTGAAAAAAAAAATCAATTTGAGGTTGTTGTAGGAATCCTGTCTGGATGCAAATCACGTTGTGATTTTACCAAGAACTGAGATATGTTTCAACAAAGGATAAGATCTGCTCATTAGACAGTAGCTGCTTAGGGAGGGGATGGTGAAAAGACTCTCCAAAATGTCCAACGAAAGGCAAGATTATTGTGAATGACCTGCCTGATATGTCAACTCTGCCCACCAGATGGCACACTTGGCAGTTGTGCATGCATAAATGTAACTGGGGTGTGGGCCAGGAGGAATCTGCTATTTAAAGAACTGAAAAAAAGACACTGAACCATACCAGCTTTTGTGGGAGAAAGCAGCCAGGAAGCAGCAGCCCAGGAACACCTCTCTCCCACCACCACCAAAGGACCATGCTGTGCCCTAAGTTTTGCCTGCTATAAGAAGGAAAAAGGAACTCCTGAAGAGAGAACTCCACTGAAAAACACTACATGCTGAAGGCTGAGAGAAAGGAAAACATCACAGATCCTCTCTCCCTCCCCTCTTCTGGCCAAGGACAGCACAAGCTGACAAGGACAAATCCTAGAACATCTCTCCCTCATGTCCTCCAAGCCAAAGCAGCAGCACTCTTCCTCAGACCTCCTCCAGCCGGGGGTGGGGGTGATTATAATATAATATAATATAATATAATATAATATAATATAATATAATATAATATAATATAATATAATATAATATAATATAATATAATATAATATAATATAATATAATATAATATAATTCCTTTCTTGCTCTTTCTCCATTTCTTTCTCTCTCTCCCTTCCTCTCTCTTTCTCTCTTCCCCTCTCGCTACTCTTTTCCCCTTCTTCAGTTCTGTTTACTTTATCTTTTAACAAATAGCCTTGCTTTTGATATTTGACCTCATTTGTACCTTAATTTCACAACATAGGAATGTGTAAGAATAAGTGTCTCTCCTCCAGATCAAGAAAGTTGTACAGGAGAATGGATGTTTTCTCTTTTTTCCCTGTATGAAAAGGTAGGTTAAATTAGACAAGACTCTGTGCCAGATCTTTCCTCGTGTTACAAATTTATTTCAGAATGTACTGAGCCACCTTCTGGAAACATCTATCTTTTCTCTTTCATGTAGAATGAGGGTAGCCAAGTCTCTTACACAAGCAGCTAATATTCAGATGGCTACAGTTAAGCGAGATTAATCCCATTCTGTCTTTCTACTATGCAAACTGTTTGATAGAGTTTTAATCATCTTGTGACTCAAATGTTAAATCAGAAGGGTAATAGTTGCTTGCATAAAACACCTTCATTACTTCCTGGATTAGTTCATTGATCAGTGTTTTTATCAGTAATATACTAACACTCAGCAAACTGTCTCCAAAATGTTTCTTTTTTTAGTTATCCTTTTACAATCTTCAGATCTTTATGAGGATTTTGGATTCTAATTTTTTTATTGGTTTGTCATTATTGTGATTTTTTTGTTTATTTGTTGTTTTGTTATTTATTTATTTATGGTGTTGGCCAGCTGGAAAACATTAAGCAAATAATGTTTTTAACATGTTTTCTGAATTAAGACAAATTTTGTATATTGTATTGGGTTGATGTTGGCTGAATGCCACATGGCCACCCAGCTGCTCTTTCACTTTCCCTTCTGAAAAGGACAGAGAGGAAAATAAAGTGGAAGAACTTGTGGGTCAAGATAAAGGTAGAGAGAGCACTCATCTATTTGAGTCACAGGAAAAATGGACTTGACTTGAGAAACATGAATTTAATTCATTGCCAATCACAAATAGAATACAATTTTGAGAAATACAATATTTTTTACATGTATTTTCCCCAAAGGGTTACTGTTTTGGCTGCTGGACTCAGTCATGCCCTTTGGTGTGTCTGCTGAAATCATCTAATCTGGCTGTTTCTGGCACAGGGCTGCTCCAGCCTCTCACTACAGATCCTCCCCCTCTGCAGCCCCGCAAATGTCAGTGCCTTGGCATCCACACCCAATGCCATGCATCTCCTTCTAAAACCAGATTATTTTCTATATTAAATACTCCATTTGCCTTAAAGCTGAAGATACTTTTTTTTTTTTCCCCTCTAGTTTTCATATACTTTATTTTGGATCTCAATAAATTATTCTTTTCCAGGGACTTGACCTTACCAAGCATAATAAATGACAAAATCAAATGGATAGATGGGGCAATGAGTTTGTTCTAGGTTGAGCAGGGCATTTTTTCAAAATACAAAAGCATAATAAAAATTTCGTCAAATTAATTTTGATACTTAATTTCACCAAGAAAACACACGATTCATAAGAGATTATCCCTTCCAAAAGTAATTATTTTTCTTCCTTGGACTGATGAAACTATGTGCACAGCTTTTCTACATCACATATTTTTCTTAACTGCTTTGCCTTATTACCACTTTCCTACTGGTACATTCTTCTTGTAGCTGCACTAAAGGTTGGCTGGTTTGAAAGTATCTTGGACTCATTCTGCAGCCATTGTTTTTCTTGGAAATTGTAGGTCATGTTAATGAGTGATTGTCAAGGTATGGATTATATCCCTAATATTTTGTGAGGTGGCTTTGTTGGTAAAAGTATCCTCTGACAGCTGAAGACTTCTTGGTTTTCCTGAGGATCAATGAGGCAGAAAAGATCTTAGGAGCCTACCAGTTTATGGAAATCACACTTGATGTCTGGTGGATATAGGCATGACTAATCTGCAGTCATTGCTATTCTTGTTCTCTTAAAGTGTTATGAAGACAAAATGTCAATACAGGGAGGCAAACTGATGAACCAGGCCTCATTTTCCTGTCTGACAATTTTCAGAATAGCTGTAGACAGAGACTATTGTATATTTTGTTCAGAGCGGGAGGAAAGACAAGTAAGTGTGCTTCTCATAGTGGTATAAGCAGCAGGTGTCATTGTTGTGCTGTGACAGAAGAACATTTTATTGCCAGCAATGCAAAAGTGACTAATGTTTACCATGATGGCAGGCAGATTTTGATATGTGAGATCAACCGAATAATGATAAAAATATTTAAACAAAAGATGTTAGGGCTACATTTGCACCAAAAAAAACAAAGTCAGAGATAGACACAAGTTCATAACTGTCCAGGCAGCTGAATTGTCAATATCTTCCTAAGCACAATTTCAGATCATGGCAGCCAGCAGTCTCCCAGTCATTGCTCACAAGCAATGCCAGAATAAAACATGCCAGAGCCACTCCGAGTAGGCAGTTTTGGTATAGATACCTTGTTTTGCATAGAATAAAATTAATCTCTGAGTCATGTAATGTGTTTTAGCTTTAGAGCCAAAGAACTCTCTGTGACATATTTTATTTAGTGAATAAATAATGCCTGAGCGAATGGGAAGCAGAACAACACAGACTCCAAAAATTAACATGTTGAATCACTGCATGAAGCTCCACAAGGTTCAGACTCTAAAGCTTTCCAAATTAAATTTGTAACCTTTTTTTTTTTTAAAATTCAAGCAATAAGTTTGGAGGTTGTGCACTAAGTTTGTGGTGGTGAATGATAGTAGCTTTGTGAGCCCATGAGACATATGTGTGTGATTAAAGATGGACATGTTATGTAACATAATTGTAATATATAGGTTTTTCATTTAGTACATTTTTATATTCTGAACCTATTTAAATATAACTTGTCAAACAATTTTTCTTTTTCCTTTTGTTTCTTCCCCCCAACCTCCTGCCTCTTTTTGCTGTAGTGTAATACCAGACAGCAGCTAAAAACCACACAGCCACTTACTCATGCCTCCTGCACAGTGAGATGCGGAGGAAAATTTTAAAAGGTAAAACTTGTGGGCTGAGGTAGCAGCTGTTGAATAACTAAAATAATATAAATTGTAATAATATAAATTTAATACAATAATACTAATGAAAAGGAATATAATAAATAATAATTATTTTTAAAAGTTAAATCCCAAGAACAGACAGGTAATACACACTGCTCACTATGCAGTGACTGATGCTTGAGCAGGTACTGGCCCCTCTCAGCCAACTTCACGCGGTTTATATACTGAGCATGATGTCCTATGGTATGGAACATCCCTGTGGCTGGTTCAATGACCTACCCTGGATATACTCACTTCCAGTTGCAAGCTTACCCAGCACATTCTTCAGACAAAAAAAGGTCATTCTGAAAGAAGCAGTAATTATGGGACAAAGTGGGTACTTTCAAGCATTTTGTTCCCAGTATCTTTAGCCAAGACACTTTTTTCCTTTCTGGGACCAGAACTAAACCAGTTTTTTTAATCTACTAATAGGTTCATTTCTTTCACACAATTACAAATTGTAGGCTTGTCATTTGATTATTTACTCAGACATCTAATTTATTCCCTTAATGGGAATAAAAAATACAAACCACATTGGTTCAATTCCAATCAAACAGGAATGTTTTTTATTATTCTGCTCAGGCAGGGGGCTTGGACTAGATAATCTTTTGAGGTCACTTCCAACCCCTAACATTCTGTGATTAGGCAATTATAATTTTTACAAAAAAGCAGCTGGAAGAACTGCTTTGGAGCAATTTTTACCTATTTCATTCCTGAGTTTTTAGCCTTCTATGGTTTATTGTATTTCTTTTTGAAAGGCTTTTCAAATTTGAAACAAAATTTTGTGTTGCTGAAAAAAGCAAATGAAAAATTTAGAAATGTACCTTAGCAATGCAGCATTTAAACCAGTCTACTGGTTACTTGTTTCTTTGTTTCAGTCTCCCAAAAATTAACTCCTATTCACAGAATTCTGTAAAGTTCATATTCCTACAAGGAAACAGGTCACCAATCCATTTTCAAGAGTTATCACAATTACTGCATAAACAGAGAAAGTAAGGAATTTTTACCCAATATTTTCAGCAAGACTATCTAACTTTCTAGTGCTGCACCAAATGCCAACTTCCAATTAATTCCAGAATTACTATCCAGGCATATTCATTGACAATCATAAAGAAGTTACCTGAACTGCTGCTTCATTTCTCACCTTTATTTTAGACCCCCACACACTTAATCTCCTAAGATGTCAGCATCATCTGGCCTTGGTATACTAATACAACATTTATATGTTTTTATAATTGTCTAATTAAAACCTACTCATTACTTTTCTCCTTGTAAAAAACTCCTCTCTCCTTTTAGTGTAGGAATACAGTTTTCATTGGTTTCCTTTGTTTCAATTAGTAAAAACCCAAACCAAACCAAAATACCACAAAAACAAAATAGTTTCAGAACTTTTAATAGAAGTGGGGTTTTATCTTCTCTGGAGCTGACACCTATTGTCTTTATATAAAGAGTTAAGTGTTTTCTAAATGACTTCCCATTATTCTCTTTATGAGTTAACTTCTTTGTACATTTCAAGGTCATTTTCTTAGTTCACAGTACTCTAGATATAGTGTGTCAACAATTACTCAAAGCCAGGTGATCTTACAAAAGTCTGGCTGTGAGTCCTTCTAAGAGCAGTTCATCTTCTCACAAAATATGTTTGAGATAGATTACATGAAGAGTCTCTTGAAGAGGCTGCATTCTTTTTTTTTCTTTTTCTTTTTTTTCCCTACAAGACTTGGTACAATTGCTCACACTTCAGCATATACTGTGTCCAGTTCTGGGCCCCTCAGTTTAAGAAGGACATTGAGTCACTTGAACATGTCCAGAGAAGGGTAATGAGGATGGTGAGAGGCCTTGAGCACAAGCCCTACAAGGAGAGGCTGAGGGAGCTGGGATTGTTTAGCCTGGAGAAGAGGAGGCTCAGGGGAGAACTTATTGCTGTCTACAACTATATGAACAGTGGTTGTAGCCAGGAGGGGGTTGGTCTCTTCTCCCAGAAAACCAGCACAAGAGGACACAGTCTCAAGCTGCACCAGGGGAAGTTTAGGCTTGAGGTGAGGAGGAAGTTAGCCATTGGAATGTGCTGCCCAGGGAGGTGGTGGAGTCACCATCCCTGGAGGTATTCAAGAGTGGATTGGACGTGGCACTTGGTGCCATGGTTTAGTCATGAGGTCTGTGGTGACAGTTTGATGATCTTTGAGGTCTCTTCCAACCTTGGTGATTCTGTGATAAACTGCTATTTGAAATCACCAGAAAGTATCCTGTATAGTCCCACAGTGTTCAGAGAAGTCTTCTGTAATTTTTGCAGTGTGGTGCAAAAGTCTTGGATGTTTTTCCAATGGCACTAGACATGCACTTTTAGGCTGCTTTCTGAAGACTGTGGTTCAAACACCTGTTTCAAATATCATCTACTTTTGGTCAGGTTATTTGGCTGCATTTAGTTAGATTTAGTTTCCAGTGCTGCTTCTTGAATTTTTTATTTTATAGGTGATTCTTCCAGTGTAGTTATAGACAACAAGAAGCTCTCACATACCAACCATAACATTCTGGCTCCACAAAAGTCAGCTGGGATGAGATTTTTATTTCTTAAAATTCAAGACTGCAATCAGTAGCTTAAACAGTGAATTGTGATATCTGAGGATACCTAACCTCATCTGTATTTCCTCATAAGAGGGATGTTGCTTTCCCATAGACTGCATCGTATGTAGCAGCTGTGTGCAAGACACCTTAGATGCCTTGCAACATCTCAGACAATGCTAAATATGCATTCTTTGAAAGCTAAATCACACCACTTAAGATTTGTCTGCCAATATCACCTTCTCACTTACTCAAATTGTTCAAAACAAACAAAAATTAATTCTAGAAAATTTGTGTAGGACCTCCCTTAAAAGTAGATCCCTATAGTTCAATAGGAGTACCAGATTTAAATGTCATCAAAGCTAAGGCCAGACACTTTCCAATTTTATGGCATAAATTCAGTAATAAAATATATTTATATATCACACTCTTTTAAGTACTAAAAATTTGATGCAAGTAAGAAAGGGCTGCTAAATATCTGCTATACAACCTTTATTCCTGATGACAATGATTATACCAGAATTAACTAATCTACATCCTAAGGTAAGAAAACCAAACATGTTTCTTTCCAAATATAGGAAATACACTATGGCAATCAGTGAAATTAAATAAAAAATGAAGTTATTTAACAAGCAGCATTTAGAACAAAATTATTTTTATGCAATTATAGCAAAGTGATCTCTTATACTATGACTGTTTTCAAACCCGCTGTTTTATACAAGTGGAGTTTTAGTTAATAGAGGCAAGTGTTGCTACAAGTCATATGACTGAATTCCATGTATCAAGCTGTTAAAGAATAAGGATGATATAAATTCATTGTCTCATTACATGCAATCACGCAAACAGGAAAGTAAATGGGATATCATTATTGAATGATTTTCCTTCCGGCATACCGTAAAGATCTGTTCTTAGTGGAGTACACGCAGAGCCTCTCTTCCTCATCAGAAAGATGAAGAAATAAATACAGTGATGACTGGTAAAAATTTCCAGATGCTTAAAAATTTATAAATACCAAACAATGAAAAGAATTGGCCAGCTGTGTAGGCAAGGCTTGGATTGTTTGAGAGAGGAACATATGAATTATAGGTATTTTACTGTGATTTAACAGGTCATAAACACAGAAGCAAAGAATGCAGTCACACTCAACATCAATTCTGAAATTTGCTGAGATTGAGAAGGATTTCAAAATTGCAGCAGAGAATCAATTTAGCCAGCTGTATGGAATCCTCATGCAAAGCTGTAGCCAAGGGACCAAAGGATTTGAAAGAGAATGCCAGTTTTTACACCTGTACATGGTATTTGTGAAAACAGTGCCAGAAAATTCTAAGTTTTTTTAAAAGAATATTTAGAAAGATCGAAAGTTTCATAAATCAATAAACAACAGGAATGGATGTGGCACACTGAGGCAGTCTAACCATGCAGAAAGGCAGGCCAAAGCATGTGGGTTTCACAAAGAGGCACAGCAGGGCACTGGGCATGTGGTGAAAGACACATCATCATACATGGGTCAGGAAAAACAAACCAAAAAAATCCAAGCTCAAACAAACAAGCAAGCAAACCCAAACAACCTTGTATATATCCAAGGCCCCTCAGACCAGACAGAAGTCTGCAGGAAGGCAGACTTACCTTCTGTGCATAAATATAGCCTCCCTTAACTGTTAGAGAGCACTTAAACAAAGGAGACATGCAAAGCCATGAGCTCTTATGGGTTGCACCCAAGAGTCCTGAAGAAATAGGCTGATGTCATTGCAAGGCCCCTCTCAAATAGTTTTGAAGAGTCATGGTCAACAGAAGATATTCCTGAGGACTGGAAGAGAAGAAAGGCAAATCTCTGACAGAATTAAATTTGGTCAGGGACATCAAGGGCAACAATAAAACTTCTATAGGTATGTCAGTGATAAAAAGAAGACTGGGAACAATGTGGGTCCTCTCTGAAAGGAGGAGACATGGTTACCTGGAATGTGGAGAAGGATGAGGTACTCAAAGATAGTTCTTCCTGTCTTCACCAGCAAGTACTCCAGCCAGGCCTCCAAGTCACAGAAGAGAAAGACAGGTACTGGGACAATTGACTTGCCGCAGTAGGAGATGATCAGGTTGGACATCATCTAAGGAACCTAAAGGTACACAAGTGCACGGGGCCTGTTGAAATATATATGAGGGTCCTGAGGCAACTGGTGGATAAGGTGGCTAAACATAGTTGAGAAGTCAGGGCAGTCCAGTGAAGTTCCCACTGACTGTAAAAGGGGAAATATAACCCTCATTTTTAAAGAATAGAGAAATCAAAACCCAAGGAACTACAGGTCAGTCTTGCTTCTGTGCCCAGCACAATTGTGAAGATATTCCTAGAAACTATGGTAAGGCACATGGAAAATGAGGAGTTGCTTGATGACAACCAATATGGATTCATTAAAGCCAAAACATGACTGCAAACTGTGGTGACTTTCCACAATGGGGTTTCAGAATTGGTGGATAAGAGAATGTGCAGCTGATGTCATCTGATTGGACTAGTCTAAAGCATTCAACATCATGTCACACAACACCCTTGTCGCTAAATTGGAGAGACATAGATTTGATGCACAGGCTATTCAGGTGCGAAAAAATTGGCTGGATGAGCCACTCAGAGAGATGTAGTCAACAGCTTAATGTCCAGTTGGAAACCGGTGACAAGTGGAGTGCCTCAGGGGTTGGTACTCAGCCCACTGTTTAATATCTTTGTCAGTGATACGGACAGCGGAATTGAGTGCACTCTCAGCAGTTTCACAGGTGATATCCAGATGTGTGGTCCAGCTGACATGCTGGAGGGAAGGAGATGCCATCCAGAGGGACTTGGATAGGCTTGAGAGGTGGGCCGGTGCCAAACTTATGAAGTTCAACAAGGTCAAGTGCAAAGCCCTGCACCCAAGTCAGGACAGTCCCAATCACAAATACTGTCTGGTTAAAGAGTGAATTGACAGCAGCCCTGCAGAGAAGGACTTGGGGTTACTGGTGGATGACAAGGTGGATGTGAACTGGCAATGTGTGCTTGCAGCCCAGAAGGCAAGTCACTAAATTAGAAGAAAAATGACCAGCAGGTCAAGGGAGATGATTCTTCCTGTCTAGTTTGTTCTCATGAGTCCTCACCTGGAGTACTGCATATGTCTCTTGAGTTCCCATCATAAATAGGATATGGACCTGCTCAAGATGTCCAGGGGAGAGTTATGAAGATGATTGTGGGGCTGGAGTTTTTGGGGTTTTTTTATGAAGGTGGTGAGGCACTAGAACAGGTAGACCAGATAAGTTGTGGATGCCCCATCCCTGAAAGCATTCAAGGCTAGGCTGGATGGGAATTTGAGTACTTGGACCTAGTAGAAGCTATATCTGCTCATCCAGCAGAAGTAGATGATCTCTAAGGTCTCTTCCAACCTAAATCATCTATAATACTAAAATTCTATACAAGGTATGAACCTTCTTCTTCCTCAGGGGGTCAAGAAATCATAGTACCTCTTTTCACAACAAGGGGGGAAAAAAAGGAAAAAAAAAGGAGGGGAAAAAAAAGGAAGAAAAAAAGGATTGAAGAAAGAGTAACTGCACTCTGTCAGATAATGCAAGCAGAGTCTTTATATCATCTGGCCAAATATCATTACTAAGATACCATGCTAGAAGAATAATCTGTCACTATTTTAAATAGTTCTCTGCTTTGACTACATATTTTCACAGCTGAATATCACATACAGTTTTTGTAGCACTCTCTTACTCTATTGCCCTACTGAAATCTGAAAACGTAAGAAGGATTTGAAGTTTATTAGTCATATTGAAATTACATAAATTGCATATACTTATACATTAAATATACAAACCTGTGGTCTGGTGATGGTGGTTTTGCTTCTGTCTGTCCTGCAGAAAGTGAAAAGAGGCTGTAACTGAAGACCCTTATTGTTCCTTTATAAATGTCATCATTTTAGAACGATGAGTCCTTGCACTTGAGAGATGTTGAATGGGTGGCTTCAGAAGCTCATTAAACACTTTTACTGTTGAACTAAGAAGCTTTGTATGCTGAGTACCTCAGATTAGAATTTTTTCCAGTGTTAGTGCATTGAGTTTACCAAGAGGCTTCATCATTTCCAGTAACGAAAAGCAGATTCTTTACACATTTGTTCTGTCATAATTTTTGTGATCTGATCCACACGCTGACTGGAGTGCAAGGACATTTAGTCAGATACATCACTGAAACATTCTTTGTAGTGCATGTTATTATTCATTAAATAGGAGAGGATTTATTTTTTTTCCCCCCTATAATAGGGTGATAAAATAAAACACTTATATTTGGGGGTTGAATTACATGGTCACAGTCATCACAAAAGTAATTGCCATCGGTTAGCTGTGCCACTGAGGATCTATAGTGATGAACAATGCACTTTTAGAGTACAATTTTGTCTTTTAAGTTTGGCTTCTTCCATAAGGCATCAGGAGATCTTTAAACAAGTTATTAAGGTCAGGGTTGTTTTGAAGAATGTTCCAATGTTTCCCTGATAATTGCTTGGATTCTGCCTACCTATTCTTTAACCTAGTGACATGGCTAATAGAAAGTTATTTGTGTTTTGATGCAGAGTTGTTTCAATAAGAGCTCCACTCATGCTTTCCTAACTCCAGCTTTATTCTAAGTATAAGGGAATTGTACTTAAGAAAAGCAGCTATAAAATAAATAAAACTTCTCTCTAAGTCCATCAGACCTTTTCAATAAAGGCCTTTATGTTAGCAAATCTGTTGAATATAAAATGTTATTTAATCAGTAAGTCCAGGCTCTTATTAAAGCTGGCAATTTTTGTATTATTATTATTTTGGGGGGTTCTGAATAGGTGTATTTTCCATGATAGGCAATATTTCATCTTGAAACTTGTTAGCAAAACCATGTATCAAAATAATGTTCCTATTTCCCATTATGTTCAGTACAGAGATGAAATATTTTATGAATTTTTCTCTGCACCTGTCAAAATAAACCAAATATAATTTCCAGGATAATTTGTAATGAATTTTAAACTTTGAGGCTTTCTTAGCAAGTTATACTTTCATATTTTCAATGTGTAAATGAGGAATATTCATCTGTGTTTTTCTTTGGCTATAAAACATGTCACTTTGGAATAAATGAGAAAGTTTATGGACTAAAATACCATTTGCTGTAAGTCAAAGCATCACAGTATGGCCCTCTCTGAATTTTGCGACAGTATAGAAGAATAGAAGATCTACTAAACACAGAAATTATTACTGGTATACATTAAAAAATGAAATAATACACATATTAATTACACTTCTCCAATTGCAATCATCAATATATTTGGTTTTTTAAGAGAAACTTAATGCAAAGACTACATTTTGATTTATGATGTCAAAAAGCAGAAGAAGAATAATAAGTTTTCATCCAATAAAAAAAAAAAAATCAAACTACTTCAATTCAGTGCTGGAATTCTAATTCCTTATTTGGGAGACACTCCAGAGATATCTGTGTGGAATGAAGAGTGTACTCTTCATTCTCTTTACATTAAAAAAACACCCAAACTACAGGAAAATAGCACTTGCAATTAAATGGAGTAATGGTTATGACTAAAATGTTTGTGGAAAATATACAGAAGGGCATAAAAAGTGCTTATAAGGGATCTGAAAAAGTAAAGTTAAAAGTAAATAAATAAATAGACATATCTATTTCCTGATTTGTAAGCCCTCCCTTACTAAGGCTGATTGTCCAAGATCTTTAGAAGCATGACATAAGCCAAAGACTCCTATTGTGAATTAAAATGATTGCCTAAATCATAATCATACTAGCCAGAAGCAGAGGATTAAGAAAGTACACCCTCTAAATATGAAACCAGGAGTTTATCATCTGAAACCTGAAGCACAAATTCATCATTTGTGTAATTTGAATTAAGTCAGTTGGAATTATCCCAGGAATGAGTATAAACCAATTTGTTAAGGATATTGTACTGTAAATACTGCACTGTGTCAGAGATACATCTGTTCAGCAACTGCTTCAGCTAAATAGATAAGACACCATTTCCCATTAGCTAAAAGCAACCTAAACACTTAACTCAGACTGACCTGTTCTGTCAGGGTGCAGAAGTGGACTTCAAACAAAGCATCTTATTATTTTTCACTTGGAGTCAGGTAAGGCATCTGAAATTGATTTAAAGAAAGGGAAAAAAAGGGGGGTAGGGGTGGGGGGGAGGGGCTAAAAGAGAAGAAATTACCAAAGCTCAGAAAGGAATAAAGAAAGGAATAAAGAGAAGAGGGCAGCATGAAGGGGTATTCAGATTACAACATTCAGTCACTAACAGTCTGATCTTCAAAGGATTACAAGCAAGTCATTAAAATAGGAGGTTAGTTTTTAATGAGAAGGTATACAAGATGCCCAGTATAATTAGACAGTGGGCTCAGAGGATTTATAGGACTTATGAATTTTTGAAAGAGAAGAAATAGCTGAGCAAACTGAGTTTAGCAAGTACTGTCCCTAATATTTTACACAACCTACATCTGCAAGTTGTTTTAATATGTATGCTTTGAACCTTGTGAGGCACTGTAAAACCATTCCTTCCTCACTAGTTATTCATCAAATATTTTGCCATGGATTGTACTGAATCCTTTCATCTTCTGTCCCCACCATTCTCCCACGGTGAAATCTACTAGACAATCAGCTGTGTATATTTTACTTGTGTACAAAAGAGTCTAGCAGGGTCGGTAAGCGAAAGCAAGGGAATGCTTTGAGAATTTGGGGGGGTTCCCCTTTAATTTAATACTCTGCAGTTAAAAGGCTCACCATTTTGTACAAATGAATCTTTTATGTGAAATACTGATAATTCCTTTTACTGAACGGTGCCTCTTAATACTTGAAAGTAACTAACATTTACAGTGGAGTGAAAAAAACCCAACGGTATAGACAGAAGATTGAAATGAAATTTTGCCAGGCATATATGAAGCCTGTTGCATTGTTTAGAGTCGCTATGTTTCTTTCTGGTTTAATCTAGTCATTAAGTGTTTTTTTTTTCTTCTTTAGTCTCATGGGCCCTTTTCCTTTACTTTGTTTTCCATGCCTAGATCTGGTGGCCTCCTTCCTGACCTCCATTCCTTCCTTCCTTTCTCCCTTTCTCTCTTTCTTTCCTTATGATAAGGTTTTTGCATATAAGCACTTACCAACCTTTTAAAACATTCTTCTTATTTTTAGGAAAGAGCTGAATGCATTTTTTAATATATTGCTGATAGACAAGACACTTTGTTGGTACTGTCTTGCATTGCTATCATGCTAAATGTCTTATTTTTATCAATATCTACTGTGCCACCCAGTTAAAGTAACAAAGATTCCCCATGATGAGCAAATTAAACAAGCTTTTCACTTCATTGAAGGAAAGGATTGGTTCTAGCTGCAGTGGGCTTTTTTTTTTTCTTTTCTTGTCTCTTTTTGGTTGGTTGGTGGTTTGTTTTTTTTTTTAAGGGGGGGGTTGGTTAATGGAGGAGTCATTGCTCACATTCTATTGACTCTATAGCTTCTGTTAAATAATGTTCATGTATTATTAAGAGAATATTAATTTTTAGTGTACGCATAACTTACTTTACCCGCGGTTCCATTTAAAGTATTTGTTCATGACACTTAATCTTCTGCTGCCACCTATAGACAACATGAAGTATGGCTGCATGGTGTGCCTTCTGTGTAACATAACTGACAGAAGCATGCCTTCATTACATGGTTTCAGAGATATTTCTCCAGTTTTACCTATCATTTATTCTATACAATATCTCAGAGAGAGATATCTAGATAAAGTGTAAGAGAAACTGAAGAACTTGGTAAAAACATTCTCATTGTTTGCTTGTACTCAAAACCCCTTCTGTGTAGGATGAGCATAGCCGCTCTCCCGAATTGTAAAGGGTGTCTTCATTTAACCAAATATGAAGTTCTGTTCTGTGTTCAATTCATTATTTGTAGTGTGTCTTGTGTTCAATGCATCATATAATGGTAGAGTTTCTTGTGTCTTACTCCACATTGGTGAAATACCCTTCAATATGTACTTCATGCTTATCATTTTGCTATATCAGCCAGGACGGAAAGTTCAGAATAGAGGTTTCCTTCTGCCACTTGTAGCACACAGTACAGATGAAATTCTGCCAGGATGAAGGACTAGTGCACAGGCATCCTGAAACTGCAAATCTCACAGCAGGAACTGCACAGATGTGTGTCAGAAAGAATGTCAACCTTTGCCTAATTCTGTAAACCACTGTGGGTATTGTCAAAGCAACCTTTGCTATGAAATTGTACAAAACAAAGAAGTGTTTTAAAAAGGTGTAAAAATGAGGAAAACTCAGCATATTGCCATTTACTCAAAGTTGGTGATCCACCATCCACAGAGGCTTGAGATCAAAATGATTCTTCTTCACCTCTTCCATTTATGACATCTTATTTGTCCTGGTGGCAGAAACAAGCCCGTGACACCCATTCAGACCATTGCTTATCTTAGTAAAATAGCCACAACACAGGCTTGGGTAAACTCTTTCCTATAGGTAAGAAAAGAAAGTGAAACACAACAAAACCAACAAACAAAAAAACCCACAAAAACACCACACACCCCAAAAAAACCCAAACAAACCCAAAAAACCCAACACAAAATAAACAAAACCAGTGAACGCTGAAAGGAAACAAGTAATTTTGTGTATGTATTGCAGGGGAGGGGAAGAATGAGTGTCCAAAACTGAACTTTTGAATTCTTAAGAGGAAGCCTGCTACATTATAGTTACAACATTTACAGGCTAGTTGTGAATTTGGATGTAACTTGGATTAAACAGAAGTGGTACTCCCTTAATCTTTCTCTTAGTAAAGAAGCATGAGTCATGATCACCAGGAAGGACACTAAGCAGACATCGTGTTTTGGCATATAAACCATTTAGATTCAGAAAGATAGAGATTCTGGAGGTTCTGCAAAGTAAAGGGAACAGGATGTGATCTGGAAAAATAAGCTAAAAATCCTTGGTAGAGGAAAGATTAGAGAAACAGGTGAAGATCCCAGGTGTCAGACAAGTGCATAGAAAAGAAAGCATGGGAATGACATGGGTCTTGCCTACTGTCCCCCAAGACTGCTAACTGCGAGCAGTGGCACTCTGTAAAAAGGCACAACTTTCGCATGAACTTCAGGAATCATAGAATCAATAAGGTTGGAAGAGACCTCAAAGATCATCAAGTCCAACCTGTCACCCAGCACCTCATGACTACTAAACCATGGCACCAAGTGCCACATCCAATCCCCTCTTGAACACCTCCAGGGACAGTGACTCCACCACCTCCCTGGGCAGCCCATTCCAATGGCTGACAGCTCTCTCTGTGAAGAACTTTCTCCTCACCTCGAGCCTAAACGTCCCCAGCACAGTGTGAGACTGTGTCCTCTTGTTCTGGTGCTGTTTGCCTGGGAGATGAGACCAGCCCCCACCTGGCTACAACCTCCTTTCAGGTAGCTGTAGAGAGAAAGGTCTCCCCTGAGCCTCCTCTTCTCCAGGCTAAGCAATCCCAGCTCCTTCAGCCTCTCCTTGTAGGGCTTGTGCTTGAGGCCTCTCACCAGCCTCATTGCCCTTCTCTGGACACGGTCAAGAGTCTCAATGCAGTGTGGGGAAACTGAAACCTAGAGTGTAACACTGAGAAAACTGCGCAAGTATGTGTACTAAATGAGTGGAGAGAAGTTCCAATCTCATTTGTTCTTCAATAACCCCCCATTCACTATATTTGTTGTTTACTTTGTCCTGGCCCCCCATCAGCATGACAGATTCTCTATTGCCCAGGAGCAAAACAGTTACAAATACATAAAACCTCTGGTGAGATCCCTTATTCAGCAGATTCCAGTTCTTCTCTCTGATGTCTTTGAAACAAATTTGTTCACAAACTCAAGAATAAGAGCTTTAAGTATAGGCATAATGCTTAAAAGGAGCACTGCAAGTTAAATCACTTTATTATTAGTCCAAATGTGGGACCTGCTTAGGAAAGTAGAATTGAAGAACCTCTGTGCTTGATGAGTCTGGAGAAACTGCAAAATATTACAAATTCACAAGTATTTTAGTACAGTAGAGGACGGTTTCTCTGATGAAAACATAGTTGTTTGCAACAGCTTTTTACTACCAGTTAAAATTGGTTTTATTCATTGAATAGGGTCAAATGAAAGAATAAAAAGCCTGCTTTCAAGTTTTTCTTTTTTTACTTCATCTCCTTACTTTTATAGGTTTCAAGGCCAGAAAGATGTGAAATTTCTGAGTGACCTTCTGCTTAGTGCAATTTTAAACTCAGTTCAGTGCCTTCTCACAATATCACATTTGCATAACTGTTTATCAGCTACAGTGACACTCCTCTTGCCTTCTACCAGTCATTGCAATTTAACAAAAGAGGTATTTCATATACTACAGATTTTAATGTGTTTTACTGAAGATACTGTAAATACAGCTAGAATATTAGTATCTTGTTTAAATTTACTTATAGATGTGAATTTTGACTGTCATTGGGTCAATATTTTCATTTGACGATTTTTGTTCCAAATAATATTTTTCCCACTTAAAAAGAACCTCTATTTTTAGTAGTAAGAAAAATTAGTTCAAAACCCAGAAATAACAGGTTTGACACAGCAGACTCTTATAAACATAGTTCTTGTACTATTGTTTTCTCCTTAAATCTATACTTAAAGAATATGAAGGAAGATGCTGATTCAAAGTAGGAACAACTGACACCAGCGTTATTAGGGCAAGACAGTATTTTCCAGATTATTTCTAGACATTAAAATGTTAACTGTGAAATAAAACATTGCTGTATTTGCATAAAAGCATACTTCAGGGTTTATTTTATTTTGTTTCCCCATATTGATACAATTGGCTATTAATACTCTTCAATATTTATTATGGAAATTATTAGGGCAAATTACTGTATACTTCAATAAACACACATATTACATATTTCAGTGTTGCAATTTTGAATTCAAATGAGCTGCTAAGTGAGAATGAATAATGTGTACAAGGAGGGTCTGAACTTTTCACTTTGATGGAAACAACTAAACCAGTGTTATTCTCATAGGCAATAAATATTTTGCAAATATGCAGTGATTAATGTCCAAACTCTGATTCTCTTTTCAGATTATTAACACAAATTCTTCCAGGCTTTTCAATAAATGCTTCAAAGGTCTGGTCAAATATAATATACTTCAATTGCATTTGTTCCTATATGAAGCATATAGTTTAAATGTACAGTAAAGGTTATGTTCCTTACTATCCAAAATGCCTCTTCATCATTCACCCCTACAGTGTCTCCTTTGCTTGAGAATTGATATCTTTATTCATCTTAATGAAGGAGTAAATAGTATTTCACTGGTGTGGACTGAAGTACTTCTATCTACTATGAATAAGGTCTAGGAAATCAATTGCAGAGTAAAGGCTGAAGGATTTGGCCAAACACCTATAAAATATGGGGAGATAATTCTTTCACAAGTAGGAAGAATTATCATCTATTTTCTGTTGATGAACTCTGTGATGACTGCATTACACAGCACTCTGGATAGCAGTAAATGACTATTGTACTTGAGAAGTCAGATTTATTTTGCACATGTAAGACATTATTTTCATTCTTGGTCTTCAAGGACTCTTCATTTAGAATTTAAAATGTTTCATCAAACAATGTAGCATCTGTTAAAATTATAATCACTCACATCAAGAATCCATATCAAAAGATATACTGTAGTTTATTTCCTTTGTATGCATTGCCCCTCAAAATAGGTGCCTCAACAATTTGTGAGATATATAGCAGGCTTATATGGCAGAAGGAAAAAAAGTGTTCTGCTATGTTTTTGGTTTTAGTTAACATCAGAAGTGCAGTAATGTTAATTTAGAAAAAGAAGTAGGTTTAAACTGTTTTTATGGGCAATGCAAAGACAAAGTAATAAAGCAAGCATGTGGGCTTTATTCATCTATTATGAATAGCATTGTTACTATGAAATATGTTAGGCAGACTTCAGTCGATTTTCCTTGTGATTTGTAAGAAATTAACCACAGCTTGTTAGTATGAAGGTGAAGAAGGATATTAAATTATACTAGGCCTTGCTGTTGAATCTTGACTGTAGGCAAAATGATGCAGGAAGCCAAGAGAAGAAAGATATGGTCAAAGAATGCCAGATATGTCTACTACTGAATAGTAATTGCAATTTTGACATCTAGTAACTATTGCTCTTTTTTAAAACCACAGGAAATGCTTGAAAATAGAAATATTAGCTTAACATTAATAGGCTAATCTCTTTCTTTTGAAATTCTGAGCCTCCTTTTAATTGTCTTTAATTTTTTTGTCTGGATCCTTCTATGCATATTTATTGCTAACATGCTAATAAGTGACAAGGTAGAAAAATAAATCCTGTTCTTTTTCACACTACTTTCTGTTTCTCGTGTGTTTGTTCTTATTCTCTGCAAGGCCCATGAATATCTTTAAAATTTCTATTTCTTTGTTGAGAAGCAGTATAATCTGTAAACATAAATGATGGGATAACACCCATCCGGGAATCAGGGTGGGGGAGGGCTTGTGAGAGCATTGCCCTCCCTGCAGGGGATTTTCCCCCTGGGAAACTAAATTAGTCTCTTTCACTCCCCATCCCTGCCCAGCAAAGCTATAAAAGGGAGGATACTGCAGCCATTAGCATTCTTGGGCCCTGCCTTGCCTTCGAGGAGGACTGCTGGTGGCTCCCTGCTTCTCTGCCACGTGGTCAGGCCTTATTCTTCTCCTTGATGCCTCCATGCCTCTTCAGAGAGACTGGTTTTGTATTCTTGGGTTTGTTTTTTTTTTGTTTGTTTGTTTGTTTTTTCCCCTCCCATCCATCCTTGTTCCTTGCCCTTGTGAACCTGAATTGTTATAGTTACATATATATATTATTTAAAAAAAAAATTCTTTACCTCTCTACATGCAAGTCAACTCCAAATTATTTCTTGATGGATTTGCTCCTTCTTTCCCCCCCCCCCCCCCACTCTCTATTGGGAAGGAGGAGGGAAGAGCGGGGGAGGGATTCTCAGCCTTACCCCATCTGAGTTCTCAAGTCCCAGTTAAGGCTCAAACCACCACAGCATACTAACATTCAAACTAAACTCTCCCTGCACACTAGGAAATTCACTGTCTTGAATGGAAGGAGAAACACAAGGAGAAATTTCATCTTGCAGAAGTTTTTCAGGATTTACAGTCCCTTGATTTGAGTAACTCAGCAGTTCAACTTCATGTTCCTCTGTGTCAGAAATATAAACATATACAAGCACCAGTTATTTTGGGGTCCTAACATTTCTGATGTCTTGACATTAGGAAGGACTTGTAGTCACTTCAAAGATAATTTGAATAGGGGAAAAATGTTTTAAACACATTTGATTAGCCAGTAAAGCAATACAGAAACCTCTTTAGGATGGAGAGAGAAAGACAGACAGGAAGAAAGTCAGGAAGAGCCCAGGAGGAATGAAATAATTTTTTCCCTTTACTTTGTTTTTTTTTCCTCTAGAGGACCAAATAATTTCTTGAATTGACCTTGTGAAAAAATGTCATTTCAATTGCAAGCAAGGTAATTGATAGATCTTGTATGTTTCCTTAAGAAGAAACAAAAGCCTTGCTTGACAAAGATCCTGAAGTTCACTGAAATATTAACAGCCAGTAAAATAAAAAACCAACAAACAAGAAGCAAGTGTGGGTTTGTGGCTTGAACCTTGGTCTTTTGTGTATATAGTCATAGGCATGAAATACATAACACTTAAGGATCTTTTGTCCTACTTGAGCATTGGATAAAGCACATTAAGTCATGTAGTTTGAAACAGACCAGAGCATGGTGTGGCAAGTTTGTACACACTCCTATGAATTGATGAGATTATTCCCTACTTATTCCAGAATATAATTTTCATTCTGAATGCCACTGTAAATAGTTCTAAAAGAAAACAAAATAAGAAAAGCTTGGGCACATCAAAAATCTCACAAATTAAACATGGTACAATGAAATGCTACATCTGTCATATAACAATTGCAAATTATCACAAGATAACCAAAAAAAAAAAAACCAAACCAGAAAGAAAAACAAACAACTGAAGCAATCAACAATCGTTGAAACAAACAATATATCACCATTGGGAGCCTTAAATTAAAAATGCTTCACACTTCAGAAGTCAGTGTAGTGTTGCCAATTGTACACATGGGATTGTTTTAAAGTACTGTAGGATTTAGTTGTTTGGTTGATATGCACAGTTACTCCTTTGATCAGTAATCATTTGGAATTTCCATTTTTTTTAAATTTTGAGGATAACATTTCCTGAGATTTATCTTCAGTCTCCTGTTTTGATAGAGGGGTGATTATTTATTACACAAACTAGTTCTAATTTCATAGAATCAATAAGGTTGGAAAAGACCTCAAAGATCATCAAGTCCAACCTGTCACCCAGCACCTCATGACTACTAGACCATGGCACCAAGTGCCATGTCAAACCCCCTCTTGAACACCTCCAGGAATGGTGACTCCACCACTTCCCTGGGCAGCACATTCCAATGGCTAACAACTCAGTGAAGAACTTTCTCCTCACCTCTAGTCTAAACTTTCCCTGGTGCAGCTTGAGACTGCATCTTCTTGTTCTGGTGCTGGTTGCCTGGGAGAAGAGACCAACCCCCACCTGGCTACAACGCCCCTTCAGGTAGTTGTAGACAGCTAGTAGGTCCCCCCTGAGCCTCCTCTTCTGCAGGCTAAGCAACCCCAGCACCCTCAGCCTCTTCTCATAGGGCTTGTGCTTGAGACCTCTCCCCAGCCTCATTGCCCTTCTCTGGACACATTCAAGAGGGGGCCCAGAACTGGACACAGTGCTCAACGTGTGGCCTAACCAAGGCTGAGTACAAGGACACAGTGACTTCCCTGCTCCTGCTGGCTTCACTATTCTTGATGCAGGCCAGAAAGGAGAAGAGGCAGTTTATCATATTTTGTATTGTCCATCTGTTTACTGGCAAGGACATATACTTAAAGATCTTTCTGGTAGCTGCACTTCAACTGGCAAGGGTACAGTAGGGCACAAGTTTGTTCTAGTGTTGTACTGTAGGATCTTTGAGTATCAATATACAGAAATATGAATGTCATTCACTCTGGCTTCACTAAACTCAAAACGAATGTTTGCTAGTGGACTCGGGATTTAATCTCAATACCTCCATGGCAGAAGAGTGGTGGTGTTTGTTGTTGTTGCTGATGTTTTTACTTGAGTGAAAACTGGAAAATAAAATCCCTATGAGGAGAGGCTGAGGGAGCTGGGAATGCTTAGCCTGGAGGAGGCTCAGGGGAGACCTTCTTGCTCTCTACAGCTACCTGAAAGGAGGTTGTAGCCAGGTGGGGGTTGGTCTCTTCTCCCAGGCAACCAGCACCAGAACAAGAGGACACAGTCTCAAGCTGCACCAGGGGAATTCACAGAAAGAGTGATTGGCAATTGGAATGGACTGTCCAGGGCAGTGGTGGAGTCACCATCACTGGAGGTGTTTAAGAAGAGACTGGATGGGGCACTTGGTGCCATGGTTTAGTTGATTAGACAGTGTTGGATGATAGGTTGGACTTGATCGCAAAGGTCTTTTCCAACCTGGTTAATTCTATTCTAAAAGAGAGAAGCATTTTCTATTTTATTCCTAATTGACAAATTTTTGCTCTACTCTTGATGTTACCACAACGTAGATCCTTGTATCCAAAATACTTTGAGACTAATAAAATTTCCATGAGAGCTTTTGTGTTAACTTCACTCTCTATATGAAGATTCAAGACTGGAATTACACAGACACTCAGAACAACATGGATACTGCACAAAAAATACTGATGTAAATACAGACTTTATAATAAGGAGACCTAAAGATGTATTTACAGAAATATTATATATAAACCTTGATTAATGTTCCCAAATTTTATTGCAATACACAGGCAGTACTGAAGGAGCTTTATGAAAGGAATAAATCATGTTAATAATTGTGTGATTGAAGGGAAATAGCTGACAGGTGTTGTCAGAACTAGGTCTATGCCTGGCACAGTCCAGCCTATAGGTGTTTCAAGTCAGTGATATGCTGGTGTTGTGACAGAAACATCTAGGACTCCATTCACTGTTACTGTGCCATTAAATTTTACAAGAGAAGTGCTGGAGCTGGAAGTTATTTCTGCTTGTGTTCCTGTTTCCATATTATGAAGCACATTCTAAGAAGGACAGCTTTGTGTGTACTGATATGCATTAATTCTGGCCTCTTCTGCAAAGAGCAACAATGATCTCTAGTGGCAGAAACTTTTATTTCAACTTCAGTGATTAATAGAACATGGTAAAGATATTCCACATTGTCGTTTAGTTTAAGTTGTTATGTATTTAAAAAAAAAATGGATTAAAAACAAAAAGCATTCAAGTGGTGGTAGTTAATGAAACTAAATCCCCTTTATCCAGTATTTCTCTCCACTCTGTGTATATACTCAAGTTTGCAAATTTAGCGGTCCCTTTGGTAACAACCCAGTTTTACACAGGCAACTGCCCGCTACATTTATTTCCAAACTGTTTCAGATATATTACTTTCATAAGTACTTTTAGCTGAGGCCTTTAAAACCCTCCATTATTGTGGGTATAACAAAAACCAGCAAAAGGCTAAATTCTTCCTTTCCCATACACAGTGCAGCTTTGCACCACCTTTATAACTCTGTAGCTAATTTTCTATCAAATATACAACCCAAACAGCAATTGTGTTATCCAAGAAGACACAACAATATAGTAATTAATAGTATTATTAGAAATTCTTGTAAGATTCTTGTGCTTAAAAAGGACACAGGATTATAGAAAACCAGGTTTTATATAATTTTTAAAAGAAAAACTAACTGGATTCTTTCCATATGCTGTCCTTTCCCCTTAATAACTATTTCACAGAATCACAGAACACAGAATCAACCAGGTTGGAAAAGACTTCAGAGATCATCAAGTCCAACCTATTACTTAATACCCAACACCTCATGACAACTAAACCATGGGTCCAAGTGCCACATCCAATCCTTTTTTGAACACCTCCAGGAACAGAGACTCCACCACCTCCCTGGGCAGCAAGTTCCAAAGGCAAAGTTCTCCTTCTGTGAAGAACTTTCTCCTCACTTCAAGCCCAAACTTCC
This sequence comes from Dryobates pubescens, assembly GCF_014839835.1. Lineage (NCBI taxonomy): Eukaryota > Metazoa > Chordata > Aves > Piciformes > Picidae > Dryobates > Dryobates pubescens. Next base: position 29,677,394 of record NC_071618.1, read on the forward strand.
CCTGGCACAGCTTGAGACTGTGTGCTCTAGTTCTGCTACTGGTTGCCTGGGAAAAGTGACCAACCCCCACCTGGCTACAACTTCCTTTCAGATAGTTGTAGAGAGCAATAAGGTCTCCTCTGAGCCTTCTCTTCTCCAGGATAAACAACCCTAGCTCCCTCGACCTCCCCTCATAGAGCATGTGCTTGCGAACTCTCGCCAGCCTCACTGCCCTTCTCTGGGCATGTTTAAGTACCTCAAAGTCCTTCCTTAAGCTGAGGCGCACAAAACTAGACACAGTTTCAGATTATAAATTTTAGAAAAATGGGGTTTGTATTTACTTATGTTTTTCAAACTTTCTTCTTTCTCTTTCATTCTTTGCATCCTTCAAAATGTGAGGCAAGGAAAAGAGATGCAAACCAAAGCCAGGAAGAATCTCACTTATTTGAGTTACTGAAACCTATTTATGTAGAATATGGGGCCAGTAGATCTCTGGAGTCGCAATAAATCTATGGCGCTTCAGTATCTCTATCATTTTCTTAGGGCCATCTTAAATATTTTGGAGGATCAGTATATGTTAGCTGTATAATATTAGAGGCTGATCCAACCTACAGTGGTCTGAGATCCTGTCAAATTGGAATAGAATCAAAATCACAAAATTGTTTGGGCTGGAAGGAGCCTCTAAAAATTGTCTAGTTCCAATCCCCTTGCCATGGGCAGAGACACCTTTCACTAGATCAGGTTTCTCAAAGCCCTGTGAAACCTGGCTTTGAACTCTTCTAATGATTTGGCTTCTCTGGACAATCTTTTCCAGTGCCTCGTCACCACAATTGTAAAAAAAAAGAATTCTATATCCAATCACATTTAAGTCTCTCTCCATCTTTCTCTTAAGATCCCCTTTAAAAGCTATCAAGTTGGTTTGCATAGCAAGACATAAAGGTATTTGTTCAGAGCCAAAGTGAAATTACATGTGTCCATGACTGTTGTGTTTACTCTCTAGAGTAAGACATTCCCTTTTATATTAGCATACTAATGTAGTGCAAATATTTATACTGGCTATAGGATGGTAACCTTGATTTATGCAGTAATATGTCGGAAACAGTTTTCAGCATTTTTTTCTACCTTAACTTTTCTAATCCCATGCACTATTTTTACCAGCTCAAATTTTCGCCTTAGATTTTTGGCATGGTACATGGATTATTGCTGTGTTCCATGGAATTTATAGAACCCAAAAGATGATGTTGCTTAATTGTTTATCTGTCTTTAAGGGCAAAGAACCCAAGTATTGAAAAGACATGGTGCTGTGAAGCATATCAAAGGAAGTCCATAACCCTGAGATAGGTTTTAGAATATATACAGTGCCAGACAAAGCACCAAGACTCAAAACAGGACCCAAAGCAGCTGGTAAACTGAACATTACTTCCCGATGACATACACTTGTCTGGAAATAGTCAGTGGAGAAAAAAATCAAGAGTTAGAGAAAAGTTTCATTTACATTTTCAAACCAGACCTTTTTCCACACCCCCCCCCCTGTGATATGATGCGATGCTGTACTGTGAAAATTAAAACCTTTTCCTGAACTGTGCTTTAGCTTATGCACTCTTTATACAGTAAACTAACAGCCTATTTGCCAAGATAGTGAAAGATCATCTTGAGGAGGCACTGCTGTAACCTGCCTGAGTAGCATTAATATCTTTTTTTTCCTTGCAAGATTTCCAAACCGCAAGCTAGTGCAGATTAAGTTTTACCTTTCATGTCAGGAGGGATACACCCATGGGTACTGAGAGAACTGGCAGATGAGGTTGCTAAACCCCTCTCTATTATATTCCAAAAGTCATGGCAGTCTGGGGAAGTCCCCACAGACTGGAGAAGGGGAAACATTACTCCCATTTTCAAAAAGGGTAAGAAGGAGGAACCAGGGAACTACAGGCAAGTCAGTCGCACCTCTGTGCCCAGAAAGATCATGGAGCAGATCCTCCTGGAGGCACTACTGACTCAGAAGAAGAGTGAAGAGGTGATTTGGAACAGTCAGCATGGCTTCACCAAGGGCAAATCCTACCTGACAAACCAGGTGGCCTTCTATGAAGAGGTGATAACATTAAGAGATGAGGGGGCAGCAACTGATGTCATTTACCTGGACCTGAGCAAAGCCTTTGACACTGTCCCGCACTGCATCCTGGTCTCCAAACTGCTGAAACATGGGTTTGATGGATGGACCACTAGATGGATAAAGAACTGGCTTTATGGCTGCACCCAGAGAGTGGCTGTCAATGGGTCCATGTCCCACTGGAGGCCAGTGACAAGCGGAGTCCCTCAGGGATCAGTCTTGTTCAACATCTTTGTGGGTGACATGGACAGTGGCATTGAGTACACCCTCAGCAAGTTTGCTGATGACACCAAACTGTGTGGTGCAGCAGACACGCTGGAGGGAAGGGATGCCATCCAGAGGGACCTTGACAGGCTGGAGAGGTGGGCACAAGCCAACCTCATGAGGTTCAACGAGACCAAGTGCAGGGACCTGCATCTGGGTTGAGGCAATCCCAGGCACAAATACAGGCAGGGCAATGACTGGCTGGAAAGCAGCCCTGAGGAGAAAGATTTGGGGTGCTGGTGGGCACGAAGCTCAACATGAGCTCCCAGTGTGCACTTGCAGACCAGAAAGCCAATCAGATCCTGAGCTGCATCAAGAGAAGTGTGGCCAGCAGGTCAAGGGAGGTGATTCTCCCCCTCTACTCAGCTCTGGTGAAACCCCACCTGGAGTACTGCATCCAGTTCTGGAGTCCCTATTACAAGAAGGATATGGACGTGCTGGAATGTGTTCAGAGGAGAGCCACAGGGATGATCAGAGGGCTGGAGCACCTCTCCTATGAGAACAGACTAAAGCAGTTGGGGCTGTTCAGTCTGGAGAAGAGACGGCTCTGAAGTGACCTATTTGTGGCCTTCCAGTATCTGAAGGGGGCCTACAAGAAGGCTGTGAAGGGACTTCTCAGGCTATCAGGTAGTGATAGGACCAGGGGGAATGGAATGAAGCTGGAGGTGAGAAGATTCAGGCTGGACGTGAGGAGGAAGTTCTTCACCATGAGAGTGGTGAAGCCCTGGAATGGGTTGTCCAGGGAGGTGGTTGGGGCCCCGTCCCTGGAGGTGTTTAAGACCAGGCTGGATGAGGCTCTGGCCAGCCTGAGCTAGTGTGGGGTGTCCCTGCCCATGGCAGGGGGGTTGGAACTAGATGATCCTTGTGGTCCCTTCCAGCCCTCACTGATTCTATGTTTGGATTCAAATCCAAGCTGACATCACAGCACAGACACACTCTTCAGACATCTTCTTGCTCTTCATTGAAAGACTCTAGCTCTTCTGCAGCATGCTGCTACTGAGATCTGTGCCACAGATTTACATACCCACAATGACAGACTTCATGCTTGTCTAGATACATTGCAGCCACCCCAGAGCCAGGGACAAGACCCTCAACCAGCCGAGATACCACACCACGGAGCTCAGCCCCAGTGAGGAGGCCCAGCCAGCACCCATGGATGATATTGGAGTAGTCAGCAACCCTGTTCCTAACAGCCGGGGGGCCACCAGGCCCCCCGGCCTTTGTTGTCACCACCACCATCACCCAGTGTGCACCATGGGTACTCACCAGTGATGAGAGGAGGATCCTCCAGCCCAGATGGGCTCAGCTTGGGGCTTCTGTCTTTCCTGGGGGGGATTAAATAGTGGAGTGGGTGGGGAGGGGCAAGTGGCCACACCTGGGGTGGGAGGAGACTCCAACAGAGCCCAGGTGCTCTGGGTTTGAGGGTAAGAAGGGGGCAAATGGGTCAGGTGAGGGACATTTAGTGTGTCAGGTAATGATAGGACTGGGGGCAATGAAAAAAATAGAAATGGGTAGATTCAGATGGATGTTAGGAAAAAATTCTTCCCCATGAGAGTGGTGAGACACTGGAATAGGTTGCCCAGGGGTGTGGTTGAAGCCTCATCCCTGGAGGGTTTTGCAGCTAGTCTGGATGTGGCTGTGATCAACCCAATCTAGTGTGAGGTGTCCCTGCCCATGGCAGGGGGGTTGGAACTGGATGATCCTTGAGGTCCCTTCCAACCCTAACAATTCTATGATTCTATGTATTTTTTAAATATGCTACTATTTTGGCATCTTCTGAGTCAGAAAGAAAGAGTATAAGATAGCATGCTTTGTTAGTTTAACCTCAACACCTCCTAACAGAGCTAAAATATTTGTTTGCTGAAAAAAGAAGAAAGTTTGTATCAACCCTATTCTACCTCACTGACATTGTTGATAAGAGAAGTTTGCAGCATCAAGGTTCTACTGACTGTTTGATGATTTAATTTACAGTTAGATTTATCTGGAATTGACACAAATTTTGGTAACTACTAATTTCATAAAGAGGAACACAACCATTGATATTTTTCTAGCCTTCACACTTGATGACTACACAACCTTTGCTACTTTGAAAAAGACAGGGAAGCTATAGCTGGCAAAGTAGCTGATTTCTGGCTTAGAAGTTGTAGTCAAAACTAGCACATTGCTGTAGGGCTTCCAAGATTGCAGTCTTGCCATATATGCTTCTGGGTGCAATTCAAGGTGTTAATATTTAATTGCACCTCAAAATATTGCATGCTTAAGGGCTTAGGTGTTTGGAAAACTCACCTCCTCCCCCCGCCCCCTTCATATTAATATAACTGTTATGGTTTAACCCCAGCTAGCAACTAAATACCATGCAACTAATCACTCACTCCACCACCCCACCCTCATGGGTTGGGAAGAAGAATTGGGAGAAAAAAACAAAACCAAATGGGTTGAGATAAGAAGAGTTTAAAAGATCAGCACAAACAACAATAGCGCTAATAAAATAATATACAAAAACTAGTGATGTTCAATGGAACTGCTTACCAGTTGCATTGCATTCCAGATCCTGCTGCCATCCAGCTGAAAAGCATGTGCTTTCCCCAGCCAGCTCTCCCCTCATTACCATTATATCAGTGTGGTATTGAATATCACATTGGTTGATACTGTTCAGCTAACTTGGCCATGGCCCTTTTCAGCTTCTTGTGGAAACTAATCCTGTCCTAGACAAATCCAGGACACAATAATAGAGATCAATTGAGGTAGTATGATTCCAGGTCCCTGGATATGCACATTTTTATTAGAAAGTGGAATCTTCTAGCCAGCCATTTTAATCCAACATTTAGCCTAAGGCAAACTGTGACCTTTATCTATAAATTGTTATATTCTGAGAGAGTAGTTTGTAGTACTTAAGTCAGCACATTTGTGTGGTTTTTTGTTTTCATTTTTGTTTAATAATTTTGCACACAGAGGTTGCTCAAAAGAGCTGGCAAGCACAGTAGGACAAAAGGACAGAAAGGGAGTAGTATACTTTCCATTCAGTCAAATCTCCCTGAAGCTTCCTTTTAGTTGTTGTAAACCTTCTCTTCCGATCAATCACCTCCTTTCATTGTAGTGGCAAATGACCTCCCGCTTTCCCTTCTCATCTTTTCTCCTCATCAGCCTCATCACCTCAGACCCAGTAAACTCTTTCCAGCCTTCCTCAGATACCATCTGTTTTGTGACCACTGCCTACATTACTGGAAAGCCTAGAGCTGGCTTTTCCATCGGCCTTTTGACTACAGTGATTCTACATAAACTTTGTCACTCTTTCCAGCGTAATTGCTGATGATAGCTGGGTGTGTAAGCAATATGTACATATGTGTATATATTTAATTATACATATTAGTCAAGTATTGCTTAGATCCCAAAAGGAAAATGTTTAAGCATGGGCAGTGTATTACCATCTGGGATAACAGTGTGGAATGTATGACAGCCTTTTCTCACTGAAAGAGATTCTAAAGGGCAAAAGGATTATTAATACTTCAATTAAAATACAATCCCAATTTAAACAAAAGGACAGACACTAAAACTCAAGATATAAAAGATGTTAAATTCCTTAACCCTGATACAAATCCCAGTCTCCTACACCCAAGAATAGGTGTTGAGAAGCAGACACAGGGAAGGAATGGTGTGTCTCAGACTGCTTATTTAGTTTCTTGTTTGCACTGACTGTAAATTTAGGATTCTGATACACCAGATTTCATAAACACTGATAGGAATAAAAAACCTTACTTGTGATAATCCACTTCGAGCTCAACTCAAAGACAATTGCAGAGCGTCAGTTACCCTCAAGGAATTTCTTGACTCATTTGGTAACTGTACATGGTCAAATGATTTAGCTTCTTAGTTAAATTTGAACAATGTTAGGGCACTTAATTAAAAAAATATTAACCAATTACCCATGCTATGTAGACATGGATTTTTTCTTTCACTCCATTTTGAAATGAAGGAATGAGTTGCTCCTGGAAGAAAAATTTGGTAGAGATTTAGTAATAGTTCACTGTAAAGGTTGCTCTCAAAAGACAGTATGAAAAATATTACTTCAGATTTTGCTATCTCCACACTTTTCAACACTATATAAAAGATGTTGTGTCTTTAGAGCCTCTCTCTGTCATCACAAGGTTGGCATCATTTGTATTTTCAAACATCTCAGAGACAGGGTGTGATCACAGCTTCACAACTTCTTCAGATGTTTCAGGTAGTTCTTCAGAGTTTCACAGATACTTTAAGTGGAACAAAAATCAAGATACATTGAAAATTATGCCTTAAGTCTGAAAGTAAATCACAACATGGCTTCTGGTCTGAAACTTCAGAGCCTCACCCAGTCATTATGCAGTGTTCATTAAGTCATGCACACACAGTACTACAAAAAGTATTTGCTAATGCAAAACTAAGAGGATCTTGCTTTCTAGTCCTAAAATATGATTACAATTGGATTTACAAAACCTCAGATTCCTCCTATACATTTTGAAGGCATTACCAAGAAAGTGAAGCATCACCAGTAATATTTTTCTGCTAAAGCACTAATGGTGCCCTCTGGAAAGACCCATTTCTTCCTGTCGATTGTGTGAGGACACAGATAGAATCCAAAGACTCAGAATAGAACCCCATTTTTGTTTACATTGCATGGTGAGAACTAACCATTAGGAATAGGATTCCATAAGTCAGCAGGTTGAGCAGGGTATTGCCTAAGAGTAGGATGAGGGCTATTACTCACTGTTAGCCATGAACTCTCCCTGGAAAAGACACTTAGCTCTGTCAGTCATTTCTCACAAAATGTACCTGAAAGATACAAATTTAAGTCTTCTTACATTTGGTGCAGGGATTTAAAGACAGATGTCCTAAGATGCTTCATTACTGCACTCTAGTTTAAGGTAGTGTTCTTATAATACTATCCAAAGTCAGAGGTTGTTAAAACACTCCCTATTATATTCCAAAAGTCATGGCAGTCTGGAGAAGTTTCCACTGACTGGAAAAGGGGAAATATAACCCCCATTTTCAAAAAGGGAAAGAAGGATGACCCAGGGAACTATAGGCCAGTCAGTCTCACCTCTATGACTGGTGAGATCATGGAGCAGATCCTCCTAGAGACACTGTTGAGAGAGAAGAATAATGAAGGGGTGACTGGCTACAATCAGCATGGCTTCATCAAGGGCAAATCCTACCTGACAAACCTGGTGGCCTTCTATGAGAAGGTCACAACATTAATAGATGAAGGCCAAGCAACTGGTGTCATTTGCCTTCGACAACAGCCTGGTCTCCTATCTGGTGCAGTATGGGTTTGATGGATGGACCATTCAGTGGATAAAGAACTGGCTTGACGGCTGCACCCAAAGAATGGCTGTCAATGGGTCCATGTCCCAGTGGAGGCCAGTGATGAGTGGAGTCCTTCAGGGATCAGTAGTGGGAACAGTCTTATTTAACATCTTTGTTGGCAACACATACAGAGGCATTGAGTGCACCCTCAGCAAGTTTGATGATGACACCAAGCTCTGTGGTGCAGCAGACATGCTGGAGGGAAGGGATGGCATCTAGAGGGACCTTGACAGGCTGGAGAGGTGGGCAGAAGCCAACCTCATGAGGTTCAACAAGACCAAGTGCAAAGTCCTACATCTGGGTTGGGGCAATCTGAAGCACCAAATACAGGCTGGGCAGTGACTGGCTTGAGAGTGGCTCTGAAGAAAAGCACTTGGGGGTGCTGGTGGATAAGCTCAACATGAGCCAGCAGTGTGCACTTGCAGCCCAGAAACCCAATTGTATCCTGGGTTGAATCAAAAGAAGTGTGGCCAGCAAGTTGAGAAAGGTGATTCTACCTTTGTACTCCACTCTGGTGAGACCCCACCTGGAGTACTGCATCCAGTTCTGGAGCCCCTATTACAGGAAGGATCTGGATGTGCTGGAATGTGTCAAGAGAAGGGCCACAAGGATGATCAGAGGGCTGGAGCACCTCTCCTATGAGGACAGACAGAGAGTTGGGGCTATTCAGTCTGGAGAAGAAAAGGCTCTGAGAAGACCTTATTGTGGCTTTCCAATATCTTAAGGTGGCCTACAAAAAACCTGGTGAGGGACTTTTTAGAATGTGAGGTAGTGATAGGACTAGGGGGAATGGAACAAAAAAAAACAGAAATGGGTGGATTCAGATTGGATGATAGGAAGAAGTTCTTCACCATGAGGGTGGTGAGACACTGGAACAAGTTGCCCAGGAAGGTGGTAGAAAGAAGCCCCATCCCTGGAGGTTCTTAAGACCAGGCTGGGTATGCCTTTGAGCAACTTGACCTAGTGTGAGGTGTCCCTGCCCATGGCAGCAGGGGTTGGAACTAGATGATCCTTGAGGTCCCTTCCAGCCCTGACAATTCTGTGATTGTAAATTTAGACTTAGTAATCAGGAAATTGTGTTATGGATTGGTTTTGCCACAAATTGTAAACAAGGGAAATATGCAGATCGTGAATCAAAGCCCTTGTTCAGTATGGCTAAACTGACAGAATCTACAGATTCAAGAATGGTAATGCAGCACATATTCCTTTATCTATTCCTTTACTTCTAACCCCTAATTTATGGATGTTGGCCTGATTCTGAGTGGTCCTAAAAGTACAACTGGTAAACTTCCGGGGAAAAAGAAGACAGTTCAACCTCAGGTTTCCAAATAAGGTTATGTGTTATTCTTATGAGAAATTCTGGTCTTCAAGATCATATTCCAAGTCAATCCTATCGAGTTGAAATATAAATTTCTTACAATAGCATTTTAACCCACAGGAGCTGAGGTGAATCACATAAGGTTATAGGACATGTGGAAGAGTGAAGCAGATGAGAATTGGAAGATAAATAAACATCAGGAACTACTGTGGTATTATTTCCTGGTGCCAAATGTATTTGCCCTGAATAGCTATTTAAAAGGAAGAACAGCAAAAAACCTAACTGATGACTAATCTAACAAAATTTCTCTGTCTTGAATGACTTTATCTGAGCTGAAGTACTGCAGTTTTAAATTCTGCAGCAGGAGAAAGGTCTTAGATAAAAATACAAGATTTTCTAATGAAATTGTATATTTCTTGTTAATTTTCCAAAAGATGACTATGAATATTGGTTTGAAAGTATTTTTGTGGTCATCAATGCAAGCACTATTTCATGTCATTGTTTTATGAAATGCAATGGTTTGAAATATTAGAAAAAATGCACACATTATTGTAATATAATCTGGTTACACTGCACACTAGCAACTATCCTATATATTATGACAGCAAGTGTCATATGAAACAGTAGAATAAATATATACAATTACTCCCACCTTCAGCCATATGAAAACCAAATAGTCTTACAAAAGTACTGTAGCAAAAAAATATTTGGAATGACAGTTATTTTATATAACTAATTTGACTAAGAAATAAAGCAGAATCTTGTTAATTTTACAATTTTGCTAAAAGAAGTAACCATATATCCCAATGAAAGAAGCATGCATTTTAAAATAGATCTTACTAAGTAAAATTTAATATTGCAACTCAAAATATTCATAACACAACACCTGTTGCTTATTTTTATTAAGCTTTATTTTCCTCTCAAAAATACATAATCATGCATTAAAAAAAAATTTAAACTTACAATCCTCTAGTATCTTAGGCTTCATGAAAAGCTACTAGAAATAGAAGAGACATATATAAACTACAAAGCATCTATTTTAGGAATTACTATTCTCAAAGGCCTTTGGACCTATACATGTTTTGTGTGGTACAGAAGAAGGCAGAAGAAAAGCAAATGTAAATTATTGCAAAGCAGATGATATATCTATGTAGGAAAGAACAAAAAGCATAAATAAAAGAGAAATGTACAGTAGCTGAATTTTTAACTCATGGGTACGACTTAAAATGGGGCATAAAGATCGAACATGAAGATTGGTTATGCTACCAAAATTAGTTTCTTAACCTGAAACTGAAGTCATATGCATCAAACAATAAAATTGTCTCATCTGTTTAGAGATGAGTTTTCATTCTTTAAGAATGTAATCATAAAGATTGTATATATAAATGTAGTATACACATACCATCTTTTAATACACACAGTATCTTAAATTATCCGCTTTTCAGAAGTGCTGATAATATCAGCTTTTACTGAAGAACTTGGCTGTGTTGTCTGTCCTCTGTCTTTTATCTCTCTTCTGAAAGAATGTCTGAAAGATGAAGTCAGGTGGGTCGTTCATGTAAAGCTGATATCTATATAGGATAAGCTCAATTCAATATATTTGCAAGATAGACAGTGGCAGGTCTCCCATATGACAATGTTAATCTGCCTGCACTTTATTCAGCTAGAGTCTTTCCTTGGATAAGTGCGTTGATCTTTTTATCTACCACGGAAATTGTGTCTGGGACTTTTCTACTGAGAAGGGAAAGTGCTGATAATTAGTAATACTTGCTTCAGTTAGGATATGGTCTGGGATTGTCTCCACTCAAGATTGCACAGACATGCCTGTACCTGAAACAACCATCATCAGAGAAAGAAAACAACTAATTGCTAGATTTTTCAAGAAGTCTATAAAGAGGAAAATCAGTGTAGATAAAAGGAAACTAGTCAAACTAGGTATATGAAATGACTGTCACTCCAAATAGTCTACAGTATTCTTTATGAAGTCGATTTGTCTTTGTCTTTCTTATGGTTGAAAAAGATTCCCACAATATCATATGTAGTACAAATCATTGTCCAGATGGGAAGAAAGACCATTGAAAATCAGAAAAAGTTCTAATAGCAGAGAAAAGAAAATCAAAATGACTATGGAAACAGTCACAGAAAGTTATGAGTGGGTTTTAAGACAACTCATCTTATACTATCTCAGAAAGCATAAACTTTCTGTTAAGAAGAATAACAAAACTTGTCAGGAAGTATACAAAAAGCTGAAAATACTAATAGCTACAGAGATATGAAAACCACCATGCTGACAGATAGGACTATGTCTGTGAAGATGACATAATAAATTTTGGAAAATATGGAAGAACATATTTATAGAACTTCCACCACTAGAATTGTGTATAATACTGAAATACATGAAACCTAATGAGGACAGATGAAAGAGAATAATAAGCCCTATTATTAAGCTAAGGAATCATAGAATCATAGAATCAGTCAGGGTTGGAAGGGACCTCTCCCACCCCAGGTGTGGCCACTTGCCCCTCCCCACCCACTCCACTATTTAATCCCCCCCAGGAAAGACAGAAGCCCCAAGCTGAGCCCATCTGGGCTGGAGGATCCTCCTCTCATCACTGGTGAGTACCCATGGTGCACACTGGGTGATGGTGGTGGTGACAACAAAGGCCGGGGGGCCTAGTGGCCCCCCGGCTGTTAGGAACAGGGTTGCTGACTACTCCAATATCATCCATGGGTGCTGGCTGGGCCTCCTCACTGGGGCTGAACTCTGTGGTGTGGTATCTCGGCTGGTTGAGGGTCTTGTCCCTGGCTCTGGGGTGGCTGCAATGTATCTAGACAAGCATGAAGTCTGTCATTGTGGGTATGTAAATCTGTGGCACAGATCTCAGTAGCAGCATGCTGCAGAAGAGCTAGAGTCTTTCAATGAAGAGCAAGAAGATGTCTTAAGAGTGTGTCTGTGCTGTGATGTCAGCTTGGATTTGAATCCAAACATAGAATCAGTCAGGGCTGGAAGGGACCACAAGGATCATCTAGTTCCAACCCCCCTGCCATGGGCAGGGGCACCCCACACTAGATCAGGCTGGCCAGAGCCTCATCCAGCCTGGTCTTAAACACCTCCAGGGACGGGGCCCCAACCACCTCCCTGGACAACCCATTCCAGGGCTTCACCACTCTCATGGTGAAGAACTTCTTCCTCATGTCCAGCCTGAATCTTCTCACCTCCAGCTTCATTCCATTCCCCCTAGTCCTATCAGTACTTGATAGCCTGAGAAGTCCCTTCACAGCCTTCTTGTAGGCCCCCTTCAGATACTGGAAGGCCACAAATAAGTCACCTCAGAGCCTTCTCTTCTCCAGACTCCCATGACTTTTGGACTATAATAGAGAGGGGTTTAGCAACCTCATCTGCCAGTTCTCTCAGTACCTGTGGATGTATCCCCTCGGGTCCGATGGACTTGAATACTTTCAGGTTCTTAAGGTGATCCCAAACCTGATCTTGACTTACGATGGGCAGTTCTTCCTCCCTGTCCCTGGCATTGTCTCCCATGACATCAAGAGTGTGGCTGGAGGGCCTTGCAGTCATTGAGACCCTCAGCCTTTTCCACATCACTTGTGACCATTTCACCTGTTTCCTTCTGACTCCTTTCCTAGTCTTCTTTTTGCCATTAATATACCTATAGAAATTCTTAGTGTTCCCTTTAACCTCGCTGGCTAGATTCAGTTCAAACCAAAGGTGAAAAGAACAAGCAGACATGATAGTCTTTTGTTGTGGTATGCAGCACAGGAATATTGATTCTGAATTCAAATGAAACCATTGTGATATTCGACTATAACACTGGAGTGAAAGATTTATTTATATTAGTGTTACTTTGTCACAGTTTAATTGTTAAGAATGAAGTCCATATATAAATCAAAGTAATTAATATTGTTTTTAAAAGTCTGAATACATTAAGCTCTGTTACCACAATCAATAATACGAGAATGAAGAAATAGATTAAAAAGCATAAAGCCAAACTACCATCAAACCCAGGAAAGCACACACACAAAAAATCAAATAAAAGCAGTCAGTTCATAGCTTTGATTTATGCATTCTCACTGACCTTTTTTTATTTTTAGTATTTGACATGAACACAAGCAACTAACTGCCAGCAAATCCACTGTCACTCAGTGATGGGGGGGGAAAAAAATAAATTGTGTTATAAGTCAACCTTGTTTTCCTATTATATATTAAGGTCTCAGAAGAACAAAACTGACTGTATTAGATTGACCTTGTTTGTACACCAAGTGCCCTTCAAGATGGTCTTTTACTTCCCTCCTCAACTGGACATGGGGAGAAAAATACAATGAAGTGCTCATGGGTTGAAAGAAGGATAGAGAGGGATCACTCACCAGTTACCATCATACACAAAACATACTGGAAATTAATTTATCACCAATCAAACCAGAGTAGGATACTGAGAAACAGAACTAAATTTTAACACCAAATCCATCACCTTTCCCTCTTCCCAAGCTCATCTTCACTATGCATTCCCAGTCCTGAGGCAATTAGCTGATGTATTTGCCAAACCACTCTCCATGATATTTGAAAAGTCATGGCAATCAGGCAATATTCCTGGTAACTGGAAACATTACACTCCTTTTAAAACAGAGTAGAAAGGAGGCCCCTGAAAACTACCAACCTGTTAGCCTCACCTCTGTGCCTGGAAAGATCATGGAACAGATCTTCCTAGATGCCATACTGAGGCACATAGAGCACCAGGAAGTGAGTCAAGAGAGTCAGCATGGCTTTACTTGGGGCAAATCCTGCCTGACTAACCTGGTGGCTTTCTATGATGAAGTGACTGTCAGTGGATAAGGGATGGCCTATGGATGTGATCTATCTGGACTTCTGCAAGGCCTTTGACATGGTCCCCTGCAACATCCTGCTCAACAAGTTGGAGAGGTATGGATTTGATGCATGGACTGTTCAATGGATAAAGAATTGGCTGGGTGGTCACATCCAGGGGGTGGTGCTCAAGGGCTTGAAGTCCAGATAGAGAGCAGTGACAAGTGGTGTCCCTCAGGTGTCCATGCTGGGACCTGTGCTCTTTAATATCTATATCAACAATATGGACAGTGGGGTCAAGTGCACTGTTATGAATATACTAGTGATTTGTGTTAAAAGTATAGAATTCAGAGTGTACTAAGCTTAAAGGTCAGAAGCTTGCTGTCTTGAGGATAAAGGGAAAGCTGCATATTTTACAGATTTAAACAGAGACTGTGTGTTTGGCTAATTGGAGACACCAAGGCATAAACACCCAGTTCTATCCAGAACTGAGAACTTGTTCTCTTTAGATAAGAAGCCTGAACAACTGAGCCTCAGAAGGACCCTTACCACGAAGAGTGTGCATAAGCAGGGATTTGATCACCTATTCTGAAAACTCATTATCATATGCCTGCCTTCTATTTAGTATGTTTATGTAGATGATGTAGTTATGTAAGATGAAGAAAGCTATTGTAAAAGTGCTGTGGGGGTGAAGTTTTGTACCCTTGCAAGCCCAACTGGTTGCTTTGTTTGCTTTTATTGCCTTGTATTGCCTTTTTATGGTCTTTTATTGCCAATAAAATTGTGACCAGAAACTTTTACCTGGAGTCATCTATAACATGCACCATCAGCAAGTTTGCAGATGACACCAAGCTGAGTGCTGCTGATATGCCAGAGGGATGGGATATCATCCAGAAGGACCTGGACAAGCTGGAGAAGTGGGCCCAGGTGAACCTCATGAGGTTCAACAAGAACAAATGCAGGGTTCTGCACCTGGGCCAGAACAATCCTCACTATCAATACAGATTAAGGGATGAGGTGATAGAAAGCAGCCCTGTGGAAAAGGTCCAGAGAGGTTCTCCTCACCCTCTACTCTGTCCCAGTGAGGCTGCATTTCAAATATTGTATCCAGTTCTGGGCCCCTCAGTTTAAGGACAGGGAAAAGTGATTAAGGGAGTGGAACATCTTCCTTACAAGGAGAGACTGAGGGAGCTGGGGTTCTTTAGCTTAGAGAAGAGGAGACTAAGGGGTGGCCTCATTCATGTATATAAATATGCAAAGGGTGAGTGTCTAGAATAGAATTAACCAGGTTTGAAAAGACCTTTGAGATCATCAAGTCCAACCTATCATCCAATACTAGCTAATCACTAAACCATGGCACCAAGCTCCCCATCTAATCTCTTCCTAAACACCTCCAGTGATGGTGACTCCACTACCTCCCTGGGCAGCCCATTCCAATGGCTAATCACTCTTTCTGGGAAGAACTTCTTCCTAACATCCAGTTTAAAGAAGATGGAGTCAGGCTCTTAGTGTTGCCCAATGACAGGACAAGGGGCAATGGGTGGAAGTTGAGGCATAGGAAGCTCTTGTAAACATGAGGAAAACTTTTTTCACTGTGAGGGTGACAGAACATTGGAACAGGCTCCCCAGGGGGCTTGTGGAGTCTCCTCTGGAGATATTAAAAAACCTGCCTGGATGCATTCCTGCATGATCTACTCTAGGTCATCCTGCTCTGGCAGGGTGGTTGGACTAGATGAACAAGAGGACACAGTCTCAGGCTGTGCCAGGGGAGGTTTAGGCTGGAGGTTAGGAGGAAGTTTTACACAGAGAGAGTGATGGCCCATTGGAATGGGCTGCCCAGGGAGGTGGTGGAGTCACCATCACTGGAGGTGTTCAGGAGGAGACTTGATGGGGTGCTTGGTGCCATGATTTAGTTGATTAGGTGGTGTTGGTTGATAGGTTGGACGCAATGATCTTGAACGTCTCTTCCAACCTGGTTTATTCTATTCTATCTTTTGAAATAATTTCCAACATCTAACATTCTGTTATTCTGTGAACAGAGGTTGTGGTCTATTCAT
The DNA here is from genome assembly GCF_014839835.1 of Dryobates pubescens. Lineage (NCBI taxonomy): Eukaryota > Metazoa > Chordata > Aves > Piciformes > Picidae > Dryobates > Dryobates pubescens. The sequence goes on from NC_071618.1 coordinate 29,693,278, forward strand.
CACATGTTGTCTCTAAGACTCCTTTCTCCTCACTTTTTTGCCCTACTCAAGTGTGGGGTTTCTCCCATGAAATATAGGGCTCCACAAACTTTACTAACATGGGTCCTTCACGCGGGCTGCGATTCTTCATGAACTTCTCCTAGATGCATCCCTTCCATGAACTGCTCCAGCATAAGTTCCCTACAGAGTCATGATACTTGCCAGTAAATGTGCTACAGAATGGGCTCCTCTCTCCAAAGGTTCACAGGTCCTGCCAGGACCCTGTCCATGTGGTCATAGCCTCCATCAGGTTCATGTACTCGCCCTAATATGAGGCCCTCCATAGGCTTCCAAGATGCCTGTTTGCTCAACTACTAACCTCAGTGGACTAAAGGGGAACAGACTGTCTTGGCATGGTCTTCAATGCAAACTGAAGGGTAATCTCTGCTCCAGCACCTAGAGCACCTCCCCATACTCTGTGTATGTGGACAGTCCTTGAGATGGTTATGCTTAAATGTGGTGAATGTGACCCACCCTATACAACTGAGCTCAAAGTCTGATCTCAGTCTTTTTCATGTTCTGATTAACTACAGTTAGAAGGTAATGAAGATAAGTTAGGCTGTGCTTCTGTATATTGCAGTTATATGTGCTAAACATTCACCTAAGCAAAAGGTTGTGTTTTGCTATAATCTGTGTATATCTGGAACCCACAGTTTTAACAGTCCCATATGTAAGTGCATTGGCTGCTGATCCTGGAGCTAACAGGTTTCCTGACACATACACAGGCAACGGTGTTTGATACATAGTCCAGCAGTCAAAGATACTTTCATTAAAAATTACAGCCAAGAAAACCAGTCTTTTTTTCCATGAGATGTCAAATAGTTGACAAACAGTTTTGGAACACTTCTCCAGAAAGCAAAAAAATCTGGATACAGTCCACCACTCTTCATAAGGCTTTCCACACCAATAGCTTTCATCTCACATTTTCTTAAGTAGTGTCATTGGGACAACAGCAAAAATGCAAGATTCATAAAATTTGTGAGAGGACAAGAAAACCAAAATATGATTCAGTAGTGTGTTAATCAGGAAAATCCCCAATGAAGGGTTTCTCAGGCTTCTGAAATGCTTCCAGAGTTCCACAACCATATTACATAATATGTCCTTAACATGAAGTGTATGAATGCGTGCAAGAATTGTACAAACAGGGATCAAAACATAAGACCTTTGAGTTACATAAGCATGATGTCAGCAAGGCTATAAAAATAGGGCTGTTTGTTTGTTTGTTTGCCTTTTCCTGTTCTTCCAATTGTTATGACACTGTCTCAATTTGGAAGTTGGGAAGGAGAGGCAGTTCTTTTGAACATTCCCGTGAGTGAAATTAAGGCACAAATGAGGTCATATATCAAAGTGAGACTGTTTATGTCTTGCAGACTAAACAGAGAAATAAGGAAAATCAGAGGGAGAGAATGAAGAAAGAGAGAGAGCAGGAGAGTTGGAGAGTGATAATTACCACCCCTTTGATGGGAAAGGAGGGGAGACACATTCTTGGGTGGGCTGATGAAGTGGGTGTTCTGTGGTAACTCCAGCTGATGTCCCTTCAGCTTGTGACATCCTGGGTGGTGTTGCTCCAGCTTGTAGTATTTCCAGTGATGTCTTCTCCTTAAGCAGACATAACTCAGCAGTTTTATAGTGATCATTCATTATAGCTCCACAAGGCTCACATTAACAATGCAGGCTTCCAGGGGTGACTTCCAGGGTGCAATTCCATATAGTTGTAGAGGTCAGCACCAAGTGGCATCTGCCCCTCTTTGCTGTCCACAGTCCACCACTCCTCCTGGGCAGTTGCTGTGTCAGTGGGCAGAGATGACACATCACATGGGTCATTCAGGATGATCTTATCTTTGCTGAGAAACTTCTCAGGTCTTAATATATTCATCACATCACCAGGTGATTTGCATGTTCAAGAGAGGATTCCCACAGATAAGTATCCACACAGTGGTCCAGCTTCAACAGGAAAAACAAGAGGCAAAATTTCAGGCAAGTTCATTCAGCACTACCAGTTAGTTGAATGATGATCTGCTGTTTCTGTAGAGCATCCTGGTTTAGCATTTTGGATCTTTTTTGAGGGTTTGTTGTTGTTGTTTTAGTTTATTTTCTCCCCCCGCCCCCCGTAACTCAACTATGCAAAATACACTATTTTTTCTTGCTAGGTCTTTAGCCTTTCATACACTCACTTTATTTAGCCACGAGATGGCGCCAGAAGCTTGAATAAAGTTTAGTCCTGTGCATTGCCGCAAACCCCTTAACGTATCCTCTTACCCGTTACTCCAAAGTGACAGAAATATATAGCGTTTGACACATACCCAGAAATCTGCATCTATCATTTTTCAGCGACACAGTTTTTATAAAGTGTAAAGGCAGTACTTATCCCAGTTTGATTCAGATAGGTATTTTGTTTCATATTAGACCTGTATGTAAAAATATATCTTTAGTAAAAGTTTGGGGGTCATTACTTTAAAATGCCAGGCAAAATAATTTCTCCAGTAATGATTTAAATTCACTGCTTGATATCCCTTTAATAAAAGCATAATATATATTTTATTAAACAGCACAAAGTTTCATCTTTTTAAATGAACTTTCTGGGTTAATAGAGGTTAACAACACTTTAAAGGAGTTTTGCTCTCACAGTATCACAGTATTGCCAAGGTTGGAAGAGACCTCGAGGATCATCAAATCCAACCTGGCACCACAAACCACATGACTCTCCTTAGGGAAGTGTTTAGTGTGGCTACCATTAATGGACTTTAGAGTTGGTAATAATTTATTTAGTTTCTACTTTTTATTTATTAAATCTTAAAGAAAGTTTTCTGTAGTAATAATAAGCATATATTGAATGTCCATATTACCTTGCACATAAAATAAGTTATTTGCAGGTTGAAATAAAGCCTTAAGAATTATTTACTCTTCTGCAATCTTCAAGAATATTGAACTGTAAAAATGGTAGGATAATTTAAATTTTACAGTGAAAAACTCTTACTTTTGTAAAACCAAGATAAAGAATTAAGTTGCAAAAGTAACCTGATTTCCTTCAGAACTCAGACATATATCCTTTCTTCTTACAGAAAATGCAATTTACACGCATAATAAAAATATAGAAGACAAAATAAGATCCTAAGAAGAAGAGAAAACAATACTTACATACTGAAAACTAGCCAAGGTAATTGGAAATGTTATCCTAGAGCACACTGCAAATGCTGATAATATGTAGACAATATTATTTGCCACAGCTACCAAAAGCAAAAGAGATATAGTAAATCAGAAACATATTCTAATAAGGCCTGCATGCTGAATGAGATAATTCCAACAAGTCACAGTGAGTCCTGGATGATAATCAGATACAATCTAGTGAATAGCATGATTTTTTTATGCAAAGAGTAAATATCAATTTTTATATAGCAAACAATCGATTTTGCTTGAAGTGGAAATAGTCCAAACTGACAGTTTATGTCTAGTCAGCTCAAGTACAATTAAAATGGAACATTAAGTAAAACAGCATTGAGCCCAATCCTCCAATCTGTTCATATGTGATGATCACCTTGACTACAGAGGTGCTGCATTTGAATTATAGACGTGTTCTAATGCCTTAACTTTAGCTCAGGAGAGCTCCAGAACATAATCTTGGTCAAATCCCAACTTTCAAAATTTAATCCTGTGGCATTTTATTCTGCTGTTTTGAACTATGCACCACATCACAATTTGTTCAGTACATGCTTTTGCTATTCTGATATTATATTTTGTTTGGGTTTTTTTTTCCTTATTTTTAGTGACTGCATCATATGTCATCAGTAGTAATTCTGCAATTTATTCTTTTTTCCTGGTGTCTAAAATGATGGGGGGAAAAATTTCATAACACAATCTGGTTAAATACTATGCTGATTCAAACTCTGTGAATTGCAGATAATTTCACTAATGTGTGGGAAATGTGTAAAGGGCACTCAGAAGCAATGCTCTCTTTTGAACAGGATCTGAAAAATCTTTTAAGAATAGAAGTATTTAAATCCTTTTGTGAAGTTATAGAAACAGTCTCACTAAGTTGCCAGTGCATATTTTTAAAACACACATGCTCTAATGGGGAAGGGTGCTCTGAATAAATGTTTCTTTTTAGATATGAGTGTCAGCACAATCGGAAATAAAGAGAATTCCTATATTTCAAGAATGATCACCGCTGCATTTACCCATATATAATTTACATTAATACATGCTGTTTAGCTTTTTTATTTACCATGAAATATGTCAATCCCCCACGTGGATAAGTAGTCTGTGTCACACTGTGTTTGACGAACTGTTCGCTGGTGCAGTTCATTTCTGTTTCTGGGAAGGAAGCACAGCTTTTTACAGTGATAGAAAGATGTAGGGAATCTGAGTTGTTTGACAGTATAATGTCTGGGGGGTTTTTAATTCATCAGTCTTCAGAGGTCATATAGGCTAAGCACAGTAAGTGCCACTGCATTCACTATCTGTTGAATTTTTAAAGATCAATGGAAATAACTAAAAAAGTGCTTCGTCTTTCAAAAACATTATACGTACCTTCAAATTCATAACCTTATGCATAAAAACTAGTGCTAAACAATGAGAATGTAAATTTGAGCATGCAAAAGCTAAGAACCAGTAGAATTAAGGTTTCAGTTTCCCTTGAATGTCCTTGTTCAATAAGATGTATGTGAGATGCATGTGTTTAACTGCACCCATTTTCTTCTAGTGCACTTATTCCCTATGTGGTACACAGGACAGATGGCAATGACAGGCTGTTCCCAGTTACTTCCCTGTTTAATATATACCACCACTGCACAAGTTCTACGTTTTATTCAGGATACCTAATGAAAACAGTGGTTTATACCCTGACCTTCCTATTCCCCCTTACTGTTCTTGTTGTGAGAGTATTTACATGACTCCACTACCTGTTTGGTGCTTCAAAAAGAGGTTATCAACCTTCCTCAGTGTTACACACAGTGGACTCTAACTTCTACTTAGAAATTCAATTGGATGGAGAGTGCTCTAGAATGACACTACTGTTGCTCACAACAGAGAGTTTCCATTAATTCCCTCTCTTTAAAACCTGAAATAATAAAAAAACACATTCAGAGTATTTTATACATGAAAAAAAAAAAAAAAAGAGACATTCCATTATTGTTTACACATTTTTCACTTTCCAAACCTGGAATGGTTACACCATCAGACCTTTCTGGGCACATGAGAAAATCACAAAATATTATTTTGTTTAAATAGTACTTTTGTTTAAATAACAGGTACCACATGTCACAGTAAATAAACTGTACCTCAGTTGTCTGTGGGTTAGCAAATTCCCTATGTTCAACATTGCTTAGATTAATTGGCAGACCATTCAGTTTTGAAATGTTGTTATTTGCACTGCAGGAGAGGGCACAGGTACAGAACAGCCTTAGCTACACAACTGAGCCAAATAAAGCTTAAGTTTAAATCACTATACTAATTTTAAAAAGCAACAGAAAAATACCTCCAGGACCCAATATGTATATTTATGGTTTACTCTTCAAATATACTTCCTGTTCATCTAACACCAATAAAAGTGTCTTCAAAAATGCTATGTTAAGATCTTTCAACAGCCAAAACCAATTTTTTATACTTCTGCTTGTTCATTTATAAATCAGAACTGGTATTATGTAGTCTCACAGTATTTCTCATTCTCAAGAAGAAAAATTCTGTACACAATATAAATTTGAACTGGGAATCCCCCTGATAATTTGAATCAGCTAATAAAGTTTGATACCCATCTGTTTAATCCGTGGCCTCATCTGCAAAATGAATAAGTAAAACTGTCCCTATACTTCACAAAACATTAAATGGCTCAATTTTTACTAATAAAAAATAAAAATAATGGTTCTTTTAGTACTCTGGACTATATAACTTGAAATGCAAATAACTTGAAATTGAAAGTTACACTTGAAATTGAAAGTATATACAAATTGAGATCATATGTTTGTTCTACTCCTTAGAAGCAGGGTGAAAAACAGCCTGGAATTTGGAAATTTCTACCTAAATGGCATTTAATTTAAAAATCATTTATTTGTTTATAACCTAAGGAACATGAAGATAATAGTTTAGACTCTGTCTCTCTTAGCCTTTTGCTTCAAAGTTAGATCATACTGACAATGCTGTACCCACAATGCTTCATGATAAAAGTGAGGAAGGACTTAAAAAGGGGGGACTAAAAGCCTTATAAGGGTTTTTCTGCCAGATAGTTGACAGTGATAGCTCTCTCCAGTCTGTATGCTGTTGCAGAATCAAGCCAAATAATGGCCTGACTAATGCAGCTCATGTAAGGCTAGCTCTATCTCTTTGTCATAAAGTCTTGCCTCTGACTCCTCTGATTGGATGTGCTGAGTCAGAAAGCTATGTAGGAGGTAGCCTTGTTTGTATTGCCAATAATGTGCATCTCATGAGCCAGAAGCCTTGGCATATACAGAGACTTGTCAGGTCAGTGAGAGAGATTAAAGATTCTTTGACTCTCTTCAGTTGGACTCTGGAGCTCTGGTTTGTCTTTCAGAGAATCTATACCTGCTCTGCCACTGATCCCTCTCAAGCAACTGCTTGGGACAAGCCAACTGTGAAGGGTAGGCAGGAGTGATATGATGTCTTCCTTCTGCAAAGACTACTGCTCATTAACCAGCTAATCCTTTCCATGCTGTCAGTACAGATGTTTATCCTCTGTAAATCAGATATGTTTCCAGAAGAAAAATGTTGGATCTTCATTAATAAGGAATGTACTACATCTTCTCAAGGGTACTCCTAACAGGACAGGGACAAGGCCTAAGACAAATATAGCCTGGTCAAAATCTTCCACTTCAATGCCTTTCAGAGATTCCTCTGTGATACAAGTACCACAGAAAAAAAAAGTGCTGGTATGTGTCTGTCTCAATATGAAAGTTGGGAAGGAGATGTAGTTCTTTTGAACATTCTCATGAGTGAAATTAAGGCACAAATGAGGTCATATATCAAAGTGAGACTATTTATTTCTTGCAGAAAAAAAAAAACAAAGAAAGAAGGAAAATAAAAGGGAGAGAGGGAGAGAGAAAATTGAGAAAAAGAGAGAACAGGAGAGATGGAGATAATTACCACCCTAGGGTTCTTTCTTTGGCAGGGAGGACAGGAGAGACATCTGAAAAGAGTGTTCTGCTGTCACTCTGGCTGACATCCCTTCAGCTTGTGATGTCCTGAGTGGTGTTGCTCCAGCCTGTAGTGTTTCCAGTGATATTTTCCTGTCTCTTAAGCAGGCATAACTGGTGGTTTTATGCAGTGCATTGATTGTAGCTCCACCTGGCTCACATTAACAATGCATATGTGGATTTCCAGGGGGTCTTCCTGTGTGTCTGCAGGGGTTGGTGCCAAGCAGCCTCCACCCCTTTGCTGTCCACTGTCCAGCACACGCCCTGGGCAGTTGCTGTCTCACTGGGCAGAGATGACACACTAGGCGACTAATTCAGGATGATTATCTTTGTTGAGACACTTCTCAGTTCTCAATGTAATCACCATGATCACCGAGGTATTTATATGTTCAAGAGAGGATTCTTTCAGTGTCTTCATCTGCCACATCTAAGAGCTGGAATATGGTCAGTAACCCCTTATCCCAAGAGATTATTCTGACCATGGGTTGCTCATGATGTGAGGGAATGTAAATTTTCCAGTATTACCAGGGGTCCATAGTCACAATCATGAGGACAGCACTAGCTGAACTGCTTTTGCACAAGACTCAGGTGTCAGGCAGAAGAAACTCTCACATACTACAAGGAATTGTCCATTGTCCAGGTCAGCATCACTAAAATGGAAGACCTCCACTCAGCAGGACTGGATAGATCATGTGCTGCTTACACAGTTACAATGGCTGTTCAACTTGCAATATCCTGCATCTTTTCTTTAAGGACTTGAGGTTTATATTAAGTCCTACAAACCTCCTCTCTTAAGTGACTCGGGAGGAAGGGTAGCTTCTGCCTGCTTTTTACCTTTGAACTGTCTCTGCCCTGTGAACTTCCCTGCATCTCTCCATGAATCACTTTTGTAGGCTGTGTAACATCCAGCTGGTTTACCTCCAAATATCACCTTGGAAATGGATTTCTGAATTCATGCACCATTCTATTCTCCTTGTCATTTCAAAAAAGATACTGAGAGGCGGTATCTTCAGAAGATAAGAAAGTTCAGTGAGACAGGGAAACCTGTACCACTTTTACGTCTACCATGAACATACACTGAAATTTCCCATGGGTAAAAAAGAAGACTGAATTGCATGATTTAGTACTAATTTTTTTTTTTTCCTGCTGTGCTGAGAGGAATATCCCTTATCTTTTGTCACAACTTTACCTAGATAAACTTAGTAGCCCAGGGTCTTACCAATGTGAAGAAAGAATAATCTATTGTCATCCCTTGTGACTGATTTTATAGACCTCTGTCATATTTCCTTGCATTGGGTTTGGCTGAGCTGAAGTTAATTCTCCTCAGAGCATCTTTCTAGTGCTGTGTTTTGCAGTGCTGTAGCTGGGTGTTGATAACACACCAGTGTTTTGGCTACTGCTGACCTAGCATCCAGGCTGTGCTTTTCCAACATTTCCCTGCCCCAAGAGTATGCTGAAGGGTGGGCAAGATTTTGAGAGGAGACATGGCCAGGCCAACTGACCCATACTGACCAAAGAAGTATTCCATGCCATATGGCATGAGCTCAGATAAATATAATAAGTGAAAGAAGGAAGTGTGGGGATATTCGTCTGGACCGCCTGTCCTCTAGAGCAACCATTATACATAGAACCCTGCTTCCCATGACTGACCAACCGCTGCTTGTTGATGGGTAGCAGAGAATGTTTGCTTTTGCTTCTGTGTGTGGCCTTTGCTTGTGGTCTGTGTTACAACTACCTGAGGGGAGGTTGTGGCCAGGTGGGGGTTGGTCTCTTCTCCCAGGCAGCCAGAGGCAGAATGGGAGGACACAGTGCTGGGCTGTGCCAGGGGAGGTTTAGGCTGGATGTTAGGAAGAAATTCTTCATAGAAAAAGTGATTGGCCATTGGAATGGTCTGCTCAGGGAGGTGGTGGAGTCACCATCACTGGAGGTGTTTAGGAAGAGGCTGGATGGGTCTGTTGGTGCCATGGCTTAGTTGATTAGATAGTGTTGGATGATAGGTTGGACTTGATGATCTCAAAGGTCTTTTTGAACTTGGTTTATTCTAGTCTAGTCTATTAAAATTGCCTATATCTTATTGTTATTTCAGGCCTGTTAGAATAGAATAGAATAGAATAGAATAGAATAGAATAGAATAGAATAGAATAGAATAGAATATATTCTCCCCCTCTCCTGTCCATCTAAGAAAGGGAGTGACAGAGCAGCTTTGGTGGGCATTTGGCCCCCAGCCAGGGCCAGACACCACAGTACTGTAAGTAACATTTTGCTTAGATTAAGTGTTCTTAATTTTTTTTCAGTTATTTTTGATACAGAAATTGATTTTTATGTGTTTTTTTTTCAACTCTATTGCTTACTTTTTAAAAATTAAAATTGCTTTCATTATTCAAGATGTTGGAAAGTCAGCTAACAGCTTTTATGGTGGCTTGTGTGTTGATCTGTCCTTTTCTCCTAATAGCTCCTAATGCTGTATTTGTTTTTCTGACCACTGTTATTATTAAACTGGTGTTTCAGAAGGGTTTTTTACAACTCAAAGATATTACTCTTGGGAGGTAATGGTTAGTTTAGAGTCTATAATTTTACACGTGAAATTAGGATTGTTTCTCTCCCATGTACATTACTTTACATTTATTTACACTGAATTTCATTTGTCACTTCATTGCCCTTCCAGTCTTACACAGTCTTTTTTCAATTCCTCACAGTCAGCTTTCATCCTTACTATCCTGAATAATGCAATATTGTCTGTAGCCTTTTCTTTTTTCAGTGATCTCCCACTTTCCAGGTCAGTGATGAATATGTCTTACTGTATAGAACCCTGCTTACCAGCACTGATGGCCTGCCTCCACTTCAAGAACTGACAATTTACTTCTTCTTGTGTCTTCTTTCCCTTAACCAGTCATTCATCTATGCAAAAAATGGCTTTGCTCATGCGACCTAATTTACTTGAAAGCTTTGTATGAGACACTTTTTCCAAAGGCCTTTTGAAATCTATGTAAGCTAAATAGTTTCCCCCTCCTCTTTTGGAACCTGTTTAAAAAAAAAAAAATCAAAGTCAAATTTTCCACCTTCTGATCTTCAGCATCTAACGCTCTTTAAAGTGAAAAGCTACTGAAATTTAGCAATTCAGATATTTCACGCTTCAGTTCCTCTAGTTCTCATATGTGAATAACATCTGGTCCTGGAAATTCATTATTGTTCATTTGTCATTTTATTCCATAAACTCTCCTGCAATCACTCAGCTTCAGACAGATCCTTGATAAGTCTCCTGCTGAGACTGGCTCCCTAATGGGACTCTTCCCTTTGTCTTCTGCAGGGATCACTATTGCAGGCTCTCAACAATGACCTTTTACTGATTGTTTGTTTTTAGCACTCTTTTTATACTCTGATCATTAATTGGCTTTGCAGACTTTTTGATCCTGAATGTAAAAAAAAGAATAATAGTTTTGTTTCCTCATTCCCCTTGTTTGTTTATATTACTGTTATAGGATTTCATATTTTATAATCTCTTCTATTTTCTTTTGAATGTAGAAATATGACATCATCTTTTTGAAGGATGTCTTATTGTTTCTAGAAACCTTCCTTGTATTATTTTTCAATTTTGCTTCATTTCTCTTGGTGTACCTAGCTTCACAGATGTACTAAAAGTATTGAAGTATTGATTCTATTTTGTGAAGATTGCTCTGTGTTGTTGCTTTTTTTTCCCATTGAAAACAGATTTTTCTGACTTGCTACTGTGTCTGAAGGTGGGAAAACAAGATAAAAGGAAAAGATATTTACTCTCTCAAGTGAAAATCTTCTATACATACAATTGGAGATGGTCTTAAGTTTATTTTTGTTGTCTTTTTTGTAAGGGTGAAGAGAATAATTAGATGAAGTCAACCTAAATGCACAAGCTTAACTTTTCTTTCAAAATCTGAAATAGACAACAGAGAGTTGAGCCTGATAAGAGAATGAAAGAATAGACAATAGAGGTGAATCAAGGTATTTCTGAGTAAGCAGTTGAAGATAAACATTATCCCTTGATCCATGTGCCAGGAAGTGTGCATTAGTTTTGTGCCTTGCTGTAGATATCTTAAGTGAAAAGCATAAAGGATATTTTCTGAATACTTTAGAATCAGGCCTATATGATTAATGTTCTTTCATACAATCATTTCAACTACTATCTGCTTTAAAATACTGTAATTTCCTCAGGCTTAAAATGAGCAATTTAAGCCTGTTTAAAAAGATGACATCTTTTTTTAAAGGGTACAGGGTAAAGAGAAAAAGACCAAAAGATCAAATTTCATTAAGAACAATTAAGTAGAAAATCATATCTGATGAAGATAATAAAATATGAAAGTATTTTCCTAGAAAAGACTACAGTTAGAAATTCTTAACACTCTTTCATGTAGCAGGAACATTACCAGCCTAAATCCCAACTGATTCTCTGGAACCACATTCTATTTAATTAAAAAATATACAGCTTTTTTTTTTTTTCTTCTTCTTCTTTACCACAACATTATTTTATGTTTTGAAAGTGAGTTGCACTTACACTGTCTTAGAGTATGACCAGTGTGACAGGAAGCCATTTATAATTGCATGTGAAGTTATATGTTTCTATGGACATGCATGTCAACAGCTGGTGGAATAAGGCCCTTCTGTTTGAGAACCTTTTATGTTGCCATAATAAATGAATCAAAAAGGAAGACTGACTAATAATGAACCACAAGAAAATGCAAGAATTGGTATTGTAATTTTATAGTCTGTAATATACACCTATTGTTACATTGTGTTATCAATATTTTACTTTATAATACAGATATAATGGAATACCCTAATAAGTAGTTAAAACTGCGTCAGCCTTTGCTCTACTTAAAATGTTTTGACTTCAGTAGGGTCCAGGCTTAATCTTGACAGGGAGGCACTGTTCTGTATGCACAACTCATGCAAAGAGAGGCAAACTAATGTAGTTTTTTGGGACTGACCAAAGGGAATAGCCTTGGTCTATTTTCATAGTATGCAGAGAGGTATGTAAGAAGGAATCCCATTCACTGAATGCAGTTTGTTGGTCCACACTGATATCTTTGCCTCAGCTGAGTTTAGTTGACTAGAAATTTAGCTTGAAGGCTTTCCTCACATATAAAAAGTATTTGTCTCATGTCTGTGCTATGGATTCAGCAAATACTAAATTTGAGATAAGTCAGTTACCAGTGTCCCGAAGGGACAAAAAGCCTCAAAAATGCTCTGAACCAGACAATGGGGCAGGAGCCAGCAGGTCTGGTTTTTCAGGAAAATGCCCATGTTGCCCAGGCTTGCCTGAATATGTCCTGGAGCCCAAGTGGGAGAGGTGTGTATGCCTTTGGCCATGTATGGAGAAAACCCTTTCTATAGGTTACAGTGTCAGGGTTTTATCTCTCAATCTGTGTTGTCACTGGCCATTATTGTCTCGGGAAATCTGTAAGTACCAGCCCAAAGAGCCAGAGCCTTGCCTTGCAATTGTCCAAGCTCTGGAAGAAAGCACAAGCCTTGCTTGGAAGCAAAGCTATCTTTCAGTTTAACCAGAAAGGACTGCAAAGACCCCTTGCTCTATTAGCGTTGTAAAGCCCAGGAGCAGACAGATGCGTCTTGCCAGGCCGAGAGGCAAACCCCCAGAGGATTTGAGTCCCGGGGACAGTTTTGTTTGAATTGAAGAAGCAACAAGTGCCACTGCGAAGAATTGAAGCAGAAGAACCTCTTTTTGACAAGGCTTTCAGCTACAAAACCTTCGGGGATAAGTCCTGAATATGTCTTAGCAACAGGCTGCAGACACCAACAGAAAGTGAAACTGTGCTCCTGCAGCTTCCATGTGGTCGACGCCATTTTGGTTTTGTTTAAATCCTCACGTATGCCACGGGATATCAGGATCAGCGAGTAATTACAAAATCTGATTTTTATAAGCATCTATTAAAGGTCTGTTGCCCTAGGGAATTCTGGAGTTCCCCCCTCACCTTGTGGGCAATCTCCGTCTTTGTTGCCGATGTTCCCTTTTTTTTCTTTACAGTTTAAATTGCTGCTTGTTGTTTCTGAATTTTTGTATATACTGTTTAAATTGTTATTTGTTCCTGCTGGTAAGATATCTGTTCCACAACCAAATATTTCAAACCTGTAAATAGGTTTTATTAATATTTTCCATGGGATTTGTATGAGTAATAAAACTATTAATGTTTTTATTAATCGTTCCATGTATTGAATATTAAATAGCCTTTTTACGATCATAACAACCAGAGAGCCTGTCTGTAGTCACCTACAGGATAGGGCTTGAAATTTGCTCAGAAATCTAAAGAACATGTCAGAATACTCCAACCTCTCAGAGCTTTCTAATTAGTAAAGTGTGCTGCCTGAAAATAGAATTTATTAAATAATGTTCTCAACTCTTAATATAAACATCACTGACAATAACAGTATGAACTGTAATGAATATAAGACAATGTACTTTGAAATTGACAGAAAATAACTTCGTTTTTGTGATGGATTAGCTTTGGCTACCATTTCAGGCACCCACCCAGCTGCTATCTTCTGAACTGGAAGGGAAGAAAACATACTGAGAACAAAGGTAAACAGGGACTTTGTTTACCAATTACTGTCATGGGTAAAACAGACTCAAGCAAAACTAGTTTAATTTCCTGCATTTAAAACAGATTCATGTTGAACCCAAACCATTCTATGATTCTGTGATTCTTTGTGGTGAGACACAAAACCAGTTACTGAAGAAATACTACTCTTCCTCTCTCATGGCCAACTTTGGGGTTTTTTTCATCTTCAGCCTTGTGCAGTACAGTGGGATGAAGGATGGATGACTAGGGACAGTACAAACACATAGAACAGAGTCAGTAGTCTCTCTAGTACTCTTTTACAATATTCCCCTGCTCAATTGTGAGATCTCCATGGGCTGAAGTTGTTAAAGAAAAAAACCAACAAACTGATCCAGTGTCATCTCTTAAACAGGTTGCAGGGGAATGTCTACTCCCTCCCCCTCTCCTTTCACCTAAGTGTCTGCAGCGCTGTTTCTCACACTCTTCCTCATTCATTGCTGCCTGCATAGGGGTTCTCCCTCTCTTAAGCATGAGTTTAGAAAGCAAGGGAGTCCTTGCTGAACCTCATGACTCAATGCGAGGGTCTTCTTGACGGTTTTGTCTGACCCTTTCCTCTACGCAGTACATAATCAAGTGTACCCTGACACCAATCTTGTTAAAACACTGTCAGGTTTATTACCAGACCTTGTTAAGTCACAGTTTTATATCAAGAAACATATTAAGACTTCTCTCTTCAAGTGAAGTGCATCTCTTCATCCATGACACATGTTTTTAAAACCAGAATAGATTACAGAGATGCTCAATTATAAGCTAATGAGAAGATTTGCAGTGTTTGAGTGAATGGTACAGCACCAACATCACGGTTACCAACTTGCCACAGTTCTTTCTGCTGTTTTTGCATATGTTATGTGCACAAGTTATAAAGAAATTCTTGCAGTTTAATTAACAAGAAGGACAAAAAATAAGTTATTTACATTACACCTACTGGGAGTAAAATATTTTAAAATTTTTTAGTGTGTCATCCTTTAAAAATGCTGTTTTCCGTGTCACTCATGAGGAATTGAAAATAGCCGGTGCATTGCACAACTTAGACAATGGATAAGATTTCTGATTTTCTTTAACAGGTAACGATTTCCTGACAGGGAACAACAGATGGTAGCACAAGAAGTAAGTAGATAACAGAAGTCTAACAAAAAGTGTAATCAATTGAAAAAAAGGTCACACAAATCTCAGTTGGTAGAGCATGAGACTCTTAATCTCAGGGCGTGGGTTCGAGCCCCACATTGGGCATCAATTATTTTGTATAATGTGATGGCTTAATACACCTGCATTAACAAAAGCTCAGCTAACTCAGTCGGGGTAGCAAATGAAAGCTGTATTATACAAGCAATACTACACTCTACAGTGGAATGCAAGGAATATGTACAAATATACAGCATTTACAATATTATACAGGTATTTACAAAGAGAAAACAGTACAGAAATCCTCCTTGTCCAGGGGAGCACTGTCTCACTCCCCCCCCCAACCTCTCCCTCCCTTTTTCCTCTAGTTAATTAGAAGAAAAGAGAAAAGGAGAAATGTTAGAGAGAGGTTTCAGTTAACTCAAAAATGTCACTAAAAAGTCTGTAATGCTTATCTGCAAATTTAGCTGATAAGTGTCTTCCAGCGAAGCAGACATGCATGCCAGCAGAAAGATGGAATAAGAAGAAATGTGAGATATTGCTAGGATACATCCCACACATCTGACCAATCAAATTCATTTAGAATAATCTCTTGTTTTCCTTTTTACACCCAACTGTGGATTTGTTTGTACTTCTTCACTCTCCTGCTCGAAAACTGAGCTAGTTTCTTTTAAAGGCATAGCCTAAAACTGCCACAAAAATATAACAGTTGTACCACAGAATTCACTGTAAGGTGCGCACCAGCCTTGAATGAGAACATAATGTAGACTGATAGCAGGCAAACAGAGAAACTGAAAGTCAGCAGACAGATCTTTACTAACAGTTCACTACTAGCTAGTTGGTCTGTCTTGCTCACCGTCAGCAACACTCATCAGGAAAGCAACATCCAAACATGTATTTTCTAGAATATGCTAGATGTGATGTATTTTTCTGTGAGTTTAATTTAAAACAAGAAATAGGTAGATTATAGGGAAAATGTTTTAGATTGAGAAATTTGGTATTTAAGGTTTAATTGATAAATTTAGCACAGTTTAATGCTCCCACATGCCCTCGGCAATGTTAACAATATTACATTTTAAATGTTATGTATTTTTTGTTATAATACAGAAAATACAATCTGAATATGAGTTACTATATTCACTTGTTTTAAAAATTAATCAATTATATTAAACAGGTTACTACTCATGCAAAATTAAGCACCTAAATTTCACCTAGACCATTTCAGACAGATACCAGAAAACATTTATAAGCATTTGAGGATTTGATTTATGTTATAGAGTCATATATCAACTAATCAGACAAGTCTGATTGGAAATTGAAATCTGACACTTTTTACATGCTACTTTTAAATTATTTGCCCTCAAAATAATTCACAAAAAATATTTTCTGGACACTGTGAAATGATTAATACATTTGAGAGTATTCTAATTTGCCCACAGAGAATTCAAGAACAGGGAGAGGTGAAATTCAATGAATAAATTAGAAAAAAACTTTCTCAGCTTAAGTTAGAATGCACAGATCAGCAAATCTAAGGGGTCTTTTTTTCAGTGTGTGCATTGATTAACTTTACTACATCATCCCAGCTTTAACTACCATAGTCTCAGCGAGGCTGTAGTTGTTAATGCGCAACAGTCATTTCTACTGTATGTTAATGATTTTCAAACTCCATCTATTCATTTAAGTAGGGCATCATAATTAAATTTTAATCTTATCTTGCTGGTATTCTGTGTATCATAATATATTCTTCATGTTATGTCACTTAATGGATAAATAATTCATAATAATATCAATAAAAAGAATGCTGTAATTCCCTAATTAAACAAATCTTAATATAGAGGAGAAAGATACCTGAAGAGATGAACTGATTTCTAATCAGAAGAATACGAGAAAACAAATATATTTTGAATACTCAACTAATACTTGAATTGTTCATTGTCTTGGGTAAAAATCTCCTTTAGGCTGTGTTAAGACCCATTTTTAGGTTGTAGTTGGATTGTGTGAAGACTTTGTGCTGAACTGCTGCACAGGTAACTGCACTTTTTAAAAGAAACAATCTATTTCCACTGAAGCAATTTTCACTTTCAACTACTTTAGTGGCTTTAAATTCTTAAGTCTGAACATAGCAACACATTTACGAGAAAGAACATGTCTGCTTTGTAAAAGTGCAAATTTTATGGGAACTCTCTACAGCTTCTGATACAAGCAATTTGTGTCAAGCAGCAATCACAGATAAATTAATTAAGATGCTAAAATAGTCTCTTCCCTTTATTTTACAAAGATCTCCTTAATACTATTCAAAGACAGATGACAAGAATCACATTTTAGTAGTTTGGGAACTTTGCTTAGGAATAATTATTGCTGTCAAAAAAAAACCCAACAAAACAACAAGTGCAGCTGTGATGTCTGAATAATCTCAAAATTCAGTTCATGGGTAGATTTTTCTGCAACATCTCATTAATTCATGACTGTAAAGCTAGCTCAAGGTTAGAAGACCTTGAGATGAAGTGAAGAAACAATTTTGACAGTCTTAGAATAATTATTCCATAAGTGCTCAACAATGCAACAATTTCTTAATGATCTATTTTTGAAATAGTAAAAGCTGTGTTTATGTGTGACTGGTAACAATGCTAATATCCAAATCTAATGTGGGAAATAGTTAAAACATTTGTGAAAATCTGTATGCATAAAGATTAACACAAGACAACTATTTAGCTTATCTGGTACATGACCACTTCATCAGACATGAAATACAATTATAAGGGGAGTCTTTGTGATAAATAAAAAGACCATTTACTTGGAGAATACATGTAATTAGAGTGAAAAAAATGGAAATTCAGGGACACATATGGATATTATTTTGCTCAAAATATTTATGGAGATGCTGTGTTGTCTAAATGTGATGATAAGTGGTTGTTGAAAAGCTGAGCTGTCAATTCTGTCTGCTTCTGGTGCAAGACCATATTGACCTTGAATCTGCAATGATATAAATCCTTCTTGTGCTATTCTCACATAATAAAGAAGTATGTCATCTACAGCATGGGTACATGAAGAGACCAGCAGGAACTTACAAGGATATTGATAGAAATGAAAAAGTGTAAAAAAGGAATAATCTTTTACAAAGCATTAAGGCAATGATGTCATGATTCAAAATCAAGCCTAATGATGAGGTCAGATTCATTTAGTCAATTAAAGAAATAGAAATACAGTGGCTTTTGTCTGGGTTCATTTTGTTATTTAAGAAATACAAAACTAAAAAAGGCTTGTGAATATTAATAATTCTATTATTAGGTCTTATTTTATTCACTTGAAATTTTAATAAGACTTAATAATAAGGTCAGTCCTTGTAAGCATACTGTAATAAGAAAAGCTAAAAAAAATCACTGCTCAAAAACAGGGAAGTTGAATATTAGTTTATACAAAGAGATATTTGTCTCATTTAAATGAGAAAAGACAACTCATGAATACAATATTTTAAACCAGAAAGGCTATCATAAGCAACCCACAGAAACAAAAGGAAAATCATGCAATTCTACTACTGAATCAAAAATTGCAGCATAAAAACCCCCAGATGGACAGGACAAAAAGGAGAGAATGAAGGCAATACAGAACTGTAAGCATTTCTAGGATGTATGTTATATATTCTCCTTGATTTTTATGGACATTCTTAACAGTATTTTATTTGAATGTCAGATTACTTTGTGGTCCTTCAGAGACATGCCAGGGGAGATAAAAATGGGAGTATCTTTTTATGCATATTATATTTTCCTGGAAAAAAAACTTATACAGTCTCCAAACATACAGTACAGACTCAGAATTTTGTGCTACTTCTGATTAGTTCATTTTGTATATTGAAAGATCATCTTCAGAAAGAAAGAGCACTTATTACATTCAATAGGTAGTAAACTAGAAGGTTATTACTGTTAATTTAAGGAGTGATGTTCTTCCATATATCTTCCCATAGCTGACTCACATTCTTTACCTGGTATCTAAATATCTTCTTCATTGATCACCTCCTTTAAGTTATATGCGGGACATTCTGTGGTGTCTGTTGCACTGGGCAGGAACTGGCTGCCATTGCCCACTATTTTCTGAGTCACTCCATTTAGTCAGGGGATGAGAGGACAGAATGCTCTCTAACTTGAGCTCTGTTTGCTTCTTGAGGTTTTCTCACAGGGGGCAAGGTGTGACTCCAAGACTCTCTCTTTCTCACATTCCCTGATGTCCTCAACCTGCTTGCCTCCTCTCAGAGTTCTATCAGTAAGTGAAGGAGATCTTCTATCTGAGCACACCTTCAACAGGTGAACTCATTGCTCCCATCCAACATCAAAGAAAGACTGGGACACACTGTACAGATGGATACATGGGTGGCAGCATGTTCCCACTGGAGCTCTGTCTGAAGATGCATCAAACCTGGTGGGTGCAGAGCTCAGGAACACCATGGTCTTCTGCTGGGTGGACACCATCACTCCCTGGTCAATCTGGGCAAGCACCTTGCTTGCACGTCCGTCTGCGTGAATTGCTGTGCCACTCCCAGCACAGCCTTGGATGCCATCACTCATCCTGAAAACTTGCTCAGTGCACCTACACCAATTCCCTTTACTCTGGCAGGTCTTTTTATAATGATGTTGGCATGTGTGTGGATGGCCTTAAAGTGGAAATGCCCACACCTTGTCAACCTGTCCCACAAGAACTGCAGTCTCCTAGTGGGTCTCTCTGCTTGCCTGGAACTTCCCTACCAAGGGAAGACTGCAGGAAACCTCCTGTATGGCAAGATCTCTGCTCTCATTCTTGGGAAATAAGAGTCCCAGAATCATAGATTCATAGTGCCATTTAGGTTGGAAAGCGTTTAACCAAGTCCACCACTACACCTTTTCACTAAGTGCTACGTGTCTTCTAAATACCTTCAGTGATGGTGACTCAACAACTTCCCCTGGGCAATCTGTTCCAAAGTTTCCATCCTGGTAGTGTGACACAATGACGCTGTTGTCTCCGGTTTTAATATTCTTAGATCTTATTAGTTGATCCTCACTAGTAGAAATTACTGCTAAATATAGCCATAAAATGTTTACTGCTTTATAAATTGAATTGTCTCAGAACCCAATTAAATTAAGGGAGAACTGCATGATTTGCTAATTAGAGCTACAAAGTCATTATGAATTACATATTTCAGAAGTTTATAAAACATTCTAAGTACATTTGCACTTGAAGACATGAAATGCATGGATTCATTATACATTAGCTGTTACTTTTAAATTTGATTTTATTTAAAAATAGTTAATTTAATCTCTTGATTTAATGAATCCATGCACCAACGTACTAAATTCTTATACTAAATTTTCAGACACAATACAATACCTTCAGCCTGGAGCTGTCACACCACAAATCAACACAGTGAAATATCCCCAGCCCTTCAACATTCAAAATAGCCTTTTAGTGAAATATTTGCCTTTTATTTGGAAAAAAAAAAAAAAAAAAAAAAAAAGGTCAAAGTGCAAAAACATTCTGGGTTTTGATCAGAATTAAAATCCAATGTTTGCATTTAATGAAAAAGGGTGCTTAGGTTCAGAGACATCTTTGGGTTCAGAGAGATCTTTGAGTTTTTAAATCACAATTTGAACAAAACAAACAAGATTTAGTGGAAAAAAATCTAAAAATCCTAAGAACAGATGAATACTGGTCTTATCACTATGAAAGAAATGTATGTAAATTTAACCTGTGAAGCACAAACAAAACTTTTTATTGACATGAAAACCTATTCAGTGTAGTTACAGCAATATTTATTAGTGCTAACAATTGGAATATAGCTTTGCTGGATAATCTTGTCATTATAACAGGAAATCCATATGGAAATATATTGCACATTATGGTATTCTGTAACCATCTGATAAACTTTGTTACAATTTTTCTACCAAAAATATTATGTGCGGTCTGGTGATCTGAGTAGTGGACTGTGAAATTGGCACCTGTATCTTCTGCCACAGGATGTGACCTTGAACATTCCACTAAAATATAAATATCAGTGTATTTAAAAGACACATTTAATTGAAAGATAGGTTCTAAATATCTCGAAAACTGAAGACCTCAAAAAGTCATTAAATTGGTAAACATATTTGAAAATGTGTGATGTGTGTTACTTTAAGCATCAGATCAATGAGTTAGAATAGAATTAGAGTAGAATTAATCAGGTTGGAAAAGACTTTTGAGATCATCAAGTCCAATATATCACTCAACACTACCTAATCAACTAAACCATGGCACCAAGCACCCCATCTAGTCTCTTCTTAAACACCTCCAGTGATGGTGATTCCATCACCACCCTGGGAAGCCCATTCTAATGGCCAACAAATCTTTCTGTGAAGAACTTTCTCCTCACCTCAAGCCTAAACCTCCCCTGGTGCAGCTTGAGACTGTGTCCTCTTGTTCTGCTGCTGGTTGCCTGGGAGAAGAGACCAACTCCCTCTGGGCTACAACCACCCTTCAGGTAGTTGTAGAGAGCAATAAGGTCTCCCTTGAGCCGCCTCTTCTCCAGACTAAACAATCCCAGCTGCCTTAGCCTCTCCTCATAGGGCTTGTGCTCGAGGCCTCTCACCAGCCTTGTTGCCCTTCTCTGGACACGTTCAAGGGTCTCAATGTCCATCTTAAATTGAGGGGCCCAGAACTAGACACAGTCCTCAAGGTGTGGCCTAACCAGTGCTGAGTACAGGGTCACTGCAAGAAGAACAAGAGACACTGAAGCATTGCTTCAAATGCTCTAAACTCAATTCCAAGTACTAAAGGATATCCAGGATAAAACATTATTCATTATGTCCTATTTTTCTTCATTTTAGATTTTAAGAACAATTTTCCAGGATATATTCAGACTTCCAGTTTAGCCAAGAATGTAATTTTAAAGTTTTATATCTAAAAATCAGGCTCTTCATTAAGAAAGCTGATGTCTTCAGAAAGTCTCTTTTCAGTTCAGAGTTCTAATTCAAAAATATGAAGCCAAGCTGCAATGTTTTTGTAGCAGTTTTGTTTCAAAATCTGGGAATTCTTTCTACGAATTTAAAGTGGTATTTGGCATGAAAACCTTTTAAATGGCTTGAGCATCTCTGAAGGTCTTTCCTTCCCTTTGAGTATTTTGTTTTAAAGTTTTATTAAATCATTAGCAGGAGATAGAAAACAACATGAACATTTCATAAAAATAGAAAGAAAGCCCCTGAGTCTTCTCTTATTGTATTTTCAATTTCATTGTGCAATTTTTGGATTATAATAAGAGATGCCAAATCACTTTTTTCCTGAAAGTTCTTCATATAAGATGTGATTAAAATAAAAGAATATCCTGACTTTTATGACCTAAAGGCAGAAATATATTTATGAAGTTTAAATTCTTGTCACTGCTCCAGTACAGAGGGGAAGTGTTTGCTTCTTCCATAGTGTTTTTAATTCTGAATTATAACTGTATGAAGTCCTGTTTAGATTACTTACACAACCCCCAACAAAACAAACAACAAACGAAAAATAAAACACCAAATCCTCACATTTGTGCCTCTCTAGAATCTCAAAACACTTTTCAACTGCTTTAAGTTTGAAGTTTCAGATCCCTTGAGTTCTGATTTAATAAATCTTATCCTTGAAAACTTATAAAGAAGGTGAAACTAAAAATGGAACTCGATTATAGATTGTTTATGAGGTCACTAGTGCTTATTTCTTCAACAAATCACCTTTTACCTGTTTTGCTTCCAAGCCAAAAATAGTCTTAAAGTACAAACTCAGTCTTAGAAAACCTATGGCTACATAAGGGCAACATAAAGCTACAATAAGAAATTTGCTAACTCTTAAAAAAAAAGCCTTGATCTTTCCCCCAATTTTCATATAAAACTAGTGAACTTTTACATGTTTTTAGCTTTTTATAGAAACTTTTCAGACCTATAGACTTGGTCTATGCAGAGATCATTATTATGATATCTGAACAATAACCATTTTTGTTTAATTTATTAAAACTGAGATTTTTTTTAAGATTAATTGCTAAATTAATCAAACATTTTGCATTTGCTTTGTATTGGAGAAAATGTCTGTGGAAAGTACAGAAACAGCAGTTGGAATGTGAGGAGGATATTTGGATAATGTGTTTAGTTCTTTACCCACTTTTTTCAGAAATTACTGTTCTCATCAGGTAATTCAGATACACAAAGGTCAGCAACAGCAAAAAGGCATGCTGGAACTGTTATAATGCAGAGAAATCATAGTATCATAGTATCAGTCAGGGTTGGAAGGGACCATGAGGACCATCTAGTCCCAACCCCCCTGCCATGGGCAGGGACACCTCACACTAGATCAGGCTGGCCAGAGCCTCATCCAGCCTGCTCTTAAACACCTCCAGGGACAGGGCCTCAACCACCTCCCTGGACAACCCATTCCAGGGCTTCACCACTCTCATGGTGAAGAACTTCCTCCTCACATCCAGCCTGAATCTCCCCACCTCCAGCTTCATTCCATTCCCCCTAGTCCTATCACTATCTGATATCCTGAGATAATGATATAGTGAAATAACCATCTTTGTAGCTTACAGGTTCCTTGCAATAAAAATAGAACGAATTAGCAGCGAATTATCATTTTCTCACACTTGCAAATTCACATATAGACCATGTTGGCTTTTTAAACAGAAACAAAAAATATTCATATCTATGGTGGATACAAAAAAAAGCTACAGAAAGGTTTTTTGTTTCTCTTTGTGTGTGTATGTGTTTTGTTTTGTTTCTCTATTATGAGTAATTATGGGTATCTGGCTATTAGTGTGGCTTACACAGATTCCCGGAGTAAGCTTTACAGATGTCTGCAGTACTCGAAGGCCTGGGCATGCACTGCCCTCTGGGCATAACACTGTGACTGGAAATAAAACGAGGCATACAGTCCTTCAGAAATCTCATTTCATCAGTCAACGGAGTACTGGTGAAGCCACATTTCTTGTTCCATGAAGTCTTTTTCGTGTGTTATTGGACAGCTCTTAGGAAGACGTACAGTTCTTGTCAGCTGTACACTGTATTGTTCATTCAGTGGAGCACTTGGTACTTCTGAAGCATTATGTGGTAAAATCAGAGACTGAAATCTACATCAGCTAGTTACAAAGATCAACTGAAAAAAAAAAATCAGAGTGCCTTTATATGAGCAGAAGCTAGGGTCCTGACTTGAAATATATTTCATGGACATCCCTACATAGTAAGTGTTTGGAGAATGTGCCAGATTTCTTCTGTATGAAACTAACCTGGAGCAGAAACTCAGGTCTTCATAGACTGTGCTCCAGCTGTATATGGGCATTCATTTTCTGAGTGATGCTACCAAGTTAGCCTGATATTAAAACAAGAAAAATTTACAAAGTGAATGTCAAGTCCTCAGTACCAACTGGATTAATCCTCATGTTTTTTACTGTCTACTTTAACATGTCATTACTTAGAGTTAAGTCATCATTAAGGCTAAGTCATCACTAAGGCTAAACAAAGCTCCTAAAAAAAGAAAAATAAAAAATTTAATTCATAGTAATAACAGTAAAAAACTATAACAGTAATAACAATTCAGAACTCTTGTTGTAGTTTGAGCTGGGTGCCCCCCTGGTGCATTCACTTCCTGTGTCCAGAAGTCCAGCCCAGAGGGATGGACACAGGAAATTGTGTATTTCCTACCATAATTCTTTGCACCACTATAAGATCCAGTGCGGAGTCTGGCACTTCCTCTTTCCTTCCCTCTCCGAGACTTGGTAACTGGGGGAGAGATCTCCCGGCCATGGGCCTGATTGGGCCCAAGGCCACAGGGGGATGGGCAGTCTCAGGCCTGGCCAGCTGAGACTAGCCCAGCAGAGGGAGGGGGAAGAAGGAGCCCTGGGGGTTTTGCATGCACCCTCAGGTGGGGATGGGATCTTTCTTTGTCACTGTGCTTTGGGTTTTCTGTAACATTCACTGCTTTCTATTTAAACTTTCATCACTTTTGCAATCCGTTTGTCTGAGTCGTTATTTCTGCCTGTGGTGGGGAGGGGATCTGCCCCAACCCATTACATTTTTGGCGCGCCAACGTGGGGCCAACTGCAGCTCGGATTGCAAAAGATGGAGAGTTTAAATTTAGTTCTGGGCGTCGGTTTGGGTTTGGAAAGTTGGGGCTCAGGTTTTGCGTTACCGGGGCGACTGTGTGAACTCCTGTGGGCTGCAGAAGGATAGCTGGTGCGTAGCTGATGGCATGGAATTCCCTCCTGTTGTTTGGGAACAGCGAGGGGTGGTTCTTTCTGTGACTTTCTGCCCAGGGTAGCTTAAGAATGCTCGAGTAGCCTAAGAAGGCGAGACCTGCCTTCTCCTCGTTCTCTGCGGAGCGGCGGGGAGCGGAGGAGGGGCAGCGGCAAGCAGAGCGTGGTCGGCCCGCGGCCGCTGCGGGGAGCGGACACCCGCGGCGAGCGGGCAAGCGACTGCTGGAGGTGACTCGGACTCTGCATCGCGGCGACAGAGACGGCGGGGGCCGGGCCGGGCCGCGTTCAAGCGGCGGCGGCGGCACCGCCCGAGCCGGGCTGCGTTCAGGCGGCGGCGGCAGCTGTAAATCTTTCCCTGGTGTTTTCGGACGTGTTCTGAAAATGGCGCCGAGCACCTGGCTCCGCCTCCCTGCTTCTTCAGCGGGCTGTGGCGCAGCTCCTCCCTCTTCCGGGGGTGGAGGTTGTGCAGCCGGATGCTGTCCTGCCTCGGTACGCGAGCGCCCAGCCGGGGGGTGCGGAGTGCCTCTGACATGCATCCGTGTAGCTTTGGTCCGCGTGAAAGCGGTTGGCTGCGGCACCCTGGATGGATTGAAAAAGGCAGTCGTGGAGCCGGATTGTTCCGACTGGCCTGCCCCAGGGGTGGAGAGTTTGCCGCTGAATAGGAGAGTAAAGGCTTGGCTGAGAAGTTGTGAGGTATTTCCAGGTGACCAGGATGTCCCAAGGAGTCCACAAGGAATTCACACTGCAGGAGAAGGACTGCGTCGCTGGGAGGTTCCATCACATGAGGAAGAACAACTGGAATGGACTGATGCTTGAGCCTGAATGAGAGACTGTTTGAGTGGACGCCCAGATGAAGAGATGGACTCTGCCGGACATGTCATCAGAAGTTTTCTGATCTGATGATGTGTTTGGGTGCAAAGATTATGGTATGAAATACAGGGGTGGCATGTTGTAGTTTGAGCTGGGTGCCCCCCTGGTGCATTCACTTCCTGTGTCCAGAAGTCCAGCCCAGAGGGATGGACACAGGAAATTGTGTATTTCCTACCATAATTCTTTGCACCACTATAAGATCCAGTGCGGAGTCTGGCACTTCCTCTTTCCTTCCCTCTCCGAGACTTGGTAACTGGGGGAGAGATCTCCCGGCCATGGGCCTGATTGGGCCCAAGGCCACAGGGGGATGGGCAGTCTCAGGCCTGGCCAGCTGAGACTAGCCCAGCAGAGGGAGGGGGAAGAAGGAGCCCTGGGGGTTTTGCATGCACCCTCAGGTGGGGATGGGATCTTTCTTTGTCACTGTGCTTTGGGTTTTCTGTAACATTCACTGCTTTCTATTTAAACTTTCATCACTTTTGCAATCCGTTTGTCTGAGTCGTTATTTCTGCCTGTGGTGGGGAGGGGATCTGCCCCAACCCATTACAACTCTATATCTAAATCACTACTTAAAAAATACATAATATAAATATACATATATTCCATTAGTTATTTCAGTCTTTCTAAAACCTTCTAAAATACCTTGACACTTGTAAAAGCCATTAATACCAAATCTTATCTCCTTTATACTCAACAAATGCCCCCCTTCATATAATATGTGAGGATTGGTTTACCTTTCTTCGATAGAATTGCTGTAGCAGAAAAGCAGGAAAAAGAGACCATCAGATAACAGTGTTGATGTACAGTCAGACTTCCAGTACTCTGCCTAATAACAAACAAACAAACAAAACCAAACAACAAGAAAACAGGTGTATATCCATTTTTGTTACATTAATCTTTTTCCTTTAGTCTTAAGAGGTCAACTGCTCTTCAGTAGATACTGAGGAAAAGACTTCTGAGTTAGGGGATTCAAAAAATAGAGCAGATAGTCAAATGTGCACCTATGTTTGTCACAACATGAGTTGAATTTGCCGTTGATATTCAAAACCCATGCTGCTGTCATACCAGCTTCAAAATAAAACTGAGGGCTGGAGCAAAGTGTCATGGGTCTTGGAGTTCAGATTGCAACTTGAGAGGCTTCTTGTTGATGCTTTTGTTTTCTGGGTTTGGGGTGTTGGTTTTTTTCTGTTGCTTTGGCATGGGACAAGAGGGACAGAGTGGCAGGTCGTTGGTTTCTGATGCTGCTTCTGCATTTTGTTCTGCTTTTAAACAAACTTTCTGTTGCAAACTTCTTAGCTATGCATAATTCCTTATTTTTTTTAATGAAAGTATCATCTGATTGACATTATGGAGCAGATTGTGATACTTGAGCAGCCAGCAGTGTGCAAGGACCAATCAGATAATTACAAGTTGGGCAACAAATTTCTCCTGTCATCAGTCTGGTGACAGAAAAGGTGAAGGCTGTGACAGTTGGTAAAGAACACAAGAAGGCTAGGTTACAGGAGGCTGGGAGGTTACTATCATGCATTTTGAGCTTTTGATACAAATGCCATTAATACTTGATTCATACAATTATTAGGAAAATGTTAAATTCATAGTACTTAATTTCATTTTATTTTAAATTGGACTTGATCATGAAAAGCCTACCAAAAGTGAGCTGGGAGTTTCTAGCCCATTAGCTTTACAATGAACAGTAATGTACAATGGATGACTTAGTAGGCATCTATCCATAATCATGAACACATTTGCTGAGAAGATTATTTCATAAACTTTGCCATTTTCACAGCAAGCAAACTTCAGGTGCTTGTGCAGTTTACACTTGTCAATGCACGGGAGAAAGAAAATCTAACATTCTGTGGTTGGAAACTATTCAAACATTCTGAACAGAATGTCAAGGCAAGTAATGGCAAGAATTTTCTAATGGTTACCTTTATCCAGCTGACTAAAGCTTGCAGGAGAACCTGAATCTCTCCATTAAATATTTAGAAAATGTATAAAATTAAGTAGTTATGCAAGGAAAACTAGATTACAGTTCTTCACATTCTTGCTTTTCACTGAGGCAGCATTAAATTAGATATAATGTATTACAGTCATCATTAAATCAGAAAGGTGAGGCATTTTGCATACACAGTGTTTCAGAATATTCTCTGTGATTTGAGAAATATTTCTGTATTGACAGCTGGCTGAACATGAGCCAGCAGGGTGCCCAGGTGGCCAAGAACCCCAATGGCATCCTGGCATGCATCAAGAGTAGTGTGGTCAGCAGAAGCAGGGGAGTCATTGTGCCCCTGTACTCAGCACTGGTTAGGCCACACCTTGAGGACTGTGTCCAGTTCTGGGCCCCTCAGTATAAGAAGGATGTTGAGACTCTTGAACATGTCCAGAGAAGGGCAACAAGGCTGGTGAGAGGCCTCAAGCACAGCCCTATGAGAAGAGGCTGAGGGAGCTGGGGTTATTTAGCCTGGAGAAGAGGAGGCTCAGGGGAGACCTTATTGCTGTCTACAACTACCCAAAGGGTGGTTGTAGCCAGGAGGGCGTCGGTCTCTTCTCCCAGGCAACCAGCAGCAGAACAAGAGGACACAGTCTCAAGCTGTGCCAGGGGAAGTTTAGGCTCGAGGTGAGGAGAAAGTTCTTCACTGAGAGGCTCATTAGCCATTGGAATGGGCTGCCCAGGGAGGTGGTGGAGTAA
This sequence comes from Dryobates pubescens, assembly GCF_014839835.1. Taxonomy (NCBI): domain Eukaryota; kingdom Metazoa; phylum Chordata; class Aves; order Piciformes; family Picidae; genus Dryobates; species Dryobates pubescens. The sequence continues at coordinate 29,721,952 of NC_071618.1, forward strand.
CCATCCCTGGAGGTGTTCAAGAGGCGATTGGACATGGCACTTGGTGCCATGGTTTAGTCATGAGGTGTTGGGTGACAGGTCGGACTTGATGATCTTTGAGGTCTCATCCAACCTTGGTGATTCTGTGATTCTGTGAAGTGCATTCAGCATAGACAAAGACATCTTGTTCCATGCATAAAACAATATTTTATGTAACATGTAAAGTCATAGGAATGGCTTTATTTATTTTTTTTTCCCCAGAATCAATTTTAACTGCTGTGTTTGGGATGCAGTCAGTCACCTGGATTCGCACTTTCATGGTGTCATTAAAAAGAAGTGAAAATAGCTCATGAAAAAGTAATAACATGAATTACTGTCATGAGCATTCTTAATTATGATGTTTAACACAAAAGTTAGAAACAATTGAACTTTAAATTGTGTATGTAGTCTACTCTAAAGGAAAACAAAACACCACAATTTCTTCATATTAAGTCTTCCAGAGTAGTTTCTTGCTGTTGTATTACAGGTAATATCCTGGCATCTGCCTGTCTCAGAGTCCGAGCACTCTTACTAGAACTATTTGACAAAATTAACATTTGCCTCTCTTTCTCCAGTGCTCCAATAAGAACTTGCAATAACACAGGCTCAGAGAGTTAAAACAATCAAATTGTTACATTTATTAAAGCAAGAGATACAAAGATTTGGGCATGACAGTGATAAATGCACTAACTGGAAGATTAATTCATTCAGGATAACATTCAACAAAGTTGGAGGGGCGAACCTTTGCAATAGTTTCAATATATAATAGGAATGCAGCAGCTTGAGGGAGGTTATCCTCTTCTCCCACTACTCTGCCCTGGTGGGCATTCATCTGGAGTAGTGTCCAGTTCTGGGCTTCCCAGTTCGAGAAGGACAGGGAATTGCTTCAGACCATACAGTAAAGGGTCTCAAGCTGTGCCAGGGGAAGTTTAGGCTCGAGGTGAGGAGAAAGTTCTTCACAGAGACAGTTGTTAGCCATTGGAATAGGCTGCCCAGGGAGGTGGTGGAGTCACCATCCCTTGAGGTGTTCAAGAGGGGACTGGACATGGCAGTTGGTGCCATGGTTTAGTAGTCATGAGGTCTTGGGTGACAGGTTGGACTTGATGATGTTTGAGGTCTCTTCCAACCTTATTGATTCTATGATTCAATGATTGGGGGACTAGAAAATTTCTCTTATGAAGAAAGGCTCAAGGAACCTGGGTTTTTTTTAGCTTAGACAAGAGAAGACTGAGAGGAGACCTTATCAATATAAATATTTCAAGGGTGGGTTTACTTGCTCTAACTTAAGGTATATGAATTTAACTATAGAAAGATGAAAGAGTGAAAATTGGATGCACTGACTAAAAATTTCAGATTTCAAGGTTAAGCTATACACACTGCCATCAATCCACAGTAATGGTCATTTTTGAGAGAAATCCCTTGCACTTCAGTAATCTGTTATGTAAATGTGTATGCTTTAGGTGATATCCTCAGGCTTCTGTTAGAGCTACTGAAGAGAAAAAGGCATTTTTAATGTTAAATGACTGTGTAAGAATAAAATAAATGATACCTTACAAGTAATTCTTTCTCCTCATTAACTATGAAATGATCCTATTTGAGGTACATACATCTGTGATATTTTCTAAGTTAAAAAACATGGATTGTATTCTAAATGTCAGTAAGACATTTAAAGAAATTAGCATAGCATCAAAAGAATATCACTGGTAATATTCTATCTTTGTGCCTATTAATTCACTAATAAATAATTTTAGTGTATGTTAGTGGCTTTTTCAGTTCACCTTTTGATAGTGCCAAGATTAAAATTAGATTTAGAGATTTATCCTTCCCACTCTAATTCCAGGAGAGTTTTGGAAGAAAAGGGATTTGCTGTGACTCCTTTGTTGGTCAGAACTACAATAGTAAACATGTTAATGTAGATATCTACTTGTGAGTTTCACTTGCCTAAAGATAAACATGGATAACCATTTGCCTGAATATATCCTTGATTTCTGTGTGCTGGTCCAGGAGGAAATTAGCCTCCTATAGTTCATATGCCCTATCTTCAGCCCTGTACAGATGTCCCAATGATCCTATTGAGACTCACATTAGATTAAGTACCTAGATGCAGGCAACTGATTGGAGTCCTAAATATTATGTTTAATAATATTTGCTTAGTGCAGTCAAGACCATGACGTTATCTAGTTACTTAGTTCACTAGCTGTAGTGGTTTGAGCCTTAACTGGAGTTTAAGAGCTCAGATGGTATCAAACCAAAAATTCCTGCCTCCTTTTCTCTGATAAGGAAAAAGGAGAGAAAGAAAAAAAAAGGGGTAGAGGAAAAGAGAAGGAGGTAAATTTACCCAAAAAATAATCTGGAGTCAGTTTGGAAGTAGGAGAAGTAAATTTTTTAAATATATTTGTATATATATATATATATCAGTAACAGGGAGGGTTTACAAGGGTAAGGAGTAAGGATAAATAGGAAAATACACAAACCCAAGCTTGGATGGTCTTGTACTTCCCTTGATGTATGTGGATTTCAGTTCTTGAGAGAAATGTGGATGTAGTAGGGAAAGACCAGGCCTGACCACATGGAAGAATCAGGAGACTGTCTGTAGCTGTTGATTCTCTCCACAGTAGGTCCTCCATAGGCTGCAGTGTGGCTATTTGCTCTGGTGTGGCCCTATGAACAGTCTACTGAGGAATCTCTACTCAGGCACCTGGAACACCTCCTCCTCCTCCCTCTTCTCTCACCTTGTTGTCTGCAGCACTGCTTCACATCTTCCTCATTCCTGTCTCACAGCTGCCATACAGCACCTAAAAAAAGGTTTTAAATATGGTTTTAAAACATGATTTCTGAAATGCATTTTCCCAGAGATGTCATAATCTTGGCTGATTGTCATGGGTCTGGCTAGAACTGACTGTTTGATACAAGGTACCCTGGCCTCTCCTCACAGAAGTCATGTCTGCAGCCCCAAGTGTCAGTATCTAGCCACCTCTGCCCAATACATTAAAACTGAAAGGCCTGTACTATTTCAGTCTATAACTATAATTTTTAAAGACTGCTTCACTGTAAAGGGAGTTTTTTCAACATTATAGTAGATGATGCCTGATAAGGCTAAAAGCCTATCGTTCTTGAGATGCAAGTGAAAATATTTTGTATATTAATGAGATGAATTTTAGGTTGCCTGAAAGGTAGTGAGTGCAGGTGGGATATATTGTGAAATACATCTGAGGAAGCACAGATTTGAAAAGTAGAAAAGAATAAAAATACCAGGCAGAAGATTCTTACCTTCAAATATTCACATACCAGACTCCAAGTTGTTCTTTGCCTTAAAGGCTTTCTATTTGAATGAAGGGTCTTAGCCTTCTACAATTCACTGTTTTCATATTTTGAAGGGTTGTTTTGGGTTTTTTTTATTATAATTACTATTTTTACATAGAGGCAGAGACTTCTGTATGATCATCTTATGCTGGAGCTGAAGCTTCAGATAAAACAGTAAACATATTCATCTGCAATTTAAAAGTGTGACATTTGCATATAGCTACATAAAAATCTAAGAGAGGGCTTTTATTCAGCAGAAAAATTTTGGTCTTCTGCACATATAAATTTCACAGCTTACTGTAAGTGATGGACAACTAACACATTTCCAGAAAGTAATGGTACATGATGTGTAAGAGCAGCAATATATTGACCTTCTTAATGTCTGAGAAAGTAAGAGCAATGTATTGAAAATTCAGTATGTGAGAAATGACAATGACAAAAAGTTTGCAAATTAAGATGTGCAAATGCTAAAAGTGTATGCAGAAGTCAGAGGAGAATTTGCATTGAGTGGAAGTGATGTTGCTGTTTGGATGGCGCTTACTGCATAGTGGGTGATTACTTCATGACAGAGAAGAATGATCCTTCTATCTCTCATCTCTCTAGGTAGTTACATAGCTGTCATCACTCCAGTACATGAATGTAGTTTCCTTTTTCATCCTTTATACAACTCATCATCTATCTACTTTATGTACATCATTTAGAACTCCTTGTGGGAAGTCTCTGTGTCAACTTTGGGTTGCAATTAGTTTCTGTCAAGTTAATTTCAAAAGTTATAAGCCATCCTAGTTTCTCTTGCATTTTGTCACCACCAGTTCCCTTTGCTCTTATAGAAAAATCGTGCAATGTTCCCTAGGCTAAGGCTGCTCATAACTTTCGGCAGCAGAAGAAGCCTGAGAAGCGAATAGTTAGAAGATGTAGAATTTTTGTCACTGACAGATGTTTACTGTTTCATTTTGCATATGAGTTGGAGGCAGCTAAAAGACAACAGTAAAGATTGTAACAACTTTTTAAAAAATTTTCAAGAGTCAGTCTCAGAATCATAATATACTGATAGAATACCGAAGAAAAAAGAAAAGTTAATAGTTATCATAACCATTTTCCACTACTGAACCAAATTAGGTTATTGGTAGATATATTAGTCATTCTTGAGAAGGAAGTAATAAAAACAAGTATGATGTAGTGGAATTTAATATGCATTATAGAATTCTCTGAATTTAACATTACATGTTACTCCATGGCTGTGGTCATGTGAAAGTTTAATCCTCCCACCACATAAACCACAGCTAGACTCAGTCGGAGAACTGAATGAAAAAGCTGTATTTTACAAGCAGAATGAAATGCAATTAATATATACAAAATATACAGTATTTACAGTATATACAAAAATATACAGGAAAGAATGTAACACAGAAACTCCCTCCGGAGGAGAATCCCCCCTGGGTTCCCCCAAACCCCCTTTTCCCCCTTCCTCCCCTTTTCCCAAAAAGGATTAAAGAGAGAAATGGATATTAAGGGAAATTTCATTGGCTCAAAGCAGTTCTTAAGAAAAGAAGTTAGTTTTCTTATCTCATGAGCTCAAGGTCAGTTGCATGCAGGCTGCCAGGAACAGAAGAGAAGTAGCCAAACCGACTGAACTCAGACTGACTTCTTAAAGCCACATTTCTACTGATGAAATTTGTTCAGAATTATCTTTGTTTTCCTTTCTACACCTGAACATTTCAGCTAGAGAATTCTGCAGCTGTCCTTTTCTTAAAGACACAGCCTAAAACTGTCACAATGGCCTTTTTTTCAGATCCCAAGTCAACTTCACATACCTCATCCAGTGATTCAAATAAAGCTTTACAGTTGAAGTGAAAATTTTTGACAGTAACAAAGGCACCACTCCTTACCCTTTTAATATATTTCTTAAACTCAACACCTCCAATTTTTGGATTATTTATTAGTTACAAAAATACACTTTAATTTGCATGAAGCCCCCGAACTTTCCTATGATGGTATGTGATTGTACGTGACTGTAAACAATGTATTTTCTGAGCTACTATTAAAATGTACCACCTACTGGTATCAGGGAAAATTATGGTATTGAACAATTAAGTTTAACTTCACATTCAAGCTTTGTTTTGCTGTTCATCAACTCCAGCAACAAAATAAAGTTGATTCAAGTGTGAACACATAATTTATCAACAAAAACTAGAAGCAGCATGCTTCATATAAATGAAAATGTTTCTTCAGTGATTTTGTGCTTAAGCATTTGCTATGCTAGTAATTAATCCTCTCCCCAGCTTTGTCAAAATCACAGCAGATACCATGGTTTCATCAAGGTTTCCTTCAAGATTTCTCTTGTTACAGTTATTAAACATTAGTTTGTGCATCTTCTTCAGGTCCTGTTTGTTTAAACAAGAATTGTATTTCCAATGAAGTCAAAACTAAAAGTATAGATGTATACATATATTTACATACTGTTTATATCTCTCATATCCAGTAAAAAAAATGTATAATGCTGAAATCTAGAATTTTTGACTGAACTAAGGAAAACAGACAACTTTAAAAATGTATTGTTATGAAAATGAAGAACTGCTTTTTGATTAAGCATCAATAATTTATAAAACCTAGGTGTGCTGGACCTGGCAGGTGAGCAACCTGCAGTTTTCTTGTATACTGCCTTTCAGCTATTAAACTGTATACAAACATGCAGCTGCCAAGTGTCAAATCATTGATTTTCCTCCCTACTAGGCAACACCTGCTCTGCTCCTTCTTCAGAAATCTTCCTTTGCAGATGATATTTCGAGTCAAAAGACTTTATTACTGATGAAATAAAGCCTTGGACTCCTACAAGAAAAATAAGAAAATAATAATACAAAAAAGTTGAAATGTACAAATGAAATGCAGAAAAGAATGCTGGGTGTAAATGTGGTTCTTAATCTGGGGTCCTATCATATGAACATTAGTTTTCTAATATCCCCTCTATTACACAAAATCTTTCATTGTCTGCTACCAAAAGACAGCTTTTCCACATAGCATTCACTCTTCTTTTGGATCTTAAACAGCATTCCTAATACTGTCTGCTACTTTCTGCATGATAAGAAGGGATGATTTTATTCTTGATCCATTAAGTGAAGAATTAAAAGAAAAGTAAAATAAATATTGACAACACGCACAGCTCCAATGACTAGATTTAATCTGGTAAAGATGATGTTGAAAAGGTAGATTTTTTTTTTGGTGTGTCTCATGTTTTTGTAACCTTTTTGTTGAAATTCAAGATTAATCCTACCTAAATAAGTAGGATCATCCTAGATTGGCTGGTGCTTCTAAGGACAGTTTGATTTATCCCTTATCTTGCAACTTCCCTAATCAATGTGAAGAGCATTTTCTTCAGACATTAAAAAAAAATAAGATTTGTTTAATTGACAGCCAGTTTTTCTGCAATTCAATTTATCAGAACAGTTAAAAAAAATAAATAACAAAAAATAATAACAACAACTGTACCTCTATATTATTAAATACATTGACAGAACTCCATTCTTTTACCAAAACTTTCCAGGACGTAAATGCTTAAAGCAGTACTCAGAACCAGGCAAATGGAACAGGGAATATAAAACTCTAGATTGTTGTGTAAAATTGTTTATTAGTCTTTAAATAAGAATTGACCGCAAAAGTGTGTTCACACTTAAAAACAAAGTCGATACACTGCTTATTCTGAAAAAAAAAAGGCAAGAGAAAAAAATGAAGAAGTCATATATCCACAGCAAACTTCTGTGTTCAGTAAGGGTAAAGAAAATGAGGATGTTAAGTAGAAATCTCTGTATCTTCCTTATATACTACGAGATGTGTTTATTGCTTTCAGGGTTTGCTAACTCTTAATTTTTGACCTAAGGTTATTTCCTGAAAACATGTTGAGTGAAAACTACTAAACCCATTCAAATTCAAAAATTAGTTATATTTTTATGAAGGTGAATTGTATGTAGAGTACCAGATGCAAATGAGGCTTCTAACCTTTGTCCAGTCAGTTTTTGTTCTGCATTTCACACAACAATCAAAGGTTCTTGTTTATGCAAAAATGACTGAGAAACTTAGAGCCTCTCAGTGTCACAGAACTGTCTGAAGACATAAACCACATTATAAGAAAGAATTCAGGCAGGACTTGGTAAGGTAACTAAACCTGAGCTCCCGAAATTCAACAGACCTTCCATCAATAGAAAAGCCTTCTAGAAAACTCATTAAGATATTGAGTTTTACGTTAATCTGGTATCAGCCTGAGCACAACCATAGGATTCAGTTCAGTCCCAAGTGTGGATGCCTTTGTTTTGTCCTTCAGATTTCTTACGATATTCATCAATAATTAGTTAGTAATTACTTCTGCGTTTCAACTGCCTATGGCCATGCACCAGGGTATATGAAACCATTATTTTAAAAAATGGAAAAAAAACCCCAATCCTCCAAAACCAGATTCTACTTATGATCAAAAAAGTATCTCTGTTAGCTGGTTCTGACAACAAGGTGAGTCATGCAAACAGCTTTGGAAAAAAATCTGTAGGTGAGAAACTTATTAAATACAGTTAGACTGCTAACTTAAAACAGGCAATCCATGGAAGGTAAGAGCTTTCCACTCTCACTAATCAGTCAGTGTTGAATATATAGTTTTAAAAGAAAGGCTAGGAATGAGAGACATCTATTGTTATTCTTATAAAATAGGACAAGGCTATTATTCAAGTTCTTCTACAGAATTTTAATGCATAATCCCAGTTACATCTCCGGAAGTGTTAGTTTTCATTCTTTATTTCCCCCTTACAAATTGGCACATACAGTCAGTTTAAATCCTGTGAGCAGCTACAAATGTTAGTAAATGTTTGAAATCTTCCCTTACTTTTCATCATTGGTGAAAGTATGAAAAGTTTAGATGGAAAAATGTTGCCTTCTTGGCTCAGTGTTTCTTGAAAAGAAAAAAAAAGGTATTTGAAGGTCTGGTGTAAGTTAAATGAAAGGTTGTAGTCCTCTATATAACCTCTCCAAATGTAAAGCTATAATTACTTTACTTTCATTATATAATGAAATAAATACACTCAAAGAGATCTCATTAGATACAGACTTTCTTTGCCTTTAGTCTAGTCAAGTGCCTATAATTTTTCTTCAAGGTCAAACTATAGGATGTTCGATCTGAAGCAAACACACAACATTTCTTTTGGCTAATTCTTTATTTTCTGAAGCTATGCTGTGCTATGTGAACAGCAGGAGCTAAATCACAGGTTCTCTGTCCATTTATGAGGCTAGTTTAACATCAGATGCTATCCTCCTGATGTCTAACCTCAGGAAGTTAACTAGAATTAGGCAGTTACTTAGATTAGATGGTATCTCATAGTATTAAAAAACCTCAAAAACAGTTTTAGATTGAGCAACTATAAGTCTAGTTAATACTCAGAATTACCAGAGGCTAACAGTAAGATAAGATAAATTAGGGCTATTTTGTAAATATAATGTAAGAACAAAATGTACAGCATCAACTAAAGTTATTACAGTTTCTATACATCTTCAGTGTTAATATTCTGTTAATTAAATGACCTGATGCTCTATAACCTTGCAGGTCTACTAAAATATTTTTTTTTCCAATAGAATTTATTAAGCAGGACTGCTTAGAAGAACTACCTGAAAATAATGCAGACCCCTGTGAAAGCCTACTGAGATCTTGTTTCTCACACTGACATTAGACTTTGATAAAACCCAAACCTGCAAATATGTAAATTCCAAGTGTTGTTAATAGAACCTTATAGAATCATATACAGACTGCAGAAGAAAAAGGTAATATGAAGAAGCTCATCTGTCTGCTCAGTGTTCAGACATGACCTAGATCCACATTTTTGTTATGTTCCCTTAATTATTATGGGCATAGAGAAAACTAAAAAGGATTTTTTAGTATTTTACTTCTTTTAATAAAGAGACCTTCTGAAACATTAGTGAATAATATGTCCCCATAATAAAACATTATCTAGCTGTATTTCAGGCTAAAAGTACTCAACTGAACTTAGTCACAGCTGCTTTTTAAATTGTATCATTTAATTACAGTAAGATATGAGTGAAATGCTACAGACTGCATAAATCTTTCTCTTCCATAAACCAAGTTTCCTTACATCATTGTAAAAACCTGTTTTATCCAATGAACATTATCAAAGAAAACCTTTTGCAGCTGTGTCTGCTTGTGATACAAAGCAATCACAGCTTATTTCCTAGTATTAAGAGCCAAAATGTATACTTTACAAATGTAGTGCCAACAGTGAGGTTATTGAGGTAAGTGTAATGATCAGCAATTGACTCAATTAAAAATGTAAGCTTGTGAAATGTGTGTTAATTTTGTAATTAAATTTGAAATAATAGCATAATCCCAAGGGTATAACATTGCATAATGTTATCACTATTACAGTGAAATTATGCTGTTGTCATATTCTCATCTAGGGTACATTTCAGTACACTATTGAAATTTACATTTATTGAAGCACTTACTAAAGGACAAACCAAAACAAACCAAAACCACTTCTAATGCTGTTTTACAGAAATAAAGAGCCCAGTCAAAATCTGTTAGCATTAACAGGATGATTGTCTATGACTTTAGAGATCTCTCCTCAGTCAGGACTGCAATTGATTGATTATGGGAAAACAAAGAAGACAGGTAATGTTTTATGGATTGCCAGAACAAGCTGTTTCCCAACACATTGTTTTTAACTTTTTACTTTACTCAAAGGCAGATGAAAATATTACACACACAAAACCCCCCAAAAAAAACCACATGAAAAGTCAGCCCATGGAAGATAAAACATACAGATTAAGTGCCTATTATTTGTTCTCATTATTTGAAACTATTTCAGGTCTTCAGTAATATTAATTCCACATATATAGTGAGCAGAACAGGTTACAACAGTTAGTAATCAAAGTTTAATAGAAAAAAACTTTGTCACTTAATAACATGTTGAACCATTTCAGAAGAACTTGATTATATCAGATATAGGTAGGTATATTTCCTTTCTGAGGTACTGTGATAGAAATTACTAATGTACATATTTTTCACTGAAAAGTTATAAGTTAAAGCAATGGTGTTATAATGATGTATTTGCTTTTAGTCCTGGTTATCCTGAATCTTTCTCTGCTGAGACAGATATGGGAGGAAATGGAAAAATAATCATTGGTTCATATATTAAACACTTGACATATACTATACTGAAGTCATTCAAACTGCATCCATTACTTTCCAAGCTGCTATCGACATATTCTATTAATCATATATATATACACACATCATGTATATATACATATATATATATATATATATATATGATGTAGGGGGCAAAAAAAAGTATGATGTTCTCAGTTAGGAATTCCTTGTTTTCAAATTGTGTTTGTATTACACAAATACAGTATCTTTTAACATCTTAGATGTTTACTATCAAATCATGTGATTTTTAGAAGCAAAAAGTACTTTCATTTCATCTCCAAACCATGCAGGAATTACAAAGATCCTTGATAGACAGGGGTGCATATCCTTACCCAGAAGAGACTCTTATTCCAAGCTGCATTTAATTAATCATATGTGTTACTTTTTTTATAATATGATTGAAGTGAATAGTTTCATCTTAACATGAGTTGAAAGTAGAGTTGATGGCTTTCAGAGCAACAGATGCAGAACATTGAATGTAGAAACATTTTTACATTTATTTATTTTTTTCATTCTTTGAATGATACTACCAGGGGTCAACAAGTCTATGGGGGTTAAAATCTTATTTAAATTCTTTAAATTCTATTTAATTTCTGAAAGGGTTTGCTTCTCTGCAGATTTAAAATCAATCACAGTAAAGGATAAAAAAGAATGCATAACCTTTAGTATCTGAAACAGATTAAACAATGTTTTTAATTATAAGCATTGCTTCATTGTTAAATGGTATCGAGGATGGCTGTTTTATAGCCATATTAATATTGATGGAAAATGTCAAAGTACCTAAATGTCAAGACATTTCCTTTACCATGTTTCCATTCTAATAATTGACAAACTGGTCAAACAGCAGATTTTAAATAGCAGAAAGGCTACTGAGACTTCAGTATGGTCCTGTTTAGAGAATCACAGAATGTTAGGTCTTGGAAGGGACCTCGAAAGATCATCTAGTCCAAACCCCCACCAGGAGAGGATCTGCTAGAGTAGGTCACACAGGAACATGTCCAGGTGGATTTTGAATGTCAAGCATGTTCCTCACAGTGAAAAAGTTTTTCCTCATGTTCACATGCAACCTTCTACACTCCAGCTTGCTCCCATTGCCCCTTGTCCTATCACTGGGCATCTCTGAGAAGAGCCTGGCTCTGTCCTCCTGACACTCCTGTTATTCACCTGGGTTGAATATTTCTGGTGTATAGGGGTGTTAAAAAAAGCTGAAAAGCTGTGTCTACTTATAATATATCTGAGTGACTATTGATACTATTGTTGAGCATAGATTGTACACATACTTCAAGCCATTCTGCATAAAGGATATGAATCTTTACTCAAAATATATTAAATTAAATACAATATTAGACTGTAAATGAAATTTAAAATGAAATAAACCACTCATACTAATCTCATTTCCTCCAACATAACATTAAACTGCAGAGATATAAATAATTTTTTTCTTGTGAACCATGAATAATTCTTGTAAAAAAATTCTAAGACCTATCTGCCCACATTTTGTAATTAGGCATATAATGCTCAATTTATTATTCATTTGATGGGTAAAGTTGCTCAAATGTTCAGAGAAGTACAATATATTATCTGGATGGATTCCTCCATTCATCATCCTCTATCACAGAACCTAATCTCCTCATCATTTTAAAGATCCTTAATATGAACATTTATGTAGACTTATCTCCTCCAGCCTGTCCATTCTTTTTAAGTCATCATCACTAGGGCAGAAGCATAGTAGTCATCACTCACACTACATGTTTCCACATGGTTTTAGCCCTATAATATTGTCAAAAGTGCAAAAATTGGCATGCCAATTAAGAAGAATGCAAAATTCTTCACTGTATGCTAAAGGACTGAACATTCCAAGGTGCATACTGAAAATGACTGCTGTGTGTCACTGTTTCCTTATACATGAGCTTTTAATTTACTGAAGTTAGAAATTCTTACTTGTTAGCTCAAGGATGATTTTATGGATATTACTATGTAATTCTAATAATCATCTTTATTTCTCTTTTCGCTTTCTTTTCTTTTTCAGTTGCTGAAATACTCATGAAACACATGGGTGCAGCTGCCTCCTGTTGTCAGATCTTTGAAGTACTGTTACTTTCAAGATGAAGCAAGAGTCTCCCTTTTACAGTGTGAAGTATGGAAGCTAGAGTATAAACGCACTAAATGAGATAATGAACATTGTCTTCTGAGGCAGCCATTTCCAGGGAAAAATCTGGCTCATTGTTTTTCAGTGGATTAAGATATTGTACTATTTCCTACATTATCTCAAGAGAAACTGCAAAATTGACATAATCATGTAAGATTAGTCTGTGGAAATTTGTCACAGAAACAGCCACAAACCAGACAGCATTAGCTACCCAAAATGTGTATATATTCCAATCATAAATTACCCAACACTGTGATGGACAAAAATTAAAGTGTTTTTATGTCAGACAGGAGTATAATCATACACAACTAATTCCTAATTTTTGCAAACATTTTTAGAAAGATGACCCAAAATGTATGCATACTGATAAAAGGGTGAATCTCTCAAGGGTACCCAAAAAGATCACTTACCCACAAAGGGATGACAGGTTACTCAAGAAAATGTATCTATATCTAATCTATACCTTATCTATATCTTATTTATATTTATATCACATCTATATGTATATCTATATCTATATGATCTATTCAGAAGCAGCATTTACTCACCAAAAAGGAGGTGAGGCATCATGGGGATGGTCAGGCCCTTCTCAGTTATTCAGATGGAGTAATCAGAAAAGCAGTAACACATACCTCTGTATATGTGGTAAGTCAGAGAACAAAAGGAAATTGCCTTGGACTTTTCTAAAGAAACTTAGGGGGAATGTAGAGCTCTCCAACATTTGCAAATAAGAGGTCTGGTACCAAGGAACATGTAAAAGCTTAAATCTATACACAATTTTATTTGTTTCTATCTTCAGGAGTTATTTTAACTTGTGTGGTAAACAAAAGAGACGAGCATTCATTAAAAATCAGTGAATCAGTCTCCTGTTCTGATAATATGATCCTGTTCTATATTCATTTTGACATGAATACATTTTGACATGAATATATTTTGGGTAAGCTGAGCAAATAGATGTGCTTAAATGGCACATGAACATATAAGAACATATAAGCACTTATAATGAAATAGAGTGTGTATTTGCTATGTAACATCACTACTTTCTTAAAGATGTATTTCACCTTTATATTTTATGGACATGTAATAATAAAAGCAGGACTGGTTACCTAGAAAGAATAAATGAAATGGTGCTGAGTACCTGTATTCCTCTAAAGTGTTACTGGTATGGAACTGTACTGTTTTTTCCTTTATTATAAAACAAAAATATAAATTTGTAACCTCATTAGGTTTTAGCATGTGGAAGCTGATTTTTCTGTAGTACATCAGTGTTCTTATAAGACAATAAGAAGCAAAATTGATGTAATAATTTACAAATGTTAAAGAATAGTTTATAAATCTTTCTTGGCAATGTACTGAAATACAACAAAATCTTTAGGGATAATAAGTTCATGCTTTGCTAGTTATAGCATCTCTTAATTTTTCATAGCAGTACAAACAAAATTTTTAGTGGATAACAGTCCTAGTCAATATAACAAATAGGGATATGTTAAACTGAATCTATTGCATCTGTCTGTGTTGCTATTCAAAGCACTTGTTCATTCATATTTGTAAATGGATCCTGTAGAATTCTGAGGATCACATTGCAATGTTACTGTAAGCTAAATGAAATATCACTAACTGAGCTGCTAAGAGATTTCTCTATCTGGTTCTATATGTATATGAAAATCACAAATCAATTATACAACATTTTGAATATTCAGTGAATGGAGACATTAGACATTATACTTGGCATGAGCACTAGTTTAATCTTCCACTATTCCATATTGTTGAGCCTTCCCTAGGGCACTTTAAAGAATTATGTGATTAATTAAATTGGTACTTCAAATACTAACCTTTTGAATTTCAGGGACTCAGATATGAGTTTCAATTCTACATCGTCTTTTTACCATTTCAATTTGATTATGATTGCAGTTCTTTCATAGTAGATTATTTGTAGTTCATCTTTCAATAAGACTTGCCCAAGATCATTCTGTTGCTACACTCATGACTACATTGTTAACTTTATAATATATTCAATCGTTTATAGATTTCATTTTAGCTTAGTTGTTGGAGTGGTTTTAGTGAAATGGAATATTTCTTTCACACACTTTTTATTCAGTAGCCTACCTACATTTGCAATGGGAAACTTTATAATCTCTATGTTATGATTACTACATGGAAGAGAAATATAAACTGAAGGGATTTCACAGACAGAATCCAAGCACAAACTTGGAAAGATACTTATTTTTTCCGTCTCAAAGACTGAGATTGGAATTTTAGAATTATATATTACTATATATTACTTTAAGATGTCTGTTCAAAATGCTTGTAAACTTGAAAACTACCGGTTATTATACTACTTGTCCAGTTGAGGCCAGAACACTACTTATTTATCCAAGTATTAGGGTTTTGATAAACAGAGTCCAGCCTACTGCCAACCTTTTCAAGTTTCTTTGTTCTTCTCTTGGATCATGACAAGAGGCAAAGAATGTGAATTAAAGCATTACAGAAATGAAGATCATATGAGATTTTCAAGGGAAGAACCACAAAGGAAGTGAAGGAATATTTAGATTTTGGCATGGAAGTTAAGAAAAGGTATGGACTATGCCAAAGAAACATAGAGTCATCTGAATGGAAGTGAAGGTGTTAAAGAAGAATGCCAAAGCTACTGAAAGAAGAGTCTGGAAAGAATGTATTTGCTTATGCTGTACCTAGACTGCTTCTTATATTTGTTCTTTTTCTTCAGCTACTTTGAGATTTGTTTAACTAAGAGTGAACTGACCTAAATGAATCTGCGTGGGAGCCAGCTCACACATGACATTTGACAAGTACAGTGTTAAATAAATGTCAGTAATCCACATAGCGTCAAGCAGTTCCTCAAAGACAAATTTAGAGTAATCCTTACGACTCCAAACTCTTTTGAAGGGTTCCAGGACAATTAAAGAGATAGGAGTTCACAATCTGCCACATATTATAAATTGCCTAAAAAACCAGTCTGAAATGACTAAGAAAAAAAAAAAATCTAATTCACAGTATTCAGCAGAGGCATTGGAATTAATATTTTCCTCTAGCTGTGTGTTCCTTGACCTTATACAAAGACAAAAAAAAAATCCTGGGTCACACTTTCATCTAGCACTATCTACTATCACCATCCACCAACCTGTTAACATTACCTGAATTAAAGTTATAGCAAGACTTCCAAATTTCAAATCTAGAAGAAACATGGCTCTGCAACAGCAGATAAGTCAGAACATACATTTCTGCATTTCACTGGTTAATTTGATGTTTTATTTAAAAACAATAAATAATACTTTACTGTTTAGTAGAAGCAACTATAACTGCTTCATCTACATCTTTTCCCCCAGACTTTTAGTAAGGGAAGAAAATTTTACCCAATTCTAGGCTACTATACTATAAAACA
Source organism: Dryobates pubescens (assembly GCF_014839835.1). Taxonomy (NCBI): domain Eukaryota; kingdom Metazoa; phylum Chordata; class Aves; order Piciformes; family Picidae; genus Dryobates; species Dryobates pubescens. Next base: position 29,738,020 of record NC_071618.1, read on the forward strand.
TTCTAAAATATATTTTTCTAATTTAGTTATGATAAATTTCAGAAGAAAAACAAACACAAACACACCTTCAGAGCCCACTTTGTTCTCCAGTGCTGAGCTAACGTCTTCAAATTATAGAGGTTGTTACAGGGGGGCTGTTTAAATTAGAATCCTTTTTCTTCACCATTTTTAAACATATAAATTATTTATCTTGATAAGAAATCAATAAATGTTTCATTTCCACTTCTAATTATCTCTGGTCCTGGTTATAATAAATTCCCTTTAAGAGAGAGAACCTGGCAAATTCTTCACATGAAAACCTTCAATGTGCTGGCAAGGAAGGGATAAAAAACATGTTCTGTGAAAAAGCCAGTCATGCAGTCAGTATTGTGCCTGGGTCTATGATCCTAGGTGACTGAAACTGGTTATTAAACTATCCAGAGTGAGTCTAATCATGTGTTAAGTGGCAGCTGAACTGAATAAATGAACTTTCAATATGACCTTATATGTAACTTTCATATTCATTTGACACAATCTAAACAATGAGAAAAAATACTAATTAAAAGAGTTTATTTTCTTTATCTCTCCAATAATATTAAATTATGGCATATTTGTAAGTCATTGTAATTTGTTTGTTTGAAAAAGAAGAAAAAAAAGAGTGAAGCAAACAATTATATCATTTTATGTGCTTTCACTGAGGTTATGAATTCTGTATAACATTATAAAACTTCTAGGTCTGAGTACAGATATTAGAAGAAATAATCATATTAAGGCCAAGAGCATGTATGGGGAAAAAAAGCAAAACAACAAAACAACAATTTGTGCTTTGTTAACTTCATACTTTGTCCTTCCAGATACCATAATAAAGGGTTGCTGCATCCGCCTGTGCCTAATAGTTTATTGATTGCTTTTGCTTCTGCCCCACTTTGAAGGACAGATGAGAGGTGTGCTAACAAAGACATTGTTTGAAACAGATAAAACAGCTGGATAAGCTTATTGTAAAGTTGCACCAAGAATTCTAATAATTTTATAGTGGTAGCAAAGTGAGAAAGATCATGTCATATAAATGTTAGATATGCCAACTAGAAATGGGAACTGCTAGACTTGCTGCTCACTAACCAAGAAAACATGTTTTGTAATAATTTGGTTGGTGACAGAATTGGCTTCAGTGATCACAATATTGTGTAATTTGGGATACAGATGAGCATACTGAAGGTTAGATCCAAGACAAAGGTTTTAGACTTTAGAAGAGCAAACTTCAGCTCACTCAGGGCTCAACTTGAAGGGATCCCATGGGAACATTCCCTGAAGAATAAAGGAGCCAGTTAGTGCTGGGAATTCTTAAAGATCATTCTCCTACACATATAAAACCCCTCCAAAAGCTAGAGAGAGATGCAGAGTAAGAGACCCTCTTGGCTTAACTGCAAGATTCAGGGTCTGCTCAGAACCAAAAAGGAAAAGTACAAAAGATGGAGAAGTAGATCATTGCTTGCTGAAAATTACAGGGGCATTTCCAGCGTATGCAGAGATGCAGTTAGGAAAGCAACAGCTCAATTTGAATGAAAATTGGACAGGGACATCTGAAGCTTCAAGAAAGGCTTCTTTGGTAATATTAAAAATGAGCAGAAAGAGAAGAACAGTGTTGGCCCAGTATTAAACAGGAGAGTTGAACAAGTCACCAACAACCCTGAAAAGGCAGAGGTCCTCAACACCTTCTTCACCTCCGTCTTTACCAGCACTGTTGGTAAAGAATGATCAGAGGACTGGAAGACCTGTCATATGAAGGAAGGCTGAGAGAACCGAGTCTGTTCAGCCTTGAGAAGAGAAGGGTTAGCAGAGACCTCATAACCATGTGCAAGTACATGAGAAGAGACACTCCCTTTTTACAAAGAGTCACGCAGTAAAGACGAGGGTTATTAACCCTTGCATAAATTGCTACTGGGAAGATTGGGAATGGATGTCAGAAAATTTTTTTTCACCATTTGAACTACTAGACATCAGAATAAACTCCCACAGAGGGTGTTGGGTTCTGCTACATCAGAGAGATTCAAGGCCCAGCTTGACGGAGTGCTAGGCCATCTCATTTAAACTATATTCTTACCCTGAAAGGTTGGACTAGCTGATCCTTGAAGTCTCTTCCAACCTGGTATTCTATGAATCTATTAATCTCACCAATTGTCATCACAGGAAAAGCAGACTTGACTTGGGGGAAATAAATTTAATTTATTACCAGTTAATAACAGACTAGGATAGTGAGAAATAAAAACAATGACACCCACCTTCCACCCACCCTCTTCTTCAGCTTCACTCCTGCCTTCTCCCCATGAATGTCAAAAGGCAATAGAGAATGATGTTTGTGAACATTTTATAAAAACTTAACAGAGAAAAAAGATTGAACATTTGATATGTTAATCTCACAATATTACAAATTTGTGCCTGAAGAGCATCTGCTTGTATTTACTGATGTTATCTCTTTTACTAACAATTGAAAGCTAAGTACTATAATAAAAGATAGAGGAGGGTGAGTGCCGTGTTAATGCATTTGGTCCATCATTCTGTAGTTTTTGATATTATCAGAAAACTGGGTAGGTGTCTCAGTCCAGAGAAGGAAAGAGACTCAGTTCTTTTGAATATTTCTGTGTTATGAAATTAGCTGCACAAATGAGGCCAAAATATCAACAGCTAGATTATTTATTACACAAATAAAGTGGATGGATCAGAAGGAGAGAGAGAGAGAATAGAGGAGAGAGAATAGAGAGTGAGAGAGAGAAGAGGGAGAGAGTGAGAGAGAGAAGAGGGAGAGTGAGGGAGAGAGAAGAGGAAAGGAATTATATCACCACACCCCTCACCCCCCAAGACAGTTTGAGTCTGTGGAGGAAAGGTGCTGCAGCTTTGGATGTAGAGGAGATGTTGGGTCTGTAGAGGAAGGGTGCTATAGCTTTGGCTGTAGAAAAGATGTTGTCCTCTGAGCAGCCTCTTCAGCTCCATGAGTTGCAGCAGGTGGAACTCAGGACACAGAGAGAGGGTTCCTCTTGGTCTTCTTCCAGGCTACATGGTGATGTCTGTGTCATTTTTTTCTCTCCTGGTATTCTCTCCATTTTTCTTCAGAGCAGCATTGTCCAGGCCTTTTCCTTTTCCTGTGTTTTCCTTCTTTTGAGACAGATCTTTTATGCAGTTTTTAGGTATATATACTCCAGACAGTATTGATTGGCCTCTGCCCATTTCCAGGACAGCTGCAGTCTTGTGAGCAATCCTTATCTATGCACCTTCTGAGAGTCATTCCAGTGGCTCTGCCCAGTGCACGTCAGCTATTGTCTGGGCAAGCAGCAAAGATGATTTTATCTTTGTTGAGTCACATCAAGAGAAACAAGATTTAGTCTCTCACAGTAGGAAAGGTTCATTTGAGCTGGTTCAGAGCTATTGAATCATTCTATTTAGTATTTTAGTTTCAGATCAGGAGAATAAGTCAGATCAGGAGGCAACCTCCTGATTGTCTCCTATCATTCATGTAGTGGAGTGGTTTCAGAAAAAGATATTTTTTAATTCCTTTTGGCAAAAATCTAAACCACTGGATGCATTGCAGAGGCTCGTGTAATGTACTCCAAGTTCTGATGAGTTCATATCATCCAGATTCATATAGATCCATGTGATCCATAATCAAATCAGATTAGAGCTGTCCCAAAGTAAATTCCTCTGAAACAAACAAGATAGTTGCCATTTTCTCATCTTCATCTGTCTGAAACAGAATCATTTGGGTTGGAAAGCAGCTTTGAGATCATCATCTCCAAACCTTAACTCCAATCTACCAAGTTCACTGCTAAACTGTATCACTAAGTGCCACATCTAAACAACCTTTAAACACATCCAGGGATGGTGACTCCACCACCTCCCTGGCCAGCCTGTTACAATGCTTGGCTACTATTCCAGTGAAAATTTTTTTCCTAATTTCTAGCCTAAACCTAGCCTGGTGCAACTTGAGGCCATTCTCTCTCATTTTATCACTACTTGTGAGAAGAGATCACCACTTACTTCAGTATGTTGTCCTTTTAGGTAGTTATTTGCTCTGTAAGTTTGATAAAATTGTATTTCACCGCTTGCTTATGGTCATGAGTCTGAAGATCAGGGCCAACTACCAGCAGTGCATCAGTATTTTGGAATCGTATCTTTTTAACCTACTGAAATCAGTTTTTGAAATACCTTTGTTTAGTTTCTTGTAGGGAGTGACAAGGATATGAAATATATACCTAAGGAAAACAAAGGAATTCTGGGTAGCGATTCTCTTATTAAAATGCCTCCATGTTTCAGGAATCTGAGAGAATTACTATAATGAAAGATCACATACAAATCTGCCATGAGAAATTCAGTTCCTATAGCAGGTTGCCACAGTCATTAATTTCTTACTCTTTGAACTATTAATATCACTAACATGATGCTGCCTTAATCAATCAAAACAAGATTTGAGGTTTTACTCAAACAGCTGTTCAACACTGCCTCCTTCCACAGAATCATGCAAAAATGAATTCTCACTTACAGAAATATAACACAAATATTGTCTCTTGGAACAAATGAAAAACGATCATTTGAAATAGCAGATTGAGAAGATCACTTAAATCAATCACTATTTGTATTCATTTGTTTCATAATTAGGAAGATGTTCTCTTCTGCATGAAAAATATGAAGAGACATTTATAGAACCATCAAATCACAGAATAATTTTGGTTGGAAAACACCTTTACAATCATTAAGTCAGCTGGTAACCTACCACTGCCAAGTCACTACTAAATCATATACCTCAGCACCACATCTATGTCTTTTAAATAACTTCAAGGATGGTAACTCCGCCATTTCCCTGGGCATCCTGTTCCAATGTTTTACAACCCTTTTGATGATGAAATTTTTCCTAATATCCAACACAAATCTCCCCTGGCACAGCTTAACTCCACTTCCTCTTGTCCATTTCTACTTGTTACTTGGTAGAACAGACCAACTCCTATCAGGTAGTTGTAGACAGTAATAAGGTCTCACCTGAGCCTCCTTTTCTCCAGGCTAAAGAACCTCAGTACTCTCAGTCACTCCTTGGAAGACTTTTGTTCTAGACCTTTCTATAGCTTCAGTGCCCTTCTCTGGACCTGCTCCATCACATCAATGTCCTTCTTGCACAGTATTGAAGAAGCAGCCTCACTTCTCTAATCCTACTGGCAACACTACTGCTGATACAAGCCAGGTTCCCATTTGCCTTTTTGGCCACTGCTGGGAACACTATGGTTCCTATTCCTTTGGCTATCTATCAGTATTTTAGGTCCTTTTCTGCCAGGCATCTTTCTAATCATTCTTCCCCAAACCTGAAGAACCTCATAAGACTGTTGTGACCCAAACATAGGACCTGGCTCTTGGCCTTGTGGAACTTCATTCCTTGGCTTCAGCCCATCGATTTAGCCTGTCCAGAGCCCTTTGTAAAGCCTCCCTACTTTCAAGCAGGTCAACAATCCCTCTCATTTTAGTGTCATCTTCAGACTTACTGAGGGTGCACTCAATGCCCTCATCCAGAGGCGCCCAGTACTGAGCCTTAGGAAATACCATTTGTGACTGGCTGCCAACTGGATTTAGTTCCATTGAGCACAATTCTTTGAGCCTGGTCTTTTTTTTTTCTTTTGTGGTGAAAGCCTTTTGCAGTTGCCTCAATATCATAGATGTGTGTGTGTGTGTCTAAATGGTGTAGCAGGTCACTAACCAGTTGACCTTGTATTATAGTGGCTTCATTCTGCTCTCTGTCCTTGTCTTGCAACTCAGGGTGTTGAGTACCTAGGGAAAAATTAGTTTTATTATTAAAGACTGAAGCAAAGATATTAAATGCCCCAGCATTTTCCTTTCCTTTGTTACTATCGGACTACTATCTCTTGCATCCAATAAAGAATGGAAATTCACCTTAGCTCTCCTTTTGTTGCCAATGCATTTACAGAAACAGTTTTTACTGTCTTTTATGGCAGTAGCCAGAACAAGAAGGGACAGCCTCAAGCTGCAACTGGGTAGGTTTAGACTGGACATTAGGAAAGAATTTTTCACAGAAAGAGTGGTCAGGCATTGGAATGTGCTGCCCAGGGAGGTGGTTGAGTCACCAAACCGGGATGCGTTTTAAGGTGGTTTGGATGTGGTGCTGGGGGATATGATTTAGGGGTGAATGTTTTAGAGTAGGGTTATTGGTTGGACTTGATGATCCCAAAGGTCTTTTCCAACCTGAATGATTCTGTGATCTTTCAGCACATAAGGACAGTCTGCTTCTGTGTCTCTAGGATTCCCTTCTAGAAGAATATCCAGCCTTCCTGGACTGCTTTATCTTTCAGGACTGTCTCCCAAGGAATTCTATCAGCCAGGCTCCTCAACAGGCTGAAATATGCCCTCTGCAATTCCAAGGTAGTAGTTTTGCTGACCCCCACTCCTTACTTTGCCAAGAATCCAAAACTCCATTATTTCAAGGTCCACAGGTCCAGTGGAACACCTTTCCTAGTTTGCTCACTCACCAGCTGTGAGCAAGCCTTCAGGAAACTTCTAGACTGTTTCTTCTCTGCTGCATTTATTATATTTCCAGCAGACAATGTACATCACACAATCAGGTCACAGAAGGCATGTCAGGTGAGGCAGTCAGGATTATGAATACCTCTGGGAAAGAAGAGACTATGAGTAGTCTAAATATGCCAATTCTAAATAAAACATCATTCTATAAATTAAAGGAATGTAATAACAACTTGCAATTAGTATAAAAGTGCTCAAAGTGTTAAAACTGCCAACTGATTCGTATTTGATTGTTATCATTTTTTGTTGCAACAAATAAATGGAGCAATCAATAAGAAATGTCCAAAAATTTATGAAACTAGTGTATATAATACACAACCTAATATTTAATAAAGGATTTTTAACAACAATAACTACCTCATAATCCCACTTGGTAGCTTGCACAGGTTTTGTGTTTTGTTTTGTTTTATTTTCTTAAGCTGGAGCATTGAACACAGTGTCAATTTAAAGGTGGGAGATAGGTTTCTGTTATTCTGAGCTGCAAGTGGAGTTTTAGAGCAACTCAGTGTGTCTTCACTTAAAAGTAACAACAAATCTGTATGTGGAAATAAGCTGAAGAGATAAGATGGTGAGATTCTTATGGAGAAAATAGAAATTGTGTAAGTTTTTTTTTCCCCCCAAATATCCCATCTAAATCTTCCCTGGCACAGCTTGACAGCAGTAAGGTCTCTCTTCAGTCTCCTCTTCTCCAGATAAAACAATCCCAGTTCCCTCAGCTTCTCCTCCTAAGATTTGTTCTCCAGAGCCCTCACCGTCTTCACTGCTCTTCTCCAATATTAAACCATTGTCCCTCATCCTATCACTACAGGCCTTTGTAAATATGATAGTTTTGATGCTAGATGCCTTTAAGAAACTACAAAGTTGCAGACCTCCAGGAAGTCCAGAGTGTCCAGAAGGTGGACTAGGAAGTGTATTTCATTCCCATAAGTCCTGCATCCCTGTAAAACTGGCTGCAGTCAGGTTTTTTCCCTTGTTTCCTTCCTCTCTGCTCCCAGTAGGACACACAGGCTGTTATCCCTTGCAGGGGAGGCCTGGTTTTGGCCTTGGCAATTCTGCTAATTGGGCCTAATTGGCCAGTTGGGCCTAATTGGCAGCCTAATTGGGGTCTGGAGCTGCCAAGCTGAATTTTAGCTGAGTGACAATGGTGTGGTATGGGGGATAGAGAGGCATGGGGTGGGGGGAGGCAGGAAGGCATGGGTTTGTTGGCCTGGTGTAAAGGGAGGTTTGTGTGAAGTTTTTGTTTAATGGGGTTCTGTGTTAAACCCAGACTATGAATTTTGTGTATTTTATATGCTTTGTACTGTTTTATGTAGTTATGAATAACATTTCCCTTGAAACTTCCCAATTCTATCCAATCCTTCATGTGACTGTTTTTTTCTTTTACCCTGTTTGGCATCTGTCTTGCTCTAAGACAGTAAACAGTTCCTCTCCAGACTTGTTGAAGGCCCCCTTCAGGTACTGGAAGCAGCCTTCTCTACGTCAAGCTGAACAAGCCCAGTTCCTTCAGCCTGTCCTCACAGGCGAAATGTTTCAGCCCCCTGACCATTTTTGTCCCCTCCTCTGGACCTGCTCTGTCAGGTCCACGTCCTTCCTGTGTTGAGGGTTCCAGAGCTGGACACAGTACTCTAGTCTTAGCAGAGGAGAGCAGAATGGCAGAATCTCCTCTCCTGATCTGCTGTCCATATTTCTTTTAATGCAGCTCAGGATGCAATTGGCTCTCTGGCAGGACCCTGCAATTGGTCTTGCTGAACTTCACAAGGTTCATCTGAACTCAGCTATCCAGCTTGTCTAGGTCCTTCTGAATGACATCTCATTCCTCTAGCATATCAACAGCACAACTCAGCTTGGTGTCAGCTGCAACCTTGCTGATAAATACCTACTTTTTGTCTCCATCTTATGTGAAGTGCAAACTTTCTTAATGAAAATAGCTTAGAATGGGTTGCAGAGTTTGGATCTTTAACTGTAGTATATCAAACTACTTCATGATAATTGGGAGTCAGAGAAATGTGGAATGTCACAGAAATGCTTTCTCATTTTCTTTGCTTCATCTCCTGCAAATACTGTGTATCTGACCTGCAAGCAGGCACCAAATGCAAAAATACATTACTTGTGTTATGTTACACCATGTTTTGTGTTTTATTTTTTTTGTTATTACTCCAAATTGAATTATGCCAGATTCCTCTGTGAAAAAGTGCAAAGAAATAGTTTCTAAAAGCTAAAGAAATGTGAGAGTCCTTCAGTTTCAATTTCAGACAAGGATACTAGAAAATTTATAAGACAATCTTACATTCTGTCATATTTCATTTGCTTAATTTGTGATACTTCTTTCTGATATGGATGCTGAAAGACAGTATTTTCCAATATGTATAAATCTATCCCACCATGCTGTTGTGTTCTTGTCATACTAATACCTTGCTGTGGGTTGAAGTTTCCCCCCCCAGCATTAACTTTGCCAGACCAACTCAGTTAGAAGCAAATGAAGCTGGATTTACAAGCATGAACTACACTCTACAATGGAATTCAATGAATACACGCAAAATATACAACCTTTACAATATTTTACAGATACTTACAATTAGCATACAACACAAAAATCCCCCGGTCAGAGACCAGGGAAGCCATTCCACTGCCCCCACCCCCCCAACCCAAGAGAGAAAAGGAGTGGAGAGAAAGCAGTGGGGTAGACTTAACTAAACAATTTCAGCCAAGGCCAGCTGACAAGCAAGTTAATCTTTCCCAAGTGAAGCAAAACAGCAGAGATCAGGAAAGGAGAGAATTGTTATGGTACAGCCCATCTTAGTCTAGATATTTAACTGATGAATTTGTTTAGAATAATATTTTGTTTTCCTTTATACACCCAGTAGTGATTTATTTATATTTTTCTACTTTTCTGCTCAAAATCTGTAACTACATTTTAAAGGCATAGCTTAAAACCACCACATACCTCCACTAGCACCAAATAGGAAAACAAACCAGCAGATATTCAATTACCATAAATCTTTCAATTTCTAAAAATTCTATTAAAATAATCAATAAAATTAATTTCATTTTTTAAACCCGTACCAGACAGGCAATCTAAAGGAAAAATTAATTAATTTATACTTCATTTATCCATTTCATATTCAATTCAGCTGCCTATTTTCACACACTTGTCCCACTTATTTTATAAAGACAACTGAGGAACGCTAAAAACTTCCATCAACATAGATTTCTCTTTCAGACTGATACTTGGATAATGTGGCAGTTTTAGGCTATGCTTTTAAAATTTAGCTGCAGATTTTGAGCATAAAAGTAAAAAAAATAAATAATTCACTATTGGGTGTAAAAAGGAAAACAAAAGATTATTCTAAACAAATTCATTGGATGGAAGCCTGGGGTATAGAAGCAGTTGTACCACAACATCTTTCACTTTTCACTTCCATTCCCATTCCTTTTTTTTTTTCCTGTGGCTTAGCTTTTCTGCTGGGGAGATAATAGCCACTTGTGGCTGGCCTTGAGAAAAGATAAGAACACTAACACTGTTTCTCTAAGCTAACACTCCTTCCTCTCAAGTCCCCTTTTCTTGTTATTGGCAGGGGGTGGGATGCAGAGCAGCTTCCCTGCTTTCTGGGAACCCAGAGGGGATACAGGGAGTTTTCTGTGTTATTTTCTAATAGTAAATATCTGCAATATATTGTAAATACTGTATATTTTGTACATATTCTTTGCATTCTGTTGTAGAGTGTAGTTTTTACTTGTAAATTCAGCTTCCATTTGCTTCCAAATTAGTCATGCTTAGTTAATGTGAATGGGAAACTTCAATCCACTACAGATAGGAAATAATCTTCTCATTAATTATTTCAGGTTTTATGACTTCATCTCAGTGAAACAAGTAATTTAAAGTATTTTAGAAGAGATTGCAATAGTCTCAGTTATCAGCTTGCACTCATTTGTTTTGAATTGGATGTGGGTCTGAAAAGTACAGTTAGTGTATTTTCTTGATAAACCTCCAGAAAATGGAAGCAGAAAAGATTATAAGTGAATACATATGTATGCCCCAACACCAAATGAGTACAATGGTGTCTAATGACAAATCCTCTGTTGTTTTCCACTGCACGTGATATACTTGTATAATAACAAAGGTTTAGGTGTGCTAAGCAAAAATCCATTAGCTTGTATTTAACAGTCAAATGACCCAATTCTTTGCCATTTTTCTTTTCCATTGGTTGTGCTGTTAGTTTCCTTTGGAGTGACACGATATACAGGATTTCTATTAAGGGCTGCTGAATCATCAAGAGTGTTCACATTTGTGCATCAGGTGTAAGTAATAGCAAGACAAATTACCTGGTGCATACTTAGCTGGACCTCTGTGACACTGCGTAGGCTAATTTTACTCATTTCTTAATAGCTTTAAATTTGTTTAATGTTATGCAGTAGCTTAGCCTGATACATTCTCAGAAACTTTTCTGTATGTGTACTGTTTGCACACCATACATAAAATGGGCCCTGCTCTAATTCAGTAGTTGTCATTAAAAAGATTAAAGGAAAAGAAAAATCAAAAGCATATAAAAAACCCCAATGCCCCCAAAACAGAACACCTAGATATACATTTCTTTCTCTGTCTGCATAAAATGCCAAAAAATTTGAGTGATGGGAGAACAGTACATTACATTTCTGTGCTTTCTACAGAAGCCTGATATCAATATATCCTTGTTGATTGTGTGGTATAGCTTTTTGGTAATAAGGGAAGAATTCCTTGTATTGGTTCAGCACAAGGGCTAACCCACCCGCTCCCCCAGCACAAAACTGAGAGAAAGAGTAACATACACAACTCAGGGTTGAGATAAAAACATAAGAGTTTAATATAACATAAGATATCATAAGAACAACTAACAATCTAGTTAATAATACAATTCATTACCTCATCTTAGCCTATTTGCAGAAGATGCACAGTGAAATATACAGGGGGGAAAAATCCCTGCATAAAACAGGAAACCAAAACCAGCGTTACCCAACTGCCATGCATTCTGCCACTATACCTGCAGAAAAGAGCCAACACTCAAGACCCTGGAACCCAGAAGCAACAACTGGAACAGGAAGCCTCCCATGTTGCAATCTGAACTTCAAGCCCCATAATACTTTGCTCCAGTTAGCACTTTCACTTTTCAAAGCTGGCATGACTGCAGCATGGTATGAATAACAGCAGTAGGTTTAACTCAATCCATGACATTCCTATGACAAGTTTCAATTCAGACCTGTAACTGTTAAATCCAAAGTACTTTGAAACATTCAGTTGTATAGTAGCTTTAAACACAAGAGAAAAAAAGGGGAAGCATAAACTACTCAAAAGATGTGGGTCAGATATAGATGGAAATTAATTAGATAGTAGACAAGAGCCTTTAAAAAAGAAAAGTATTGCTAAATGAATAAATAAAAAGTATTGCTAAACGAATAAATAAAGTTTTGGATTATTTTAACTACATTAATAAGAGAGTTCCTTTTCCTGTGTTTATTTCTGGCATGACAGAATCTCAGTGAAAGGAAAATCCAGCAATCTCAAATAGCTTCTGTCTTTGTCTTCCCCAGTACAGCTGGTTATGATTTCAATATCATTTCTTGTCTCTCTATTACTAGCAATGTTGCCCTCATGCAATCCTAATACAGGTGAGTACTTCAGAATTATTTTAGGTTACCCATCTACTATGCAGTTGGTCAGTGTGAAATTATGCCCAATGTGTGTGACCTGCTTTCTTTTAACACCTTAGATTTGCACTGTCCTCTTTTTTTCAATGTTTAAACTTACCATTTATAAATTTACTATTTATACTGTGACTAGGTCTTTTCAGTTGCTTGGTTAGTTTATTTTGTGCACGTGAGTATGAAAGTAAACATCCATCTTACACAGTTTAAACTGCACAAAGAAATTATAAAACTTTCAATCTACCTGACTGATAACATTATAAACTAGAATACACAACTCAAAACAAGTTCATATGATGCAGACATTAAGAAGCAATTTAGCTTCTGAAAAATATAAATGTATACCATGTTGTATTAGGCACAAGTATTCAAGGAAAAAGACCAGAATCATTCAACAAACAGTGATTATATAGTACAATAAAGAAAATGAAATACATAGAGGGGAATGTGTTCTGACAGTCTAAATGCCCTTTACCATTTCTTAAAAAACCTATTTTGTTCTTATTTATGACTTTCCTTAGGGAAAATGTGTCCTTGTTGCATATTCCTTTTTAAATGCCCTGTAAAATCATTATGACACCTGCAGCAGAACAACATGACTGGTTTATGCCCACGCAGATAGAACAGTGGTGCTGTAAATCTAAGGGCTGCCAAACTGGGCCCACATACTATTCTGGAATTGCCTGTGATCCTGTATTATTTGTCTTTAAACATTTTATGCTTCTGACATAAATCCAATATTGCTTGCTTGGCTGGATCATGTTTTCAGATTCCAAGGTCATTTGCTGAAACTAGTAGTTCATGAACCCTGTACATTTTCTAGCTCTGTTTCTGGTTACATGCTATTGTATTGAGAAGAGCCGAAAAAAAATAAAACCAAACCCCAAAAACCAAAATCAAGGCCTTTCTCAAACATAATCTGGAGATTCTGATATGACCATGGAAAATGTCAACAAATGAATGAAATTAAAAGAGTCAGGTAATCCTGAGTTCTTGTTCCCATTGTAGAAGTTGTTACGTTTTTCAACTTTCATATAATTGTGAAAAAAAACCTAAAGGTCAACAAGTGACTGTTTAGCCTTCCATATAGGACCCAAAAAGTCAACCTCCTTCAAATGTCAGTTTTTATGCATGTTACACTAGGTTATGCTTTAATTAAACACTAACAACCAATACCCTCCTATTCCAAATATTAAATAAATAAAGTGTTTGATTTTACAAGACTGGAAAATAATTCTACCCCAGTGAATGGGCCTGAATATGAATCTTGGCCTACTTTTCCATCTTTAAAACACTATTGTTAACAGAATTGCAGAATGGTTGATTTTGGAAGGGATCTCTAAAGGTCATCTTGTCTAACCACCTGCTCAGGCAGTGACACCCTAAAGCCTTGTACCCAGAACCACATATAAAGGGCCTTTGAATATCTTCAAGAATGAAGACTCTACAGTCTCTCTGGGCAACCTGTGACAGGGCTCAGTCACCCTCACAGTAAAAACTATTTCCTGATGTTCAAAGAGAAATGTCTGTCTTTCAGTTTGTGCCCCTTACCTATTGCCCTCTTGTTGGGAACCACTCAAAAGAACCTGGCTCCATTTTCTGTACACCCTTACTTCAGGTATTTATACAGATTTATAAGATCGTCCCTGAAGTCTTTTTTCTAGGCTGAACTGTTCCAGTATTCCCAGCTTTTCCTCATAGGAGAAATACTCCAGTTCCTTCATCATTTTAGGGTTACATTGCTAGAACCTCTCTCCTGTATGTCCATGTCTCTTTTGTACTGAGGAGCCCTGAACTGGAGAAAGCATTCCAGGTGTGACCACACCAGAGCAGAGTAGATGTCCACCTTCAAATCTCTGTGAGTACTTTTCCTAATACAGCCCAGGATAATGCCTTCTTTGTGTATAGTGCTAGCTCATGATCAGCTTGCTACCCACCAGGTCTCCAAATGCCTTTATACAGATCTACTTTCTAGTTGGTTGACTCCTAAAATATAACCATGCATGGGGTGGTTCCTTCCTGGATGCAAGATCTTGCTGATCTTCCCATGTTGAACTTCATAACCTTCCCTTCTCTTCAGGCTGCTAAGGTTCCTCTGGATGGTAACACATTCTTACTGTGTATCAAGATTCCATTCCCCATTTTGTGTCATCAGCAAACTTGTTGAGGGTGCATGTTCCCTTGTGATCTTGCTCATTATTAGAACTGAATTGGACCCTGTTTTGACTCTTGGAATACATCACTTTTTACTGGCCTGCTACTAGATTTTTTGCTGCTGATCACCCCCCTCTAGGCCCTGCTGAGCAGCCAGTTTTCAACCCACCTCACTCTCTGCTCATCCAGCTGTTATTTCATCAGCTTCTCCATGAAGACCTTATGGAAGGCTGTTAAAAGCCTTACTGAAGTCAAAGTGTGAAGTATTCACTGCTCTCCCCTCAACTATCAAGGTAGTCATGTCATGACAGAAGGTTATCAGATTGTATTAAGTGTATAAAGCAAAGCTTTGGTAGCCAGGGTAGTCTCTTTGGGAAAGGTCAGAGGCTGTCCTTTGCCTGAAACTGTCAGTTCATTTATAATGGACTGAATACATAGAATACATAGAATAAACCAGGTTGGAAGAGACCTTCAAGATCATCGCGTCCAACCCATCAACCAATCCAACACCGCCCAAACAACTAACCCACGGCACCAAGCACCCTGTCAAGTCTTCTCCTAAAAACCTCCAGTGATGGCGACTCCACCACCTCCCCAGGCAGCCCATTCCAATGTGCAATCACTCTTTCTGTATAGAACTTTTTTCTAACATCCAGCCTGAACCTCCCCTGGCGCAGCCTGAGACTGTGCCCTCTTGTTCTGGTACTGCTTGCCTGGGAGAAGAGACCAACATCCGTCTGTCTACAACCTCCCTTCAGGTAGTTGTAGAGAGTAATAAGGTCACCCCTGAGTCTCCTCTTCTCCAGGCTAAGCAACCCCAGCTCCCTCAGCCTCTCCTCGTAGGGCTTATGTTCCAAACCCCTCACCAACTTTGTTGCTCTTCTCTGGACTCGTTCCAGCAAGTCAACATCCTTCCTAAACTGAGGGGCCCAGAACTGGACACAGTACTCAAGGTGCGGCCTAACCAGTGCAGTGTACAGGGGCAGAATGACCTCCCTGCTCCTGCTGGCCACACTGTTCCTGATGCAGGCCAGGATGCCATTGGCCCTCTTAGCTGCCTGGGCACACTGCAGGCTCATGTTCAGTCTACCGTCGACTAGCACCCCCAGGTCCCTCTCAGCCTGACTGCTCTCCAGCCACTCTGACCCCAGCCTGTAGCTCTGCATGGGGTTGCTGTGGCCAATGTGCAGAACCCGGCACTTGGATGTGTTAAATCTCATGCCGTTGGACTCTGCCCATCTGCCCAGCCTGTCGAGGTCCCTCTGCAGAGCCTCTCTACCCTCCAGCAGATCAACTCCTGCCCCCAGCTTGGTGTCGTCAGCAAATTTACTGATGATGGACTCGATGCCCTCGTCCAGATCATCAATAAAGATGTTAAAGAGCATGGGGCCCAGCACTGATCCCTGGGGCACACCACTGGTGACTGGCTGCCAGCTGGATGTGGCACCATTCACCACCACTCTCTGGGCTCGGCCCTCCAGCCAGTTCCTAACCCATCTCAGTGTGCTCCCATCCAAGCCATGGGCTGACAGCTTGGCCAGGAGTTTGCTATGGGGAACGTTGTCAAAGGCCTTGCTGAGGTCCAGGTAGACTACATCCACAGGCCTCCCCACATCCACCAGGTGGGTCACCTGATCATAGAAGGTGATCAGGTTGGTCAGGCAGGACCTGCCCTTCCTAAACCCATGCTGGCTGGGCCTGATCCCTTGGCCATCCTCTAAGTGTTGTGTGATTGCACTCAGGATGACCTGCTCCATAATCTTTCCTGGCACTGAGGTCAGGCTGACAGGCCTGTAATTCCCTGGCTCATCCAACCGGCCCTTCTTGTGGATGGGTACCACGTTGGCCAGCTTCCAGTCATCTGGGATCTCTCCAGTGAGCCAGGACTGATGAAAAATAATGGAGAGCTGCTTGGCCAGCTCATCTGCCAGCTCTCTCAGCACCCTAGGATGGATCCATCTGGTCCCATGGACTTGTGGGGGTCTAAGCTGCTGAGGAGAGCTCCTATCACTTGCTCATGGAACACAGGGAAAGTTGCATTGTACTGCTCTTTCCACTTACTTGCCTTTCCTGCCTGATTTCTTCTAGTGCATATGGTCATACTGACAGACCTGACCCTAACCATTCTTTTCTCTTCTCACACATAAGTCTTAAATAACCATTTTTCAGTTGTACACCATGGTTAAATTATATACCAAATAAGTCTCATCAGAATATCTGGTACTGGATTTAAAAATCTCAGAATTATCAGACAGAGATTGGCTGAAACCTGAATATGACTGCAGTAAGCAGGACAATATATGTTTCTATTTAGTAATTTTAATAGCAAATATTTGCATATTTATTGTCATTGATCTGATTCCAAAGTGAAAAAGAATTTATTTTGTTTTGGGACCACATCCAGATTAACAAAAATGTATTCCTCCTACACTACATAGAAAACTCCTCCCTTTTGTTTGCTTCCTTTATTCAGAAATTAAATTTGCTCCCTGCTTTTTTGAGTTATATTCTACAGCTAATTAAGAGAACAAAAATGTTTTAAAAGTTAAAAAATAATATTTCATGCTTGTCTTTTCCTTATTTCAGATGAGTTTATCTTTTTATGTCAAATATCTTAATTTCAGTTCTCTTGATACTACTCTGTGTGTCTGTTTAGACATGGGTGCTTTTCTGTCAAGCACTGAGTCTGTATTACAGTGGTGACACAGTATATTGGTCTCCTCTTTGTGTGGACTGGACACCTGTTCAGGATATACCACAGGATCTTTGCAACTTAGGTATCCAAGTCACTTTATTTCCCCTATTAGTTTTTAAAAGAATATTAGCTATCTTGGAGATTTACTGTTCTTCATTTAGTATCATCATGCATTTCTTATCTCTTCTTTTGATATCACTGTTTTGCTTTTCAGTGAAAATACATTAGATTGTAACATAAAATCAGGTATTTGACTTTTTGGGGAGTGTGCCTTCCTTAGTTGTCCCTTGTATTCACTTGGCAGAGGTTCTGTTGAGAGATTCCCATTCCTCACATGTTCACTTCAATTTGACTGAGTGATTGATCTGTCCATCTGTCCCACTCACATGCAGCTCTTTTGTTCTCCATATGTTCATCTAATATTTTACAGCAATTATTCTGTTATGTATATTATCTGTCACCTCATGACAGGAAGTTTTTCAGAGTTTTGGTACTTTCAGCTGTCTGCTGAATGTTGCATTCATCATTTGCTGTCAGTATGGGAGTATCAGGGGGCAGGAAAGGCAAGGAACCTGAGGTTGTTAACATGACCAGCAGGAGAAGCGCACCATCTCCATCTACACTTTAAATACTGCTGAGCAGTGCTTACACAGTGTTAAGCCCTTTCCTGCTCCTGAGACTGTTCCACCAGGGAGCAGGCTAGATGTATGCAAGAAGCTGGTAGGAGACACATCTGAGACAGTTGATCCCAACTGAACCAAAGGGTTATCTCATGCCATATGAAGTCATACTGAGCAATAAAACATGGGGGAAGAGGGATGAAAAGAGGATGCTCAGAATTACAAAGTTTGTCTTCCTGAATAACTGTTCTGAATGATGGAGCCCTGATTTCCTGGAAATGGCAAACACCTGCCTGCTGGTGCAAAACACTGAATTCATTCCTTATTTTGCTTTACTTGTCCATGTGGCTTTTGATTTGCTTAGCAAACTGTCCTTGTCTTAACCCATGAGGTTTTTTCCTCTTACCCTTCCATTTCTCCCTAACAGGGAGCAGGGGGCAGAGAGTACCATTGAGACAGAGCCCACAGCAAAAGGCCCTGACAGAGATTTCTTTATTATATGTTTTACAATGTAAGGACGTGAATGTAAGAAGTTAGAATAAAAGTTTAAGAACATAAACCCACAACCAATAAATTATTCAAAGTATGCCACCTGTTTTATAGGAACACAGAGAATCAACTGGAAGAAGCAGAAGTTTAGTCTTATATATACTTACTCCCTTTCCACACTCCAAGAAGTACTTCAGCCAACACCAAGAAATGTACTTATGAAAACACTGCTAAGATGTTTTTCTCTCATCTCAAATCCTAGAATAGAATAGAATAGAATAGAATAGAATAGAATAGAATAGAATAGAATAGAATAGACCAGATTGGAAGAGACCTTTGAGCTTTGTTCCAGCAAGTCAACATCTTTCCTAAACTGAGGGGCCCAGAACTGGACACAGTACTCAAGGTGTGGCCTAACCAGTGCGGTGTACAGGGGGAGAATGATTTCCCTGCTCCTGCTAGCCACACTGTTCCTGATACAGACCAGGTGGCCATTGGCCTTCTTGGCTGCCTGGGCACACTGCTGGCTCACGTTCAGCCTACTGTCAACCAGTACCCCCAGGTCCCTTTCTACCTGGCCGCTACATTATGTAACACATTTATACTTCAAATTCATATAACAGATTCTAAACTCAGCTATGTCAAATTAATTTAAAAGAGTCTCAATCTTAAGAACATTAAGACAATTATTAACTTTAAGATAAAGCTATCTTTATTAATTATCAGTGGTTTTTTAAATCTTATTAATTTCAGGAAGAATTTGTAGCTCAGGGTTGGTTCAATTATTGCAATGTATTCTTTAATAGAAAAGAAATGCAAACTGAAATAATTCACAGAATAATGTGAAGGCATGGTATGGCATGTATTAACTCATAAATTGCAACATAAGTCTCTATCATGCAGCAGTAGTTGAAATGGACCTGATTTATTTTCAGAGGTATCACCTGAAAAAAACCACCAATGGTTAGCAATGCTAAGTAATCAATCAGTTCTGCTGAGGAATTCTAATGACACCATAAACCATAACAGAACATTGTAAGTTGTAATTTAACCACTATCATCTACAACTGAAATTTCATCATGAAGGAAATGAGACTGAAGACAGCTGCTGAGACAGAAGAGAGGAGTTGTAAGTAGTAAGAAGAGTAGGGTACAATACTTCTGCATAGCCACTCTGGATGCAGCAGGGGGGAAAAGGGTCATTCGAGTAGAGTCACAGATTATGTTACAGTATTTTTTGTTTCATTTTCACCCCTGATTTTAGAGGAAGCCCAGGGATATGTTTGAAAATTCAGTTTCAGTTTTGTAGTAAATCCACTGATTGTCCCACTTACATGTTTGATTTATGGAAAAGTTTTGGTAAATATGAGCTAGATTCCTTTTGGAGGAAATGCAACTGCAAGATCTTTTTCAAATACATGTGAAATGTGCTCCTCACCCTAATGGAGTAAAAGGACCTTTGAATTAGTGACTAGACTTTTGAATATGTTTGGTGAAGTGTTTGAGGCATATTCAGTCCTACCAGTCAGACTATACCTTGGTTGATACAAAAACACTAAACTAGAAAATGTGAGGACGACAGAAGCAATAATTTCAATCTTCTAGTCTCTTCCTATTGAGCCAAATTATTTGTCATTATAAGCAAGGTGATTCTCTGATACGATGTAAGTATCATACAGTTGAAGTTACAAACCACAGAGGTTCTGCACTCAGTTTTGTACTTCTATCCTTTTCTGTCTGTAGCTATCACAGCCCATAAAATACACCCTCTTTTCCCTCCCTAAATATTTGGAGTAATATGGTTCCATTTTTCTGACTTCTTTAATTAGTAATCAGTTACCCTGTTAATATTTCTGCCAAGAATTTCCTTTAAAAAACAGACCTTTATGAAACATTAGTTTCCTCTACTAGAGCAATTCTCACCTGCCATTTTAGAGACTCCATGATGGCTGCCTGCCATCTGTTTGCAGCGAGAGAGATAGCATTTAATAATTCATAGGATGGATGACAAACACTCTTTGATATTTTTCCCCTGGTTGCAGTATGCTTCAGAAAATATTTTATGTCCATAGAAATGATTTTTTCATTTAATGAGTAAAAAGTTTCACTTGTCACTTAAATAATCTAGAAGCAATAAAATCAGCTGAGTACCAGCTTTTCTAGACTTTTTAATTGTTGTTGATAATATCAAAAGCCCTATTAATTCTATCAGGATATCAATAATCAAACATAATCACAAGAGGCCTAATGATATGTTGTGGTAAAGGTCAAAGACACTGAGATTCAACACGGTGAATAATTAAATCTGACTCTTATTGTAGCATTGGACTTGAATGGAAAGCAGAGAAAAGGAAAAAAATTCTAGTGAAAATACCATTTTTCAAATTCAATCCTGTGACAATAAAGCAGGAGATATAGACTTCAACAATTTTTCAAACCTACAAATAGATTTTATCTTCTGGTAGCTGTTAAATAATTGTGACAACTTAAAAGACCTGCTGTTACAAAGAGATTTTTGCTGGGACACTCAGTGAAATCTAAACACAGCACATAATGGACCATAGCCAATTATTGCCTGGCTTACTAATAAGACATCAATCTTACTATAGTTAACATCTACATTTATAAATGTCTGTCCATTTACAAAAATATTTATCTGGATCTTCTCAGGGTCTGTGTTGAGTCTCCAGTTAGCAATTCGTAAAACTGGCTTGAAATAGGCACAGTGAATAGTTCCAAGCTTCCTCTTTTGATTCTGAGGTCAGTTCAGAAGTCACTTGTCCTTACAGGAAGAGGAAATCTTTTTTGTACTCACCACTGAAAATAATAAATGATTCAGACAGACTAATCCTTAAATAAATAATTTGTCTTTCTTTTCTTGAAATGTATATTTAGATTATTTGCAAAAAGTTAGGCAAAGAGACAGACAAAATGTATGCAAGTCAAAGCACATATTATATTGTTAGATATTGTGTAGCAAGCAAAAAAAAAGTGGGTTATTTTTTATGTTTAATTTATGACTAGACTGGAGATAGAATGGAAGATAGTAATCAACAAATAAATAATAAAAAAACTATCTTAGTGGAAAAATGGATGGTAGATGCACCAATTTTCAAAATAATCCCAACAAAGAATTAATAATTCACTGCTAGCACAAGATTTTAACCTGTGAAAGTCAACCATGCAAGTGCCTAACAATCTTTTGTTTAAAGACTAGGTGAAATTTTGTAATGCTTACAGAAAGCTGGGCTGCTAAATGCTACCATAATCTTCCACTGTGCATTCAATTAGTAGCATCTTAGTGATTTGTCTTGAAAGATCAGGATAATTTAAAATTGCTTATATATTCTCATAGAATCATAGAATCAATAAAACTGGAAAAGACCTCAAAGATCATCAAGTCCAACCTGTCACCCAACACCTCATGACTATTAGACATTGGCACCAACTGCCACGTCCAATCCCCTCTTGAACGCCTCCAGGGATTGTGATTCCATCACCTCCCTGGGCAGCCCATTCCAACACCTGACAACTCTCTCTGTGTAGATCTTTTTCCTCACCTCGAACCTCAACTTCCCCTGGTGCAGCTTGAGACTGTGTCCTCTTGTTCTGGTGCTGGTTGCCTGGGAGAAGAGACCAACCCCCTCCTGGCTACAACCACCCTTCAGGTAGTTGTAGACAGCAATAAGGTCTCCCCTGAGCCTCCTCTTCTCCAGGCTAAACAATCCCAGCTCCCTCAGCGTCTTCTCATAGGGCTTGTGCTTGAGGCCTCTCACCAGCCTTGTTGCCCTTCTCTGGACACGTTCAAATCTCAATGTCCTTAAATTCTTCTTACAAAATCTCATCAACTAAATAAAGTCAATTTTCATAGGCCACTCTAAAATTATTTTTTAATTTCTTTGTCATAATAATACTTAGTTGAACTACATTGTCAAAAACCATTAGTATACCGGGGATAACATCCAAAGGAGTTCTGAAACAGCTTAGAATTTTAGATATGGAAATAATTTGTATAATTCTAGGCATGACCAAAGTCATAAGGAAACTGTTACTTTGTTTTGAAATGTCTGGGGATGGGGAGGGGGGAATAAAGCCCCTTTATTTTAAGGAAATGAGGCTTACTTTACTTGCAAATTTTTACAGACTATATCAGCCTACAATATCAGTCTACTGAAACAGTTCCTTATCACTTTTCAATTTCAATCATAATCTATTTTTGAGACACTGTTGTCTGTATTACCTGAATTATTTCAGCAAAGTGACAGTTTTTCTATGACCATATAATAGAAGGTCACAATTGTTCAGAATACGAGAGCAGATATGAGCCTTCATAAAGACAGAGCATGTCAGAATTGTAAAAATCACTTTTTTTCTGTAGAAGACCATGAAGAAAAAATTCTAGTCAATCATCAAAGGATAGATTTCTTTCTGTGGTTTAAAAATGTATTATCTTCCTACTGGGAAAAAAAAAAGGCATTTACAGGAAAAGGACAGATGAACAAATGAATATATTTGTTTCAGGGTTTTCTGTGCTTATTGCCCAATAAATATGCATTTGGGTTTCTTAGTATCAAACATATTTTGTATTTTTGAGCATACAAGACAGTTTGAACTGACCTTGTTTTCTTGTTCTTCCCAACTTTATAATCTATATCAATCACACACTGACACTTCTTTTCCCTTCCAGCTGTTGTATCCCAGTTCATAAAATTTTACCCTGGCACTTATCAGTGCTAATCTGTAGTTTGCTGGGATTGTAAATATTTTTTATTTACTCTATAAATATACCTTTCCACCTTTCTTTTATATAGACTGTATAATCTCTATTGACATCCCAGTTACATAAATCTTCTCACCAGGCTTCAGTTAGGTGCACAGCCACAATTATTTAGCACCATTTTCTTTTTTTTTTCTTTACAATTTTCTTTGCTTGTTTCTTATCCTCCTACGATTGTGTTCAGGCACTCTAATATAGAAGATTTTTGATTCCTCATGTTTCATTCTTATGACAAATGCACCTTCTGATTCATTACTCTGCTACTAAAGGTATGAAAATCCAAACAGAACTTAAAGACTAGATTTTTGTGGGGTTTGTTTTATAGTCAGCATGAAGCAACCACTAAAACAAGTAGAAGCTTTTTCTCCATGTGATTTATTTCATTTATATTATTTATCAGAGCCCCTTCATTTACAAGCAAGATGTAGCAAGAAAACATTTTGGGGGACTTACTTTCTTTTTTTACTACTTCCTCCTTACAATATACTGTATAATATTTGCTATTTGTTGGAAATTTATCAAAGGCAGCCTTTGGACATTTATACATTGATCCTAACTGTTTCACATTATTCTGAATCAGAATTTTCAACTTTATATGTATTTCAACCAGCAAATTATGATTTTATTTTTTTAATGCTGTGTACAGGTGAAAGGACCCATTTTGTCCTTCCATTATAAGGTAGCTACTAAACTATCTTGCACTTATTTCTACTGAATAGAGAGTGGTGTGAGCTCATTCATCATCCTATATTAGATCACAGTCAATGTTACCCTTTTTCATTCTCCAAATATTGAATCGATCACTCATCTCTAAACATAGACAAAATAATGACTCTTAAGGACAGCCTATGCATACATAGAACACTAGTGAACAGATACAGAAAAAAGTCTGACTGAATATTAGAAGTCATACATGAATCCAAGCTGTGGAAAACCAGGATACCTCAGGCAAAATCTGCATATATGTATGCATGTGTATATATTTACACATATATTTTTATATATATATGTAATCCCCTGGAAATACTTATCTATCTTTACTTACCACAGGGAGAGTTTGAGAGCTAAACTGCTAATTTTGGTAGTTTAAGATCATTATCAAAGGCTGTCAAAGCCAAAAGGTGATAGAATAGGTGAAATGCATATTTAGATGAGCATAAATGAAATAAATTCGTAGGTCACAAAGTGAAGATGACACCTCTACAGTGCTCAAGTTAAACATAAGCTCCAAAAATTGTCCATTGCTCTGAAACTATAGTTATATATATAGGCATATTTATCTACACTGCCACTGTGGTTAATCCATCTGATTAATTGCCAACTGAAAACTGACTCCTATAGAAGAAACTTACTACTGTTAATGAATCCTTCGGGCCCAGGTTAATGACAAGACTGGGAAATTTCCTGGCTTGATACAGCCCTGGGACTGTTACACAGTATTAGTTTTTCATGTGAGTGGCAATGAAGTCACAAGGTGTAGTCCAAGGACTTTGGAATGATTGGTAAGGGAATCTGGAACATAAATAAACTTTTCCTCTATCCTTCCAATTGTAGGCAGCAACATTGGAGGAAACCTCTGTACCTGGGCTAAACAGCACCATTTTGAGTTTGTCAATAATAAGATGGTGTACATGGCACCAAGCCTGATGCCGTTGGATAAGATTCACATTTCTCAAAGGGGGAAGAGATTCTTCACTCATGAGGTGATGAGGTTCATTGACAGATGCTTAAACTTGACTTGAAGGGGGATATCAGCCTTGCATCTGACAAGCTGTGGTATGAAACACCAAGGTTAGAGGGATGGAGTGCTGGCAAGGGCCTTCAGCCTTTTACTCTGAGATCTGCTGGGTAAGCTGAAGCACACAAAGATAAGCCAGGAACTCCTGAGGTAGTAGGAGTCAACAGAAAAATACAGAGGAAGTACCTCAAAGGAATGAGGGGTTTACTCTAAGAAGGTGACATGGCCAACATCCCAGCTGAATTGCCTCCACACCAATGTGCATAGCACAGGCCACAAACAGGAATAGGAAGCCACCACACAGGAAGGTTTTTATTTCTTTTTTAAAGAATCTGACAAGCACTGTATGAAGTAACTAGTGCTGTTTGCCCCATCATACACAGTGAAATGCATATTCTATGTGTTTTCAGTGTTGGAAATTAGGGAAAGAAGGCAATATTTGATTTTGTGGTGCACGTCCCAAGTCCTTTAGGTGTTAAAATGCTCACACTCCTTGCTCCAGTTAGCTGTACTATAATTTTAGTGGGGTTTGTCATTGTTTTTCCACAGGTGACAGTAACAGAGATGATGACCCCAGTTTCATTATATCACAGCTAATATCAAATAAAAACTGCAGTTATTTATTAATAAAAATAAATAATACTTTCAAAAAGTCAAAAAAGAAAAAAAAACAAAACACTAACACAGGATTATTCACCCTTTCAACTATCAGTTTTTTGTGTTGTTGTACGAATCTCTGATTCATCAGAAATTAAATAATAATAACTTCAAGAAAAAAACAAATTCTTTTCTGTTACTTCCATATGGGATAGTCTCCTCTTCTTGGTTAATTTTTGATTGTCCTTAGGAACATATCCTTTAATATACTCATCATTTTTGTGCTATTGAGCTCCAATAATTTAGGGAAAACTCAAGAATTGTGAGTAACATTTTCATAACACTTTTATCTTTCCAGCATCAAGATCTCTGCATCACTTCTGACAAATAATTTTAAGTGTTTTAAGTAGTATAATAAAAAAGCTATTCTACCAGTACATTAAATAAGAAAACTCCTTTGTTCTGTAAAAAATTTTGTGCATACCCATCAGAGATAATCATCATTAACTGATTTCAGGTGAGTTGTAATGTAGTTGATTTCAATGGTTTAGTATATTATCTATATTTCAGACATTAATAAAGATGTAGTATAGAATTGAAGCAGCACAGAATAATTCAGCTGGGATGACCTCAGAAGATCTCTAATCCAACCTCCTGCTCCCAGCTGACTAACTCTGAGGTTAGACAGACATGTCTGTGCTTCATTCAATTAGATTTTGAAAATCCCTGAAAGACTTTGGATCCTCTCCCAGGAGCCTGTTTTGCTGCTTGACTGTCTTCATTGTGAAACACACGTTCTCTCATATGTAACCTGCATATGGACTTGGTTCTCCTGCCATGCACCACTGTGAGAAGCCTGGCTCCATCTTTTTCATTACCTAATGTTAGGTACATATTCCAATATCTCTGGAGCAGTCTTTTCTCCAGGCTGAACAAGTCCAGTCTCAGCCTCTTATCACATGACAAATACTCCACCCTCAATCATGTGGTGTTTTTTGTGTGTTTGTTTTTTCAGTTGGTCACTTGCTTGAATCTGCTTCAGGTTATTGATAAATTCCCTACATAGAGGTTCTAAAATTGAGCTTTTAAGTGTAGTCTCATGAATGCTGAGTAATTACTTCCCTTGACCTGTTGCCTCTGATGTTATTGATACAGCCATGGACACTTGGGTGCTACTGTTGGCTCAGGTTCAGCTTGATGCTGCAGCCTGCACAGCTGCTCACATCTGTTCCCACCCTGTACTTCTACAGGGGATTAGTCTATCCTTAACAAAGGACTTATGTGTTTGTCTTTGCCAAATTCATGAGTTTCTCATCACCCTTTCCTCCAGTAGCTCTAGGTACCTCTGAATGTCAAACCTGAACTTCAGCTTATCAGCTGAGTTCCTAGCACAGTCTTATCTTCAGCCTTGACTAGGCTTCACTCCACAGTTTCTATCAAGTTGTTGTTAGAGATATTTAATCTGACAGGCTCCAGTATAAATCCTGTCAACAGCCTCCAAATGGAATATGACTCCATTGTTAATTCCATTAAACTGATTGCATTAAATTAAATAATTTTCATCCGAAGTGTAATAGCCTTTCTTGGAAGACACTTGTCGCTTTTCATTAGACTTTGTATGTGAATCTACTATACACTGTTGGTTTTAGTATTAACAATAATTTCAAAGGAGCTTAGATTCATTCTGATCAGGTTCAGCAAGATCAGTGAATCAAGATCAGTACTGGTATGTGCTGCATCTGTGAAGATCACTTGGGTTCAGAGACCATATAAATTTTTAGTAGGTACCTGTATATAGCCAAGTCTTTTGAGAAATTACAATTTTGTGGATTGGAATATTTTAATCTCCATTGTTATTTGATAGTATCACAAAGATGTCTTGAAGAAATACTTTAAATGAACATTATATTACTCCTTGGCAGCTGCCAGGCACTCCTTTGATAAAAATGAATTCTTCCCTAAATTCTCTTTTTAGTGTCATTATTTTTTTTCTGTTGAGAATTATCTGATTTCATGCAATTTCATTAGAGTTACATGTATCTTAACTACAAACCACTTCACTTATCTTTCATAAAAGGATTAACTTCAATTCATCTTCCTCATTTTTATCTTTCAGCATTCCCATGAATTTTTAAATCATCATTTATCAATTAGCAGATGTAAGTAGTCCCCAAAAATATTTTATTTTCCTTTTATTTCTATTCCAAGACAAGAAAAAGTTTGAAATACCATAGGGTAATATAGTATTCCAGGAAGAGGCATGACATGCATGACAAGTTTCCAGACATCTGGTTGTTGCTTCCTCCACTTTAAGGGTTTGAGGGATTGTGATGTAATCATAGAATCATAGAATTGTTAGGGTTGGAAGGGACCTCAAGGATCATCTAGTTCCAACACTCCTGCCATGGGCAGGGACCCCTCACACTAGATAATGTTGTTCAGAGCCACATCCAGCCTGGCCTTAAAAACCTCCAGGGATGGAGCTTCTAGCACCCCTCTGGGCAACCTGTTCCAGTGTCTCACCAGACCTCCTTGTACCTGTATTTTGACCATTTTTTCCCATACTGCAAAGGTTTTGATCATTTAGTTTGCATGACTGTGGTGCACATTTCACAATCATGGATAATATATCTAATATAATAGTCTAATATAATAGTTGCATGGGCTCAGTCATGAGCCCATTTGTATGTGGCATCTCTTGCCCGGTGCCTTAAAGTACAATGGGCCCACCAAGCTAAAAAAAGTTCACCTTTGTGTTCCCAGTCTAAGTCAGTTTGGAATACTGTTATACCTGCTGGTTGTTTCAATGTTCCTCATTAACTGGACTTTCAGATGTGGGTGCATCTACATGAGGTGCATCTACATCCACAAACAGTTTCTCCAGCTGAGCAGCAGTACCTTACCACAATGTAGCATAGCAGCCCAGATAGGTTTACCTTTGCATTGTCTATTATTCCATTTTCACTGTTTTAACCATCTTCACGAGGCATTTGCTACCATCTATGAATCAGTGTAATGATAGAGTACTGGCCACTTTTCTCATTTATCAATGTCTAAGGCCACCTGGATGTCTTTTACCTCTGCAGACTGACTTGATTCACCTTCTCCCTCAGCTCATTATTTCCTATGAGACAAAGACACATCAGTGAACAGAGCATATTCCTTTTGATTATCTGTTAATGGTGGGGCTTCTTCAGCATCTGTCACTATCTCTCCTGGTGGCATTCCAAAGTCTTTACCTTCTGGCCAATTCATGATCACTTCTATAGTTGTTGGATGATTAAGATTTCCTGTTGGAACTCTTAGTGAGTTTAACACAACTCATCTATCCTATATAACATCAGTGGCATGATAACATCAGTGGCATGATGAGTGGAAGGAATCTTATCCTTGAACATCCAACCTAGTACAGGCAATTGTGGTGCCAGAAGTATCTGTGCCTCAGTGCCAACCGCTTCTGAACTGTCTCTACTCCTTCATAGGCTGTTTCCATGGAACTTCCTATGCCTCAACTCCCTGAAAGGAGATTGTAGACAGGTGGGGATTGGTCTCTTCTCCCAGGCAACCAGTGACAGAACAAGAGGACACAGTCTCAAGCTGCACCAGGGGAAGTTTAGGCTCAAGGTCAGAAGAAAGTTTTTCACAGAAAGAGTGGAATGTGCTGCCCAGGGAGGTGGTGGAGGTGTTCAAAAAAAGATTGGGTGTGGCACTTGGAGACATGGTTTAGTTGTCAGGTCGTGTTAGGTATTAGGCAATAGGTTGGATTTGATGACCTCTGAGGTCTTTTCCAACCTGGCTGATTCTGTGATTCTGTAACTTCTGCCCATTGCCTCTTGTCCTGTCATTAGGCATCACCAAGAAGAGCCTGACTCCATCCTCTTGGCACTCACTCTTTACATATTTATAAATCTTAATGAGGTCACCCCTCAGTCTCCTCTTCCACAAGCTAAAGGACCCCAGCTCCCTCAGTCTCTCCTCATAAGGAAGATGTTCTACTCCCTTAATCATTTTTGGGCTCTGGACTGGACTCTTTCAAGCAGGTCTAAAACTGAGAGGCCCAGAACTGGATGCAATGTTTGAGATGCAGCCTCACCAGGGCAGAGTAGAGGGGAAGAAGAACCTCTCTCAACCTATTATCAACACCCCTTCTAATATATTCCAGGATAGCATTGGCTTTCTTGGTCATAAGAGCACATCGCTGGATTATGGTCAACCTTCCATCCACTATGATCCCCAGGCCCCTTTGCCCTTCACTGCTCTCCAGTAGGTCAGTCCCCAACCTATACTGCCACATGGGATTGTTCTTTCCCAGATGCAAGACTCTACACCTGCTCTTGTTGAATTTAATTGAATTTCTCTCTGCCCAGCTCTCCAGCTTGTGCAAGTCCCACTGAATGGCAGCACAACCTTCTGGTGTGTCAACCACTCCATCCAGTTTTGTGTTGTCAGCTAGCTTGCTCACAGCACACTCTATTCCTTCATCCAGGTTTTTGATTAATATATTGAATAGTACTGGTCCCAGTACTGAGAGACTCCACTAAATACAGGCCTCCAACTAGATTCTGCCCCACTGATCACAGCTCTGACTTCTTCCCTTCAACTAGTTCACGATCCACCTCAGAGAAGCACCAGATTTCACATCCTCAGATTTCTGACTCCTCCAGTGGTTCAGGTTGAGTAGGACCTTCTCCTTCATCTCTCTCCAGGAAAAATGGGCCATATACCTGTTTTATTTCTTTCTTTCTCCTCACTGGAGCAACTCATTGAAGACTAAGTGAGAGAGGCTGCAGTGGTTGTTGGTGTGGCTGTGATATTTGTTGCTGGGGTTGAAATAGTGTCCTGGGTTAACACAGCCTGCTACAACAAGCCCCTCTCCCCCCACACAAATGGGAGGCAAAGTAACACCAAAAAACCCTCTGGGTTGATACAGTTTATTGGACATGACCCAATGCACAATTACCTGAGCCTAGTTGCAGAAAACTGGAGCAAAATGCAGAAATGGCAGCAGAAGCCAGTGACCTTCCCTTAACCCTCAGACCCACAACCTGCCCAGCAAAAAAGATCAACACTCCAAACCTGGAAACCTAAGGCAGCAACCAGAATGGGAAGCCTCTCATGTTATAATCTGAACTTCAGTAGCCTTGATACTTTGCTCCAGCCAACACTCATTTTGAAGCTGCCATGACAGCAGCACGGTATTGAATATCAGCAGCAGATTCAAATCAACCCATGACAGATCACTGTGGTGCTCGTTATCAGAGTTTGAACAGCTGTGATGCTGGCTGTGCAAGCTGGAACAATAGCAGTGCTTCAGCAGCGGCAGTGCTTGTTGTGGAAGCTGGAGCAGTGGTGGTTCTTGTTATCGAAATTGAAGCAGCAGCAATGCTCACTGTGGGGTCTTATGGAGTCTAAATAGATTCAGTACTTGTTGCAAGGGCTTGTAGAATTTTACTATTAGTAGTGCATATATTACATGTCATAAAACCTTGCAGGGTCTGACTAGCTACAGAGCCTGTCACCAAAACTTATGGAGTCTTAATAGGGGTACCTACTCTATGAGTTGACATCACTGTCTGACACATACTAATGTTTAATCTGGCACTATACAGTAAAAATCATAGAGTCATAGAATCATACAATCAAGAAGAGATTTGTTGTTGATGATAACAATAATAATAATAATAACAACAATGATGTTCAATTATAATAACCATATTCTAAGTCCTCAAAATTTAATGGGGTTCCACATTCATTGATGCTGTATTAAATCAGTGGGGCACAAACTTTGTCTATAAGTCACATGTACTACAAGGAAAGAATTAATTTGACTTGATCTTTTGTTCTATAATGTTACAGAATGTATGTATATCGTATGCCTCTACATGTGCTCAAACTTAGATGGCATGTAACGTGTCTCTTCGGGAGACAGAACATGCACATGTAAAGTGACTGGACATATAGAATCTGAAGGGGGAAACAGGTCATATGACCAAAAACATCTGAAAGTTTGATCCATATGGCCTGTTTAAGGCTACTTGTAATGGAACTTTAAAAGAAAAGACAACAGAAAAGGTAGGAGATCTCACAATTTATCTGGTTTGCAGTTAGCTGCCCTCTCCTCTTTGGGATGCATCTGAAATAAAAAAAGGGGGGGAGTGTAATGGGAGTTAAGTAAATAGTTCTGCCAATGAATATCTGAGCAATGCACTAACAGCTGACTGCTGCTGAATTTAAAGATAAAATTTGCAATCAAGTAAAAATAATTTATATTACTCATTTACCAAAGAGTTTGAAAGCATGGGGTAATCTGAGAGAGTTATTGTGTTGTTCCCTCAGAGCATGGGAAAGGCAATTAAAGTATTCTCAAATAACATTCAGCAGAATAATGTCATTAGAATATTTTCGCAGCATACTCTGTCATTTTAAGCCATCCACAATCCTTATAAGCTTTTTTAATTGCTTATATGCACTCCAGACAGACATTGGTTAAGGAAGCAAATAGGCTGTTTAGGCATCTTAAAAAAACAATTGATGGTAAAATAGAAAATATTATTTTAATATTGCTTTACATTTTTTCAAAGCATTTGAACATCACATTTACTATTGTAAATGTATGTATATTCTGCAGAGTCAGTAGTTAAAATAATAAATACCTTTTTGTTTGTTTGGTTGGCTTATTTTGCTTAAGAAATTCATATCACAAGTACATCCCATTTTGCATTCTGTCATGCTACCTAATCCATGAGAACAAGTAAATGCTATTTACTCATTGAAATGACTTGGAATCTCATTCAGCTTTATTTATCTTTGAAGCACAATAAAGATTTGAAGTGTTTTGCAGCATGAGAAGTGATGTCAGAATTCAATAATACAGCCTTTTAATAGTTTTATAAACAGCAGATTTTAGTAAAGAAGGAACGGAAGGCTTACTGATTCACTTATTCTGATTTAGACTTTTGCACATTTTGAACCTTGAAGGGAATGTGTGGGATCATATCTTGGGGCAACCTTCACTGCAATCACCGTGAGATGCTGTAATTCAGCATCCTAGGAGAAGGGAGCAGGAAAAAAAGTAAATCCATCACCTTGCACTTCAAAAAGAGTAGATTCTCACCAGGTCAGAGATTTCTTTGCAAGTGTTAGGAAACAGCAAAGGTTGGCTGTCCCTCAAGGGCTGGCTGTCCCAGGAGGGAAAGTGAGTTAGGAGTATCAGCTGTTGTAGGAGAAGGGCTGCTTTCGGATAGTTTTGGAATGTTATGTTTAGTCTTTGACTTGGAAAAGAACGTAAACATCTTGTGACTGAGGAGAAGAAATTGGGCAGAATTTGGTTGGATGTATTAAAATATTGTTTTGTTATTTTAGCCTATTGTATGCTTTAATTACACGCATACCAGTAGAAAATAGCCAATTGAGATGTGAAATATGTGCCTTCTGATAGACTATATAACTTTGCTGTGTGACATAATAGATGTCTTCACCTGCTTACATCTTGCCCTGGAAGCTGTGTTCAGGGTGGTCGAACATCTAGACAACAACAAAAGCTGATCCATGAAAACAACGCTGTATCACAACAAACAGTGACCTCGCCAATGAGAACCCAGGCTGTGGAATGTCAAGTTTGAGCCAGAATCCAAACCAGAGACAGTGGTCAGTGTCAGACATAGTCTGGTGATGGGTTGGTAGCAGGATTCATGACTCAGAAGAGCCATGAAAGACCATGAATAGCCTCTGATAATTATATTTTAATTTAAGATTGGCAATTTCTCAAGCACATAGAAATTCCTTGCTATGAAGAAATTACTTCACGAATCATACACTCTCCCTTCTTTTTCTTTCAAATCAATTGTTTTGCATGATCAGCAAAAGACTGACTGGTACCATTCTGAATGGATACAAATACTTGTTTCAAGTTTGCACAGAAGAAAACGCCTCTTCTAGAACTGGAGTTCATAATATCTGAACATATCCTTTTTTTGATTTACGATTAGAAACTACAAAGCACATAAAGCTATCAAGTACATGAAGTTGAGATTATGTCTCAAAATGAGCAGGGCAAGAGAGGGTAATTTGTGGTTATTATTTTCTGATTATTTTGTGATAACAGGTGTTGTGAGCAAGAAATTCAGTGTGATGCAGTGAACAAGTACTTATACATCAGTCCCAATAGCTGTGCCACTTTAGATAAAGGCTATAGTGTTTTCTCTTCCTCAGTCACTGGAAACTATTCATTCATCCTCAAGCTTGGATCTTGCTCATAACACTGAATGCTTCAAACTGCTTGCTTACTGACAAGGAGCTGAAGTTTGCAGAAATAGCTGAAATGAACTTTGCTTTTTGGATAAACTTCTTAGGAGGCCAGATGACATAAAAGTGACACAGGGAAGGCATCTCTGAATATATATTAGAAGCAAGTATTATTTATATGCACTTGCAAAAGCGTGGCTAGAGTGTAGATATCATACTTTTTTATATGACAGTAATAAAAAAACAAAAACAATTATCTGACAAGATTAGGGGGATGGGTTTTTTGTTTTAACAGATTTACTAACTTTATTTCACAAAATATTATGGCAACACTCTATAGAATTTGTCATGTACTAAATATTCTCCTAGAAAAAAGAACAACAAATGAAACAACAACAGCAACAACAAATGTGTATTTCATTTTAAAATGGGCCTACTAACTTCTATTTCTAAATTACAGGTGTATCAAAATTTTATATTAAGCTCTTTATTATTTAAGAAAACATAAATGAAACTGTGTCGTTGTGTTTTTTCTTCAAGGAAAAGAAAGAGCTGACATGTAGAAAAGAGGAGACTGTGGTAGTAATATCAAACAACATGCACTTCTGCTGTACTGTATTCC
Source organism: Dryobates pubescens (assembly GCF_014839835.1). Classification (NCBI taxonomy): domain Eukaryota; kingdom Metazoa; phylum Chordata; class Aves; order Piciformes; family Picidae; genus Dryobates; species Dryobates pubescens. The sequence continues at coordinate 29,772,184 of NC_071618.1, forward strand.
ATTAGAAAGGCAGGCATTTAATTTATAAACATCCTTCATGTAAAGTACATACTCAATATTAGAGTAAAAATCGAGAGAATTAGGAAAAATAGATTCTGTCCTCAGTAAACAGTTTCAAGAGTACCCATTCATTTAAGGTTTGTAACTGTTTGTCCACTGCTTATAGATTTTTCAGTTAGTTTCTTTCAACTAGTATCTACAAAATAAATAAAACAAATTAAACAAGAAAAGCAAACATAAAAAAACCACTTCCAGATTATTTTTTTGTTTATTTGTTTGGGTTTTTTTAACTGAGTTACAGTTATAATCTATTAGTGTTTGGTGTAACTGACATGTTTTGTTTGATATTGCTTCTTTCTATTTTTTACAGGAGAACACAACTGTTTTTGTGCTATTGACCATTCCTAGTATAGTCCGAAGTGTTATCAAAACTTCTGTCATCTCCAGGTAGAATCCTCCAATTCGGCCCATTTCAGAATTGTTGTTCTTCTTACAATTTTATATTCTACTACAAAAGTATATATATTAATTATATATATATACACACACACTAATATATTCTGCTAATAAAACTATATGTCAAGTAGCTATTTGGGAAACAGGCAGAGTTTACTCATTTACAAATACATGCAATCCAGTGTAAATTTAGAATAGAATAAACCAGGTTGGAAGAGACCTTCAAGATCATTGCGTCCAACCCATCAACCAATCCAACCTACCTAATCAACTAAACCAGGGCACCAAGCACCCCATCAAGTCTCCTCCTGAACACCTCCAATGATGGTGACTCCACCACCTCCCCGGGCAGCCCATTCCAATGGGCAATCACTCTCTCTGTATAGAACTTCTTCCTAACATCCAGCCTAAACCTCCCCCGGCACAGCCTGTGACTGTGTCCTCTTGTTCTGGTAGTGTGCATTCAATCCTGTATCCAGTTGTTGATAAGGCTTAGTGTGAAATTTAATTCAGATAACATCCTTCCTACTTGGCAGAGAAATTGTGAAGAAAGTTATTTGATTGCAGGACAATCCCTTAGGAGCCCTTTCTTTCTTTGGGGTTTTGCATGTGTTCTTCCTGTCAATTTGAGATCAGTTCAGTGTTGCACAGTCTGAGATTCCCAGCATCTGAAGAGTCATAGTATTTGTGCCATCTTCTCTTTCTTTAAAATTTTCAGTCTAATAAATATAAATTTAAGTGACACCTCACATAGACTGAGTACCTTTCTTACTTGAATCATAACAGACCAGCACCCCCTGGTGTAGTAACACCTAACTTTGATGATACTTAACGGATGGATTTAGGCATTCCAGAGGGCTGTTCACCAGACCTACCAGAAATGGTTGTCATAGAAAGATAATTCTTCCTGACTGAGTAGAAATGCAATCTACTGTGCCTACATCAAACATAAAGATCAAACTCTTGCAGTCTAAATGTACATGAGATGACACTTGTCCAAGGTTAGTGCCACATACTCAAAGGTGTAGGGCCATGTGATCAACCACATCTGAAGGTTATTACACAACATGACAGTACATAACCTTCTCATGTTATACACCAGTGACTAGATTGAAAACTCCAAAGTTGAAGAAAAACAAACACAAACACAAACACACCACCATCACCCCTGTAAAAAAAAAAAAAAGAAAAGAAAGAAAGAAAAAGAAAAAATAAAAGAAGCAATGAACAGCTAATAGAGGGAAAGTGCTACTCACCACATCATTCAGAGTGACACTCCTGTTCCTTTGTTGGGGTTTTTTTGTTATTGTTGTTTTGTTTTGTTTTTTCCCTTGTGTTTTGGGTTTGGTTTTTTTTTTGTTGTTGTTGTTGTTGTTGTTTTTTGTTTGATTTGGTTATGGTTTGTTTTTTTCTCTATTCAGAAAATTATAAATTAATATGAAATGTCTTATGAAAAATGAAAGGTCACAAATTGCTGTAGTCATGGTCACAGCATTACAACTGAGCTTCAGATTAGTGAATTATGAAGAAATAATAACACATATTCTGCAGCTTTTAGTTTATGTTTTCACATCAAATCAATGCAACGTTTTAGGTTTAGATATTTAATTAATGAGGATCTCTGAATCTGAAGAAAAAACAACCCAAAACTCTTATTACCCTTAATAATTTTTTGTAGCTGATAAACTATTCTATCAGCTTTGCTAAGTTTTATAGGAATAATGATCACCTGACAAAGACTAATGCTGACATATAGTTTTTTTACACATTTTCTCTTTATCATAGATTCAGACCATATTTGCACATTTCCATAACATATATGACAGTGAAATAGATCATAACGTAATACTTCTCAGGTACGTTCCATTCATATTTAGCTTATGTCTGTAGTGGCTCAAAAATTGCATTTCTGAGAACAAAATAAAGGACATTTCTTTCAAAAATCTACATATCATTATGTTAAAAAAACACCACTGGACATGACTGGATGGATACATTTCCTTCTAGATCACATAAGATATATAGGTTTCTATTTCTCACTGAGACAAGGTGAGACATTTTCAGCTGCATCCAAAAGCTAAAGTTCATCTGTTGATAGCCTAAGTCCTCAAAATGTATAAAAGTGTGAAAGAGAAAATGAAAGAACATTTATAGCAGATTAGCTGAATTTAGGCTAAGTTACAGAGCTTTCCTAGGTACTTTGTACTGTTGCAATAATAGCTTGAATTAATAGGTTGTTTACTAAACCAGCTTCTTGTTTCTTTCTTTTTTTTCTTTTTTTTTTTTGGTATCAGTATTAGATTGCACCATCTTTTACTTCTTGGCACATAATTTTGTGATTCCATTAGAAGTAAAAGCAGAAATTGTCCAGAATGTTATTAAAACTTGAATCACCATTTCTGTGATATTCTCCTCCTGATAAAACAATAGTGGCATTAGATAGTGCATTATTGATATTGGGGATTTTTGGTGCTACACTCCATTTTCCTTCTATCTAAGTTCTGTCTCACTGACTTTTCCTATTAGTCTGGTGCTTGATACAGACTGCTGGCACTGACATTTCAAGCAAAAGAACCTGAATTTCATATTCTTGGAGTTCAGAATTTTATTTTCTCCTAGACCTTGACTGCTTTTTGAAGTGACAGCATAAAACAGATTTTCCTCCACGTGCTACTGAATGCTAAAGTGCTGGAACTAATTTTGAGAAATATAGATCTCATTGTACTGTGGCTATCTTGCCTATCTTGCCAAGAGACAGAAAATAATATGAGTCTAGAAATGAGAAAAAAAAAAAAAAAGGAAAATAACCCCAGTATTAAATAGTAAGTCCATTAATCCTCTACATCTGTGTGGGCATTTGGTGCTGTCTTCAAAGATCTTCAAAGCCTTTACAAAAATTAATAATTCAGTAGCACAGATGAAACTCTGCTAAAACCCAGCAAAACAATTGTAGAGGAATCCTGTTCATTTCTGTTAGTTCAATATGGGTCACACAGTGTACACCACTGCTCAGAGACACTGCTTTCCACTCTATCCCTCTGTGGCAGTTTAGGCTGGGTGCCTCCTGTTACTGTGACATAAGTTACATCTCTGGTGTCCCAAGTGTCCAACCCAGTAGGTAGACACAGGAAATAGCATATTTCATACCCATAAATCCTGCACTCTATAAATCCATCTGCAAAGTCATTCTCTTCCTCTTTCTTCCCTCTCTGATCTCATGGGAGATATTCCCTATCAGGTAATGCTGGGGGAGTATCTCAAGGCCTCTTAGGCTTGGCTAGGATTAATGCCAGGAGGAGAAGGGGAAGGGGCAGTCTAAGACCTGGTCAGCCTGAGACTAGCCTATCAATGAGGGAGAGAATGAGCCTTGGGGGTTTTGGGTATACCCTCAGGTGGGGAGAAGGGAAGTGTTGGGGACCTTTGGGTGTGCTATAAGGGACTCTGTATGCTTTGGGATTCTTTTATCACTATGTTCTGTAGTTTCTGTAAAACACTAATTGCTTTTCCATTTAAACTTTTCATCACTTTCACAATCCCCATGTGGGCAATAGAGGATCTGTCCAGCCTCAAACCAGGACACCCTCCTTCTAGGTCATTCACGAAGACGTTGAGCAAGACTGGACACAGTACTGACCACTGGGGAACATCACTAGCCACAAACCTCAAAGTAGAGTCTGTGCCACTGGTCACAACCCTCTGAGCTCTGTAGTTCAGCCACATCTCAATCCACCTCACTAGCCACTCACCTAACTCACATTTCCAAAGCTTACCTATGAGGATGTTATGGGATACAGTGTCAAAAGCCTTGCTGAAGTTGAGGTAGACAACAGCTGCTGCTTTCCCTTCTTTACTCAGCTGGTCACACCACCACAGAAGGTTATCAGACTGGTCAAGCATGATTTTGTCTTTGTGAATCCATGTTGACTCCTCCTCCTAATCTTCTTTTCCTCTACAGACTTAGACATGACCTCCAGAATGAGCTTCAACCCAGTGGAAAACATATGAAAGTGGCAAAAAATTGAAAAGAAAATCTTTTATATTCAGTAGATATAATTCAAAGAGCATTATTTGATGTGACTTCTGAGCCAAGAAAGAGTAGCATGGGGCTTAGAAGTCTAAGTATTCTCTACTATGTGTCATAGCTGCTTTTTTTAATTATATGTATGGGAATATCTTCAATGTAAAATTAATTGAAATGGTGATAAAAATGACTAGTGACTAGTGTTCAAATCTAATGCTAGACAAAAGAAGATATCTGAGGGGATATCTGGATGTTTGTCCCGCTAGAGTAATGTGAATGTTATAGGTGTTTTCCAAGTATCACAGAATATGAGCAATATAACCTGTCTTGTTTGCTTTCATGGGGTATCTAAGCTATTGCAGTCCTCAGATTACAGACAAAACACAGCAAATGACTTAGACATTTTGAAGTACGCTTGATAGTGAGTCCACATCCCCTTTTGTGTTTGTAACCCTCCTTAGAGAGGGAGTGTTTTCATCTCAGTTGTTATTATTGGAATCTGACAACATGTTGTAAAACAAGCCTTACTGACACAGTAAGAAAGATGAGTGAAAACACTCCCATACAGATCAGTACATACTGATCACAGACAGCAAATACAGCATCATAACTGGTGCTGTAGCTCCAGCAGACTATCAGAAATATTTAGGTCATCTGGCAGTAAAAGCCAATTGCAGAGATGTGTTTTGTATGCGGGCAAGAGTTGTGCCATCCTTTGGTTCCAGAAGTGGTAGTACAATTTGAGTGAATCAGACCTTACATAGCAGTAATATGCCCTACATGTTACCATGGATGATGTGGAAAGTACCCTGCTTACATGATGTTGTTGATCAAGGGGCTGCATATAGGGGACAGAATGTCAGTTACTTTGGCCCTCCTGGAGATTCCTGTGCCTCTGTCTGTTCATTTACTCCTACAAAAGTTTCTTAGACAAAATGAGTTTATTTGGTGAGATTCTCCTATTTAAACCACTGAGGCTAACTTGGCCTGTTTTGACTGCACCAGGTTCAGTTAGTTACATACCTGCCTGCCGAATCTGCAACAATGAAAGTAGAGAGAAAGTGCAGTGGTCGGTACCATTGTTGGTAACCTCTTAAGCTCTATACAGCTGCAGCTGGAGATAATGTGTAAACACCATTTATGGTGTTTACATTTATGGTGTTTGCTGTCTGTGATCAGGTGAGTCTTAGAATGAAGAAACAGAAAAGTAGCATAATAATTATGTATTTCAGGGAAAAATAAAGAACTAAAATAGTAACTAATATTTCCTCTGGATTAATGTATTCCACAAAATCATGAGAAATCAGGGATAAAGTTTTGCTGATATTTTCTATTTTAAAGTAAAAGTTATCAAAATATTGATATGGAATACCACTAGTGAAATGGATGTTCCTTGGGGGGGGGGGGGGGGGGGGGGGGAAGAAAAAAAAGAAAAAAAAAGGAGAAAAAAAAAAGCAGCTGTCTAGGGAAACATTTGTATTGTATCTAGCATAAACTTAGGCACTGTTTTCCTCAGTCAGCTTTTGGTACTTTTCTGTGTTTGAGAACATGCTCCTGACCTTGCTGAAACAGTGCCATATCATCAGAAAGGAAGAAGGTGCTTTACTTCTTAGCAATCTTCCCTTGAGCTATTCAGGCAGTTCACTAATTGCATAATCATTTCCATGGACACAAGCAAGTGTTTAGATTAGGAATACTGTCTTTGAGAGAACAATTTGACAGAATTATTTGCCTCATGTCTAGCATGTGGATGATGTAATTTGTGGATTGTACTGATGAGAACCTTGAACGAATCTTAGACAAAGTCCAAGCTCTCTATAACACACAACAGTCAAAATTAGGGAAAAAAAAAAGAAGAAAGAGAGAGAGGTTCAAAATTGATATTATGAAGTTATGAAATCAGGTGGTACTTTACTGGCTTGCAAATTTTTACTGACTCAGGTGAAAACTGACACATTTTAGTTCACTTTTGAATACACCTCCAAGCTCCTACTGCATCTTAAGGCACTGTGTACAGATTTGGGAACACTTTATTATTTCCTTAGCCTAAATCCTGTAAGTGCCATATAGAATACAAGGTTCTGTGTCTGAATTCAGACTTAATCAAATGCAAAATATTGTCCCTGTTTCAGGTAACAGCAGAACAAACTGATTAGAATAGTGATTTTAATTAGCATATTAGACATACTCGGCAGGCACACAGCAAAAGTTTATTGGGACTTCTAATAAGCTGAAGTGTTAGGACTATTACAACTACATGTTGGATAGTTCAAGAAACTGTACCATTTGGCAGATGCTTTTAGAAAACATTCATTTTTTTCCAGGTCCTCTTGACAGCAATAATGCAAATGGATCCTCTTCCAAGATGAAAGATTAGCTCAGACCTCTTCCTTTAGGTTAACTTCTTATTTCTAGTTTTGAAATGTGCTATAGAAAGTCTTTTTTCTAGGACAGACTGTAGTCACTGCCTTACTTAGAGAAAAAGCACTTATAGGACTAGGCATGAGATTTTGTATACAAGAAACTGAGCAATTGAAATTGGAACCTTAAGGTTATGCCTGTGATAACAACAAAGACTGAACACAGACTCAGGGAAGTACAAAGTGTTTTAAATTCTTATAAATGTTAAGATGGTCTCTGACATAGTGTGATGCCAATCAGCTTGCACTCTTTGAATGATGAAAAAGCATAGCTTGAAAGGGAGCCAGAACTAGTGAGTGCATCCAGTGGACAGCAGGAGCAAGGTCTTTCTGTTACTTGAGGACAAGATACCTTAGTTATAAGGATGCAAATTGTGCTGTGACGCTTGCAGAGCACAGAGTGTTCCTTAGATTATTTGTGTTGATATCACATAAGAGTTCACCAGTTCTAAACAACAATTATACAAGTATTCGAAGTGCAGTGTTGCTGGTTTTTAAGTCTTCTAACATCAGACTTTAGTCTGTTCTAGTCCTGAACAAGTCCTACTTTATGATGACTCTTTTTGAAGGGTATTTACCTTTTCTGTCTGCTTAGCTGCTGGTGGTTTGTAGAAGAGAAGTAGAAAAGGGCCTCTGGCATAATTTTCTGCTCCACATACACAAGGTTCAAATTTTTCAGGTAAGAACTCAGCGAAGACAAGAATTCTCAGTGAGTTAAAGCTGCCTGCCTCTAAACCAAGACTTTTGTCTTTTATTTTACAATCATTATGAAATAAGCTGTTTGAAGCAAACTCTATGTCACTTCACACTCTGCATCTACATATAAGGTCATCCAAGCTCCTCTATATGCAGCTGAGAAAGAGACATATCTTTGTAACAAATGAATCAAAATCTTTGCTATAGTTAAAGTTGTACCTCTATAGTCAAGGTTTTCCAATGCTTAAGTAGTTGCTCTGCTGTTTAGCTATTCTGACACTACAACAGTTTTGTAATAGATATGAAAAAATAAACAAACAAAAATGACAAGCAAATTAAATAAACCCAACAAAACCCAACCCCCCCTGCTCCTTTAATGAGAAATGAGTAACTTCTGCTAGTTCATAACATTACTATAAATCATAGAATCAATAAGGTTGGAAAAGACCTCAGAGATCATCGAGTCCAACCTATCACCCCACACCTCATGACTAACTAAACCATGACACCAAGCGCCATGTCCAATCCTTTTTTGAACACCTCCAGGGACGGTGACTCCACCACCGCCCTGGGCAGCCCATTCCAATGGCTAACAATGCTCTCTGTGAAGAACTTTCTCCTCACCTCGAGCCTAAACATCCCCTGGCACAGCTTGAGACTGTGTCCCCTTGTTCTGGTGCTGGTTGCCTGGGAGAAGAGACCAACCTCCTCCTGGCTACAACCACCTTTCAGGTAGTTGTAGACAGCAATGAGGTCACCCCTGAGCCTTCTCTTCTCCAGGCTAAATAATCCCAGCCTCGTTCAAGTGCCTCAATGCCCTTAAATTGGGGGTCCCAGAACTGGACAGAGTAATCAAGGTGTGGCCTAACCAGTGCTGAGTACAGGCACAGAATGACTTTGCTTCTATGCATCTTTCTTTTAAGTAAATATTACTGTCTATCTGTCTACAAATTACCATTACAGAAAGCCTTGGGCTCAGAGCTCAAATAATTTGCCTAGGGCTTACTATGAATAATAATATATATTTATTAGAAAGACAGGATATTTTTAATTTTTCATGATTTAGATCATGAGATGTCAATAGAACAGATGTACATACTGTAGAATGCATAAATTCCAGATATTTTTGCTAGGTTTATTGTTTATTCTTGTATAACTCTTTACCAAATCATTACTGAAATTTTTAAAACTAATTGATAAAACGCTTGCACTTTAACAATAATTCCAGGTCTATGTTTTCTATACACAGTACAGATGTAATACTTGACTGTACAGAACAACAGAACTTATGTTTTTCCTTCTGCTAAATCTATTTTAGATTTCTCTTTTACTTTGGAAATAATCTTATTGACTGTACACAGTTGGAGAAGTGTAAGTAAAGCTGAATCAGAATTATACTTTGTCCTCCAAATTGGAAACCTATATTGCTACCACATATGGGGACAAGATTCATTTAGATTCTCTTTAGGTGTCTATAACATGGACGTCAAAACCTAAGCCAATTGATTAGACTCTGTAAGAGATAGATTAAACACAGTATTTTTTGGGAAACTCTTATCTGATCAATTTTAGACATACACCAAAGGATTACATAAATCTTTATTTACAATTGCCTGTTTCTCTCTATTGAGAGGTTAAATGACTGGTTTTGATAGATAGCTATATAGGTATGTTCCTTAAAGACATTTAAAATCAATCTCTCTTTTCTGGTGACATCTGCTCAGTTTGCCATTAAGAAGAGAAATAACATCTTGTTCCAGAATGTTCTATATTTTACACAGCCCTTTCACATTCACCATTAGTATGAAAATAATTACTATCATTTGCTGAAAGATATTACTGTTTCCAAGTTTTATAAGCTCTTTCTGGCAAGTTCTATATCCCTGCTTTTCACCAGTCTCCAGAACTCCAGAGATCATCTAGTCCAACTCTCCTGTGGGAACAATGACATACTCCACTAGATCAGGTTGCTCTGAGACTAAAATTTGTTTTGTGCAGTGAGTTGACCTTAGCTGGTCACCAGGAGTCTACCAAGCTACTCTAATGCTCCACTCTTCACAAATACAGGGAAGGAGAAAGTAAGATGAAAAGAACATGTGTGCTGAGATAAAATTAAAAGTAAAGACTGTGTGTGTAAGTAAAGGAAAAGAAGATATTTATTCTCTGCTTCCCATCAGCAGGCAATGTCCAGCCACTTCCCAGGAAGCAGAACTTCAGTACCTATAACAGCATGTGTGAAAAAGCAGGATGTCCAGATGGACTTCACCTAGTTTAACAGCTGAAAATGAACTGCTTTCAGCAGAGAGCTAGTGCTTATCATTCTTTTCTGTGTCCATGTACTCCCTGAACATATAACTCTTTAAATGATATTCCCACCTTCTGTCTTCATTTCCTATATAATTATCACTCATGACAGCACTCATGCAAACAAGTGTAGGACAAATTGAGATGGGCTAAAATACACCATAGCAACACAGAAGCATGCTGTTATTAAAACATGCAGTAAAATTAGACTAATGATCAGCAGTAACACAAATCACTAATCAGTTAGCAAGCTGGTATATTCCGGTGCAAAGTCCCACTTTCCATTGAAACATTGTCACAGGCCCCTGTCTCTTTTCATGACTCTGTTGCTTTCTGCTGAAGTGAGCCAGGAAGCAGTAACAGCGCATGCTTTCTTTCAACACAAGATTAAGGTCCAGAGCAGTTTATAATCCCTATCTTTAGGCTTATTTTATAATAGTAAATTTGTCTGTTTTGTGATGTATCAGAAGGATTAATGAAAATTATTTTTTTCCCTCCTGTATCTGCATTAATTGATAAAATAACGTGTGATACACATAATTTTCCAGTTTTCTTAACCTAGAGTCACTAACATCTCACTCACATTTCTGGTCTTATCCTTTGTTGTTCCTCATTTTTTGGTATCATTCATATTTTAGTGTGTTGCATCAGTATGGTACTGTAAATGTTGTTCTCTGATATGCAGCTGAAGAAGCAGAGAGACAGACTTTTTTCTAAAATTCAAAAGAGAATTCTGGCAGTGACCTCTTCAAATTCGGGATATCAACATAGAACTACATTACATCCCTGTCTTAAATTCTGTTTATTTGAGGGAGGGCTAATAGAGATGAGTCACCAGCTAAAAATACCTTGGTTTTGATAATTATTTTCTGGGCCCCTCAGGTTAAGAAGGACATCGCGACACTTAACGTGTCCAGAGAAGGGCAACGAGGCTGGTGAGAGGCCTTGAGCACAGCCCTGTGAAGAGAGGCTGAGGTAGCTGGGATTGTTTAGCCTGGAGAAGAGGAGGCTCAGGGGTGACCTCATTGCCCTTTACAACTACCTGAAAGGTGGTTGTAGCCAGGAAGGGGTTGGTCTCTTCTCCCAGGCAACCAGCACCAGAACAAGGAGATACAGTCTCAAGATGTGCCAGGGAATGTTTAGGCTCGAGGTGAGGAGGAAAAAGTTCTTCACTGAGAGAGTCATTAGTCATTGGAATGGGCTGCCCAGGGAGGTGGTGGAGTCACCATCCCTGGAATAGTTCAAGAGGAGACTGGATGTGACACTTGGTGCCATGGTCTAGTCATGAGGTCTGTGGTGACAGGTTGGACTCAATGATCCTCAACGTCTCTTCCAACCTTAGTGATACTGTGATATTGTGATATACTATATGCATATATATGCATATTGAGGTAGATTACTGTTGCAGTTATAAGCTAATGCCTAGGAAAATTCCAGAGAAAATAGTAGAAAGGTAAATAATTTACCTTTGGATGTAAGAGAAAAGTAACTATAAGGTCTAAATAATTCCATTGGCTTGTTAACTGGGATAAAAGTTAGTTGCATAAACTATTTGGTCTCTTTTTCACCTCTAGCTCTAGGTGATAGTAGCTGGTGCTTGTGCTTGGCTTTGCTGACCTTGGCTACATTCCTTGTTGTGGCCAAGTACTAAGAGTGGGTCATTATAACTTTATTTCTCTCTCTCTCCCTTGTACAGGGGGAGGAAGAGGGAGCTATATTTTCCCTGCTGGCTTTTGTCCAGAGGGGTCTCTGTGTTGTTTATAAATTGTAAATATATTTAAGTATATGTATTTTCTACATATTCATTGCATTTCATATTTTTAGATTTTAGTTTGCTTGTAAAATTTAGCTTCATTTGCTTCCAAAACCTTCTAGGCTAGTCCGGTAACCTATTTTGGGGTAATTCTCCAAATTTGTGCTGGGGGTCTAATTCCTAAACCTACCACAATTACAAAGGTAAACATTTTAAAAAAAAATAATCATCCCAGAGAAAAATTTAGATTTTTGTAGTTGAATTAATACTCCACAAATATGCATAGTTTTCATCAAGTTTGATAGAATTCTTTTGCATTACTTTTTTCACATTTGTGTATAAACTTGAAAGCATATAGAGAACATGAAATAGCATGAGAGAATATAGAATCATATTTTTTCCAGCATAAAATAGTCTATCTAATGACTTCTCTGTGCAACAATAGCACTTTTACAAAGGTATGCAAACTTCTAGGCATCTTCATTGAAATCAAACTGGTTCGTGTCAATGTTACTTTTCTGAAAATCTCCTTATCTCAATCCACTGGGCTTTTGGTTTCTTGTCTCTCTTGCTCATGGGAGTGTGTCTTGTTAGAGCAGACTGTCTTAAAACAGAACAATTGCTGAGAAAAGCAGTTACTGTATGAGACCTGTTATGCTAACACAACCTGAAAACTCAGGTATGTATGCATCCTTGTGATGGGTTGAGGCAGACCCTCTCCCCACCACGGGCAAAAATAACAACTCAGACAAACAGATTGCAAAAGTGATGGAAAGTTTAAATGGAAAGCAGTGAATGTTTACAGGAAGCCAGAAACACAGTGACAAAAGAAATCCCAAAGCAGACCCAGGAACATCCCATCCCCACCTGAGGGTACACCCAGGACCCCCAGGGCTCCTTCTTCCCCCCCACTGCTAGGCTAGTCTCAGCTGGCCAGATCTGAGACTGCCCATCCCCCCGTGGCCTTGGGCCTAGCCAGGCCCATGGCCAGAAGACATCTCCCCCAATTACCGGGTGACGGCGAGGAAGAAAGAGGAAGTGCTAGATCCGGCGCTGCATTTTATAGTGGTGCAGAGAATTATGGTAGGAAATACCTAGTTTCCTGTGTCCGCCCACTGGGCTGGACCTCTGGACACAGGAAGCACCTCACGTAGCAGAGGGCACCCAGCCCAAACTGCAACAATCCTGTAAAGAACATTGTATAGTACATTTCATGAAACTGTGAAGCTGGAAAAAATTCTTCTGTTTTGTAGTTATAAGAGTTCTACTTCACTGCTATCTGTGAGCTTATTTTTCAGTGTGTAATTTTTTCAAAGTTCAAACAGAGCTGTCGGTTCTTGTGTGTCTCAGCTGATCATAAAGCATGTGATTGAATTATAATAGCCAACGAATTGTAATGATGCTTGACCAGATGTTGTTTATGGACTGTAAATGGAAGCCCAAGAAAAAGCTAAGGAAACTTAAACTACCATGGGGATGAATTTTGTAATATCTGTGTTCAGCAAGGCAAGTTTACTGCAGTCAGGAGAGATGCAGGGACATAGTATGCCAGTTTTCATAAGTTTCAGTGCTGTTGGAGCAAAACAGTGATTGCTTTTAGGGTGATACTAAGCCAGACTTTGATACATATGTTGTTTAATAATACTAAATTGCAATTCAAAATGTTTTCCCTGAACTGCTACAATTTGTTAAATTACTTTAATAAAAATCTAAGTTAAAACTTTGTTTTGATAGATTTCCAAAAGCAATGCAATGTTAAACCTGCTGCATGTTTAGCACGAGGTTGTTAAAGAGTGTGCCAAAATACAAGAAGTAATATAATTGAACCTACAGCTACATCAGTTTTAAATTAAAAGTGGACTGAGTTATTTGTAGGGATTTGTCTCAGTTTATTGCTAGTATACATTAAAGTTTTGAGTTATCAGAGTAGAGCAGAACCAGACTCTTAACACTTTTATGTCTGGTTGTTTTCTAACATTGCAATATAGTTATGGCAAAGAGATTGCTACAAATGAAAAAAAAAAAAATCTAACCACAAAACAACCTCCTGCTTTAATTAAGAATGGTAAAAATTATAAGATTCTAGTACATCAGTAATTCAAATCAAAATCTGGAATGCCTTTGGGTATTTAAGATAAGCATATGCACATTTGAAGATATGGGAACCTCAGTTCTCTGTATTTAGTCATTTTTTCAGGAGTTAGAGTAAATGCTTGTAGCAATTAATTTAAAAAATAACCTATGAAAAATTTTATTTTAGGTAATTCACATATCTCCATGTGTGCATGTGTGTGTGTTTACATGTCTACATGGTTATGAATCTGTGTGTGTGTATGTGTGTATATATATATATATATAAAAAAAACTTTTTAAAGTAGCTCTTCCGAGGGAGTAACTTTATGTCAGGATGAACTGAATATATTGACTGCTATTCAGCAAATGTATCCATGTCAATGAGTTCTGAAATGTATTGTGTCTGTGAAAGTGTGATTAATAACGCAAAAGATACTATTAAGTTACAGCAGGATCGCTGTCTGCTTCCTCTTTTCTTGCTCATTGGTGCTTTAAGCTTCAGGGTCTGGGAGGTGCAAGGAGCTGTGTGGTATCTCTAGCTTCTTAAGTTTGGTCTCAGGCTCCCTGGGAAGTCCTCCACATTCAGGTATCCCCAAAGTTAAATTCATACTGCTCCATGTTGGGCTGATAGAGGATGGATAAGCTTTAAAAGGCAGAACATCTTTCAAGCTGTTTGTTCTTTATCTGTTGGGGGGCTGCTTCAAGGTGTTCCTTGTTGGTGGGTATAGCAAATCAATATGCAAATATTCTTGTAAAAATCTAGTTCTGCTGTTTACTATTCACATGTGCATTGGTTTGTTGGTTTTTGTTGGTTTTTTTTTCATAACACCTTAACTGTGCTTTACCTAAGAGAAGCTGTGTGCTATTAACTACTTAGCGACACACCACAAGCTTTCAGTATTGGCCTCATTACTCAAGTGGCATCAGCTCCATATGACAAGACAGGGAGAAGGTCAGATGAGATGAATCCCATCCTGGAATTCTTGTCCTGCTTTCCTTAGAAGCTCTACATTTTCTGACATGCCAACTCACTTTTAAAAATGGTTTCTTTGAGAAAGCGTTGTGTGTCCTCTTCCACTCTTTCAGCCAGTCAGACCATCACTTTGCATAATGAAACCAGTTACCATATACCTGTACATTAATCACTCACTACATCTAATAGCCACTCTATCAGCTTTCATTAACATGTGCGCAGGTATATCTTGATGAAAGAAGAATAATTTTTGTATATTCAGCAGAAATTATTTTTGTCTATCTCTCAGAACAAATTTCACATATTTGTAGGCATAACACTTCTCAATAAAGAAGACACGTGAGGGACACTTGGTCTTGTATATGATTTATTCACACATATTGCACACAGATAACAGAATACACTAGTTCTTGTTGTGTTAAAATTATTCCAGTTGTCTTCTGAAAAAGCAGTAAATATATGAGAAGTAAAGAATTGTGTCATCATTGATCAAGTCTCTAACAAATCTTCACCTTAAAAGTTTGAATGACAGAATTAGAATGAAAGCCTCATTGTTCAGTTTGAAGAGAAGGCTCCAAGGAGACCTCATTGTGGCCTTCTGGTACCGGAGGGGGGCCTACAAGAAAGCTAGTGAGGGACTTTTTGGGGTGTCAGGTAGTGATAGGACTAGCGGGGATGGATCCAATCTAGAGGAGGATAGATTTAGATTAGACATTAGGAATACAGTCTTCACCATAAGGGTGGCGAGACACTGCAACAAGTTACCCACGGAGGTGGTGGAAACCCCATCCCTGGATGTTTTTAAAGCCAGGCTGGATGTGGCTCTGGGCAATGTGATTAGTGGAAAGTGTCCCTGCCCATAGCAATGTGGTTGGAACTAGATGACCTTGAGGTCCTTCCAGCTCTGATGATTCTATGATATTTTTGCTCTTCCTAATGATTGGGAAAAACAAAAACAAACAAACAAAACAATGAAAGAATTAGCTATGGATTATTAAGAATATATTTGATGTTACATGAAGTATATCAAATTAAAGATCTTTGCACAGTAGCTATTTGATATCAGTATTGTATGTCAATATTATTGGAGTTTTCTTCCTGTAATATGCTGCTGGAAACTTGAAAAGGAAGAAGAATCTTGAAACCGACCATTAAGAAAATAATTTGCAGTTTTAAGAGGAAATATCTCTCTGACAATAATATTGTTAAAAATTAATAAGATGGAAAAAAAATATTGTTTGCAAGAATATAATGCTACCCTCTACAAATCACACTGTTTAGCATGCAGTGAATTAATGCTGGGCCTGCCTGCATTCACAGGAGAAGAGTTATCTGAAGAGGACTCCTGGAGGTCATCCAATTCAAATTCCACCTGGCATCATGACAGCTATGGTTTATGTAATCTGGTCTTCAAAAGAGAATAATCAGACATAATAAAACATTGAAAATGTGGTCATTAATGATCTGGGAAAGGGAGTGAACAAACATAATCAGCTGTGCAGATGATACTAAGCTCTGCTGTACAGTCAAATGTCACACTGATGGTAAACTCCTCAGGGACATAAGAAAACTGAGTGAAATAAAATTAATGAAAATATAAATAAAATTATACCATGCCTATGTGATGCTGAACGTAGAAGCTGGGTGCTGCACTTTGGTCACAAGAACCCCATGCAGCCCCAAAGGCTGGGGGCAGAGTGGCTGGAAAGCAACCAGGCAGAAAGGGACCTGGGGGTACTGGTTGACAGCTGGCTGAACATGAGCCAGCAGGGTGCCCAGGTGGCCAAGAAGGCAAATGGCATCCTGGCATGCATCAGAAATAGTGTGGCCAGCAGGAGCAGGGAAGTCATTGTGCCCCTGTACTCAGCATTGGTTAGGCCACACCTACCACACCAGTTCTGGGATCCTCACTTTAAGAAGGATATTGAGACACTTGAACATGTCCAGAGAAGGGCAATGAGGCTGGTGAGAGGCCTCGAGCACAAGCCCTATGAGAGGCTGAGGACGCTGGAGTTGTTTAGCCTGAAGAAGAGGAGGCTCAGGGGAGACCTTCTTGCTGTCTACAACTACTTGAAGGGAGGTTGTAGCCAGGAGGAGGTTGGTCTCTTCTCCTAGGCAACCAGCACCAGAACAAGAGGACACAGTCTCAAGCTGTGCCAGGGGATGTTTAGGCTCAAGGTGAGGAGAAAGTTCTTCACAGAAAGAGTAATTGGCCAGTGGAACATACTGCCCAGGGCAGTGGTGGAGTCATTGTCCCTGGAGGTGTTCAAAAAAGGATTGGACGTGGCACCTGAAGTCATGGTTTAGTTAGTCATGAGGTGTTGGGTGATAGGTTGCAGTCTATGATCTCTGAGGTCTTTTCCAACCTTACTGATTCTATGAACACAGCCCTGAAGCCACAGGCACTTGAAGAATCCCTGCATTTTGAGGGTTTCCTCAAAAAGGCAATGTATTACTCAGCATGTGAGCATGTGAAAGTTTCATTGAGTTAAAATAATTTCCCTGTATTTTCTAGTTCTTATCTTCACATTCCAAGAAGGACATAGGATAGTTATGGAAAGGACTGAGAATAGCAACATAAGAAATTAAGATGTTGCCTTATGAGGACGTGCTGTAGAAGATGTCACTCTTCAATTCAGAGAGGGGGAAAAGAAGAGAAATATGATTCATTAAGGGCCAATATGTGTCATTAAGATCCCTATTTAGCTGTTTAAAAATGTAACTGTAAGCATTCTGTTAAAGTACCAAGAATCTGATTTGAATAAATATGACAGGCTATTTGACACATTAGGAAAAGAATTTCTGTATCTTGCTGTCACAGGATACTATGGAAGGAGGTAGTATCAGAAATTAAAAATTCATGGACAAGTCCATAAAAAGATCATCAAAAGATTAGTCAGAGCTGCAACACAAAAGCTGCACTGGGAGCATGATGAAAATTGTGCACTGAAAGTGGTCAATTTAAGCAGTGTGTATTACTGTCACTGTCAGGGGCTCAAGGCTGGTCTAAAGCAGCATTGGTTTGACCCAGTAGGGTATTCCTTGTGTTCTTCCAACCTCTACTGGACATCTAGAAGATTCCAGAACATACCTACAATTCTTTGCAACGTTTAAAAAATAGCACAATAAAGAAAACTGACAAAGTTATGGAGAATCCTAAACACATCTAATGGTGATTATTTATCTTCCAGATCCATTTATTACTATTAGTAACTAAAGGGCATTGTAGGTTTGTTTCTTTTTTTTAATAAGTATACTAACATCTTCTCAATATGGATCATGGCAACACCACAAGCAGTAAGAAAGTTGGTGAAGGGTTTGGAGCACAAACTTTATGAGGAGAGGCTGAGGGAGCTGGGGTTGCTTAGCCTGGAGAAGTGGAGGCTCAGGGGAGACCTTATTGCTCTCTACAACTACCTGAAGGGAGGTTGTAGACAGGTAGGGGCTGGTCTCTTCTCCCAGACAACCAGCACCAGAACAAGAGGACATAGTCTCAAGCTGCACCAGGGGAGGATTAGACTGGATGTTAGGAAGAAATTCTTCATAGAGAGAGTGATTGCCCATTGGAATGGGCTGCCCAGGGAGGTGGTGGAGTCGCCGTCATTGGGGTTGTTTAGGAGGAGACTTGATGGGGTGCTTGGTTGCATGGTTTAGTTGATTAGATGGTGTTGGATGCTGAGTACTGAAATGTAGATAAACATATTTGGACATTTCCAGAGCTTCCAAAATTTTTGAAAGAAAGCTCATTGTGTTGTATTTTTTATCTTATAAAATAAATTGTCTTTCAAAACTTTCATTTTTTTGGTTTTGTATATGACATGGTGATGATAAGTATTTTGTATGAATGGAGAATTTACAAGAAATATGTGCAGCAATGTGGTGTTTAATGTTTGAAAGCAGCCTGCTTTGTCAGCCTTTTAATTGCTCCTATCAAAGTAATTCCATGCTCTCCCCCTGTCATATAATAAAGTAAAAATATATGAAAATTACATGCTCACATGTGTTTATGTAAATCACTTATTAATGGCTGTGTCTACACCAGAATTTTGTTTCAGTCTGATTTTTAAATTGAGCTCAGATATAATTTCCATGTACTTAATTTTATTTGGGTTATGGAAGCTTTTAATCTCCGTAGACTAGATTCTTTTGAGATCAAACTTAAGTATAAACTCTTATTATGGTGCATACCATATGTCCTAACATCTAGTGGGCCCATAAAGGTGAATATGGATAGCTTTGAACTACAAATGAACTGAGGGCATTCAGTCGAGGGAATCAGATAACAGGAAATACAAACCTATAACATGAATTCAACATGAAGCACATCAATTCATCGACCCTCTGTTGTCCTACTTTAGCAATATATATTTAATTGCAAGCTAATATTACAGAAATTTCTACGCTAAATGTAGATGATTTACCAGTAGTCTTAACCTTCTTTTTCTGAATGACATCATGCCAGCTTCAAAAGGAAAGTGCTGGCTGAAGCAAAGTGCCATGGGGCTTGCAGTTCAGATTGTAACATGAAAGCCATCCTGCTTCCAGTTGCTGCCTCCAATTTCTGTTTTTGGGGTGTTGGCCTTTTCAGCTGGGCTGGCTCTGGGCTTGGGTGTTGGGGGATCATTTTATGGCTGGCTTCTGCTGCTGTTCTGCTTCTTCTGTGCTTTTCTGTAAAATAGCTATGGTAATTGTACATTGTGTTTTTTCTATTAAACTCTGTATCTCAGCCCAGGGCTTTTTGTGTTACTTTCCTCCCCAGTCTTTCTTTGTGCGGGTCGGGGAGCTTGCTTGTTAGAGCAAATACTATGCTGCTGTTCTTTCAAACTAAAATATTATAGCAGAAAACATGTAACAAATCCTAGAAATAGATTAATATATACAAGTCAGCACAGAATTTGGTCTTCTATTTTTGCATGTGAGGGAGCAGGTTTTATAGTCTCATGTACAAACAACAAAATTAGTTGCTTCAGTTTAGAACAATTAATTTTAAATTAATGAGTAGAATAGGGCAGAATAAACATACTAGATATCCACTGAACATCTGTTATTTTTCTGTCATTCAGTTGACTCAAATACCTTCATTTTCCCAGGAATGACAAGTTGTTAAAACCACCTTCTTCTACAAGACTGGTGCCAATAGAAGTAGTACATAAATTTGACTTTAGCAAGAAGTGTCATTTCAGTGTATTTCTTTTCTGAAGCCACAACACCAGGTTGCATCCTATTTCCATTGCACTTTTTAAAAAGTATTATTTTTTTTAATTAAACCACTGACAGTACTATTCCAGGCAAAATAAAATTAACTACTGGCTGTGTTTAGGACCCCATTCTTGGACAAATGAGGTAAAGATATAATGTGGATTTTTCAAGTTATGCATAACTGGTTCAGTACCATGCTGAGCTACATGTAGCATATTTGAATACATATCACTTTAAGCATCTACACTGCAATCTGGTACATTCAGCCTTTTCTGAAATTTCCCTTCTGCATGGTGTTTAAAACTGACATAAAATTATATGCAACAACCTCTGGCTGACTCAAAAGTAATAAAGAACACCAGTGATTAAATTCTTGCTTTATTGCTTTTGTTGCCTCAGTTTGTGAAAGTGACTTCTCTGTCAGCAACTAAATCAGAGCTTTTCCCATATTCTTAGCTAATGGAATAGCAGCAATAGCTTTCCATTACAAAATGTTAATTCTCCATGCTTTCAATGATCATTTAATCTTTTCCATTGCAAGATGGAAAATAGACTAGACTAGAATAGAATAGAATTAACCAGGTTGGAAAAGACCTTCGAGATCATCAAGTCCAACCCATCATCCAACACTAGCTGATCAACTGAACCATGGCACCAAGCACCCTATCTCTTCCTAAACACCTCCAGTGATGATGACTCCACCACCTCCCTGGGCAGCCCATTCCACCTGGGCAGCTCCTCACCTCGAGCCTAAACATCCCCTGGTGCAGCTTGAGACTGTGTCCTCTTGTTCTGGTGCTGGTTGCCTGGGAGAAGAGACCAACCCCCTACTGGCTACAACCTCCCTTCAGGTAGTTGTAGACAGCAATAAGGTCTCAGGCTAAACAACCCAGTTCCCTCAGCCACTCCTCGTAGGGCTTGTGCTTGAGGCCTCTCACCAGCCTCATTGCCCTTCTCTGGACATGTTCAAGTGTCTCAATATCCTTTGTAAACTGAGGGGCCCTGTCTGACTCAATCCTCTCTAATGGCAAACTCTCTCAGATGCTTAATTCCCTCATCTATGGTAGTCCAGGGCTTAGGATTCCATGGAAGGTCATCTCGGGAAGGGTACCTCACGGAAACCGCCATTAAAAGGCGTATCCACAGATTAACCTTACCGAGAATCCTGGCTAGATGTCTATCTATTCCATTATCCTTTGAGAGAGTTCCTAGCTGAGCTGCTGACTTGTCTCCAACTATTAGAGCTGGAGCACCTGTATCATAACACCTAGCAAGCCAAGATAGGATGGGTTCCTTATCTGCTCTGAGGTAATCTTTGCGGACATTGCGAATCTCCTCCCTCGGTGACGAGCATTCGGTGATGTCATCTTGCTCTCCATCTATCACATCTTCCTCAACCTTTTGTCCCCATAATCCTGCTGTCACTCTCCTAAGGACCTCTTTAAGCTGAAAAGCGCCACTGCCAGCTGCTGTCTTAGCTGCATCTCCATCCTGTGATGATCTTAATAACTCAGCTATATCTCTAAGACAAATCTTCTCCTCATTTCCAGCAGGCCCTTTCCTAGCAGAGGTTCCCTCACCAGGATCAGTCTGTCTAGCAGAGGTTCCCTCACCGGGATCGGTCTCCTGCTCGTCTCCTCCATTAGCTCCACTAGCTCCTGGATCAGCTTTGGCCTTTCCACCTCTGGTCTTTAAGACTGCTACTTGTTTAACTGGAGCTGTGTTTGAATTTACAGCCATCCTGATAGAAGCTGACAGGTCCTGATCTAAACCAGCCGCCGTGGGGGCCCCTTCCGGTCCTGTCATGGCGGACGGAAATGACCTTGCCCCACATTGGGCGCCAATAAAAAAAGGAGTGTGGTGGTTTGAAAGGAAAGGCTCTGCTTTCCCTCCCCCACTGAGAAAGAGACCACGGCTAAACCCAGTCGGAGAAATGAGAGTATATTTTACAAGGAAACAGATTATATGTAACACAACAAATACAGGTATTTTGCAATATATACAGGAATATACAGCAAATGAACTCAACCAGAAACCAGACCCCCCACAGAGCGGGCTTCCCCCTGTGCCCCCCTTCACCCTCTACCTCCCTTCTCCCCCCAAAGAGGTAGAAGAAGAGATGAGGATGGTTAGCAGGACAGGGGAAGAAGCGGACAGACCTGTTACAGGGAGTGAGTTAGTGCTTATCTCTTGGCAAGAAGCCCAGAAGCAGATCCAGCCGAAAGGGACAGCGAAGGAAGGAAGACTGAGAGAAAGTCCCAGCTACCCTGGGTCTAACAATCTCACCTCCCACAATCCTACCAATGAAATTCGTTTAGAATACCAAAATATTTTTATAAACATTTAGCCAGTGTGCCCCTTTCTTAAAGGCACAGCGTCAAACGGTCACAGGCCCAGAACTGGACACAGGACTTAAGTTGTGGCCTAACCAGTGCTGAGTACAGGGGCACAATGACTTCCCTGCTCCTGCTGGCCACACTATTTCTGATGCATGCCAGGATGCCATTGGCCTTCTTGGCCACCTGGGCACCCTGCTGGCTCATGTTCAGCCAGCTGTCAATCAGTACCCCCACGTCCCTTTCTGCCTGGTTGCTTTCCAGCCACTCTGACCCCAGCCTGTTACCATCGCACGGAGGAGTTGTGACCAAAGTACAGCACCTGGTACTTGGACTTGTTGAATGTCATCATGTTGGACTCTGCCCATCAGTCCAGCCTGACAAGGTCCTTCTGCAGAGCCCTCCTACCCTCCACCAGATCAACTCCTGCCCCCAGCTTGGTGTCACCTGCAAATTTACTGATGATGGACTCAATCCCTTCATGCAGATCATCAATAAAGATATTAAAGAGCATGGGGCCCAGCACTGATCCCTGGGGGACACCACTAGTGACTGGCTGCCAGCTGGATGTGGCACCATTCAGCACCACTCTCTGGGCTCGGCCCTCCAGCCAGTTCCTAACTCAGCACAGAGTACACCTGTCCAAGCCACGGGCTGACAGCTTGGCCAGGAGTTTGCTGCGGGGGACAGTGTCAAAGCCTTGCTGAAGTCCAGGTAGACTACATCCACAGCCTTCCCCACATCGACCAGGTGGGTGACCTGATCATAGAAGGAGATCAGGTTGGTCAGGCAGGACCTGCCTCTCCTGAATCCATGCTGGCTGGGCCTGATCCCTTGGCCATCCTCTAAGTGCTGTGTGATTGCACTCAGGATGACCTGTTCCATAATCTTGCCTGGCACTGAGGTCAGACTGACATGCCTGTAATTCACTGGCTCATCCAACCAGCCCTTCTTATGGATGGGCATCAGATTGGCCAGCTTCCAGTCATCTGGGACCTCTCCAGTGAGCCAGAACTGTTGAAAAATGATGGAGAGCTGCTTTGCCAGTTCATCTGCCAGCTCTCTGAGCACCCTAGGATGGACCCCATCTGGTCCCATGGACTTGTGGGGATCCAAGCATCTAAGGAGGACTCTAACTGCTTCCTCCTGGATCACAGGGAAACTATACTGTGCCCTGTCTCCATCTGCCAGCTCAGGAGGCCAGCTGTCCGGAAGACATCCTATCCTGCTATTAAAACTTGAAGCAAAGAAGGTGCCTTTTCCTCATCTTTTGTTACTATGTTCCCCTCCGTGTCCACTAAGGAGTGGAGGTTGTCCTTGCCACTCCTCCTGCTATTACTATATTTGTAGAAGTGGCCAGTCTAAGCTCTAAATGGGCCTTTGCCTCTTTAATTTTCTTCCTGCATGACCTAGCAACGTCCTTAACCATTCCATGGGTTACTTCACCTTTCTTCCAAAGATGATACACCCTCTTTTTTTTCCCCTTAATTTACCCAGAAGTTCATTGCCCATCCAGGCTGGTCATCTACCGTGGTGGTTCATCTTCCGGCACAATGGCACAGCTTGTTCCTGTGCCTTCAAGAATTCTTTCTTGAAGTAGGTCCAGCCCTTCTGGACCCCTTTGTTTTTAAGGGCTGTTTCCCAAGGTACCTTCTGAGTTAGTTCCTTGAGTAACCTGAAGTCCCCCCTCTAGAAGTCCAGAGTGGAGGTTTTGTTGCTGCCCCTCTTAGCTTGACTGCATAATGAAAACTCAATTATTTCCTGGTCGCTGGACCCCAGACAGCCTCCAACCACCACATCTCCCAAAACTGTCTCCATTCCTTATGTTTTCCATAGTTTCACTATGGCCGAAGATGAACGTAGCAATCATTTACATGGGGCTGATGATATAATTTCATTGTCTGACTGTTTGCTTTCTGATTGTATGAATATTCATATGATGATATAATTACAAACTTTTACCAGTTGATATAAATAAGGATATCTTTTTAACAACCGGCATAATAGTTAATCCACTGAAGGAAATCATACACACTCTGAATGTAGATTTGTATAACAAGACAGCATTGGTGATGGGTCGGAAAACTGTTTTTGTAGAGGCTTTTACCTCAATTAATCCTTAGTCATTAAAGCTCTTGGTGAAAACCAAATTTTGTTGTTATATTTCAAATAAGTTAATGTCTGAATAAACTAAGTAGAATTCCTGAGCTGCAGAAATACATTTTAGATAAAACTCCTGTGCTGGGTTGAGGCAGCCCCTCTCCCCAGCACGGGCAGAAATAAACAACTCAGGCAAACGGATTGCGAAAGTGATGAAAGTTTAAATAGAAAGCAGTGAATGTTTACAGAGAACCAGAAGCGCAGTGGCAAAGAAAAGATCCCAAAACAGACCCAGAGACATTTCCCCCACACACACTACTAGGCTAGTCTCAGCTGGCCAGATCTGAGACTGCCCATCCCCCGTAGCCTTGGGCCTAGCCAGGCCCAAAGCCAGCAGACATGTCCCCCAGTTACTGGCTGATGGAGGAGGAAGAAAAGAGGAAGTGCTAGACCCCACACTGGATCTTATAGTGGTGCACAGAATTGTGGTAAGAAATACCTAATTTCCTGCATCCACCCCTCTGGGCTGGACTTCTGGACACAGGAAGTAAACACAGCAGGGGGCACCCAGCTCAACCTGCAACAACTCCTTACAACAGAATGATAGTTCTTCATCAAGAAAATGAGTTCCCACTATTTTATCAAATCTCTGTCATGAAAGTGAAAAGCTTTACCACAGAGAGACAGGATATATCTTTCCAGTTGCAATGAAATCTTGGCTTCACCAAAATGAATGACAAAACTCACATTAACTTCAAAAGGCTCAAGAAGAGCCTTCACTCAGATTAGTAGGCATTGGACTACTCCTAATAGATGAAGTAACATACAATTTTACCTATACACCTAGTCCAGATAATGAATCTTCTCAAAGCAGTTAAAATTCTAAAGAGAAGATTTTCACAGACCAGAAAATCAATTGTGATGGGTTGAGGCACCCCCTCCCCCCCGTGGGCAAAAGTAATGACTCAGACAAACAGATTGCAAAAGTGGTGGAGAGTTTAAATGGAAAGCGATGAATGTTTACAGAGAGCCAGAAGCACAGTGACAAAAGAGATGCGAAAGCACACCCGGAACTATCCCATCCCCACCTGGGGGTATACCCAAACCCCCCAGGGCCATTTCTTCCTCCCCATCCCCCTTCCACTGCTAGGCTAATCTCAGCTGGTCAGATCTGAGACTGCCCCTCCCCACAGCCTTGGGCCTGGCTAGGCCCAAAAGGCTGGGAGAAACCTCCCAAGGTGGCAGCGAGGGAAGAAAAGAGGAAGTGCCAGGACCGCCGCTGAGATCTGACAGGGGAGCAGGGTATTATGGGATGAAATACCTGGCTTCCTGTGTCCACCCATCTGAGCTGGACTTTTCTGGACACAGGAAGCATCCCTCATATGAACACGGCAGAGGGCACCCAGCCCAAACTGCTACACCAATAAACAGGAAGTGTGCCACGTCCTGATGTAGAAAGACATGTCTTAGTGGTAGAGAAAGTTTTCAGACTAAAATCTCACCTAACAATCTGAGTTTCAAGACTGCAATCTTTGAAACACAGGTACTGGAGATTCGAAAAAAGTCTTAAACAACATCCACATATTATCCAAGCAACTTGATTTTTGTTTGCCAGATGTTTTCCTGACTATATTGTGCGCATTGCTGTGCACGTGTAAAAGTGATGAGGAAATATTTAAATTTCCCTGTGCTAGGGAAAATAATATTAAATGTGGGTGTTATTTGGGTTACTTAGAAGAGTAATGCAGCTAACAACAACAACAAATCAAAACAAATATAAAAAAACAAACCAAAACAAACAAAAAACCCACACAAAACAAAACCAACCAAACAAACAAACCCCACAGAAAATAAAAAGATCAGAGCAGTAAAAACATGGAGAAGAATTCAAGACAGTGAGAAAAGCATTTCTAGTTTGACTCTAAGGAAAAGTCTGAGAAAAACTAATGCCATAAAAATATGTCAGAAAGAAAATCTTAGTTATGGAGAAATTATCTTGTCTAGTTCAGTGTGAATATTCTTGGTATATACAACAAACACCAAAGAAACCCTTCAGTTTTCTAATAATTAAAGCTATTGGCAAGGTTTTAACACCAGGCAAAGTAACTTTACAAATAAAGTGATTTTTTTTCCCATGATATGATCATTTCCCATCATATGATCATTTCACATAAGCAAGTCAAATGAAAGCTCTCAAGAGAGTACTCCTATACAAACTGGGTGATGCAAAGAAAAAAACAGAGTTTCCTGAGTAAACAGACTGCAGTTGTTTTATTGAATGTCACTCATTAGATAAAACTTGAAAAACAAAGCATCCTTCAAAATAATTAAGATTTTTCTTTTAAACCCACAAAATTTATGACAAGTAATCATAGACTCATAAATGGTTTGAGTTGGAATGGACCTTAAAGATCATCTAGTTCCAGTGCCCCTGATATGGGCAGGGACACCTACTACTAAACCTGGTTGCTCAAGCCACCCTCCAGCCTGGCTTTGAGCACTATCAGGGTTGAAGCCTCTGCAGCTTCTCTGGACAGCCTGTTTCAGTGCCTCACCACCCTTATGGTAAAGAATTTCTTCCTAATTTATAATCTGAATCTAATTTCTTCCATGTTCAAACCATTACTCCTTGTCCTATCACTGTTCCTTTGTGAAAAGTCCCTCTTTGGCTATCTTGTAGGCCCCTTACAAATTCTGGAAGGCTATTCTATATTGTCCCCAGAATCTTCTCTTCTCCAACTGAACAACCCAAAATCTCTCAGCCTGTCTTCTTAGGAGAGGTGTTCCAGCCCTCTGATCACCTTTGTGGCCCTCCTCTGGAGCCACTCTAAGAGTTCCAGGCTCTAGGCATCTCTAGGGTCTAGGCATTTGTTGCCGGCTCTGGCATCAAAACAGCAGTGGTGAGACGGACTGAGGATCCCCTCCTCTGGCAACTTTAATTTGAAGCCTTCTTCACTAATTTGGCAAGCCTACAGCAAACTCTGTCGAACTATCATGAGTATAACCATAACAGTAAGGTTATTTTCAAATCTTTAAGCATTATTAATAATAAGGAAAGGACACTGCTCCCCAGATCTGTATTGAAGGGATTAGGAAATTTCCTCTTCTTTTTGCAGGCTGTCCTCTCATTAAATCATATAGCTGTGGATTTTAAAATTAATATTATGCTCAGTTCCCCACTGAAAGAGACTTTCTGCAGAAAGAAAAAGGCCTTGGCAAGGTCATGAACTGAAATGGCTGTAACTGGCCTGTTACAGAAAACCGTAAAAGGTCAGAAGAGAGCATAATCTAACAAAAAAAAAAAGTTATATTCTAATATTCTGAGGCTATATTTCATATTTGCAGCATTTTTTAATTGATGTGATAT
Organism: Dryobates pubescens; assembly: GCF_014839835.1. Lineage (NCBI taxonomy): Eukaryota > Metazoa > Chordata > Aves > Piciformes > Picidae > Dryobates > Dryobates pubescens. The sequence continues at coordinate 29,799,882 of NC_071618.1, forward strand.
GGAGAGGAATACTACAAATTATTACCCTATGGCAGCAGTCGGGGGAAATGAGATTTCACTAAGATATTAAGCACTCATTAAGAACTCTTCATATGAATGTTCCCCCACCTACCATCCCTCGGTAGTTGTGTTTTTGAAGGCTAAGAGTTTTGACACTGCTTGCTAAATGCAATTAAATTAATACCTGAATGTACCTGAAAAGAAGAATGAATCATCTCTTCCATTCCTTTATTCTTTGTTTATAGCAATAAATGCACAGATCTGACAGGGTTGTGACACTGCCTTTCAAGTCCACTGAAGTGCTGAATAGTATACAGAAATTGAATTACTGCTTGATGATAAAAGCAAACTATTTTTTCCCAAAGCACTCTACCTTTCCCGACACATTACAGAATTTTCTGATATAAAGCCACCTTGAAAAACACATCTGCTATTTCTGAGTAACTTCCCAATGCCTTCAACATTCTAGAATCACTTCATAAAGATAAAAACTATGCATAAAATGGAAGTTCTTGCCATCTACATTACAAAGCACAAGGAATAAAAAGAAACTTTGAAGTTACTGTGGTTTGATGCTACTTGCCTATCGATTATCTAATAAGACTGTAGATGTCCTCAGAGAAGACTGTATTTTAAGCAGATTCTTTCTTATTGTGTACTTCTTCTAAAGGCAGGTGTGGAAGAAGAGTTTGACAATATATATCCTGATCAGGTTTTTCAGACTAAATAGCACTTTAATATCAAGCATTAAGTTTGTTCCTTGAGGTGTTTTCACAGTAAAATTTTCTCTGGCTACTATTAACAAATGTGGGATGTCCCCTGCCTTTTAAGAAGACTTATTTTTCTCATTTAATTTTATTTCTTTTGACTGTTTTTTGGGACCTTCAAATATCCACATTATGAACAATAATCTAAGTGGGTTTTTTCCCCTGCTCTTGTCCCTACACAAATGGAACTCCAAAATGGAAGAACTCCAAAACAGAACTCCTCCAATGGGAGGTTTGCGTGTCCACAATTCACATACCAACTGATCTGCATTTGAAATTAATGACTTTTCAAAGGCACTTTCTGAATTTTTACATCAGAATTATAGTAAGTAAAATTGTAACCAAGAAATTTAGACCATCCTTTTTCTGGTATGCTCAAATTGGTGAAGAAGAGCTTGTAATTGTAAAACTGATGTCATTTTATGTTATGTTTTGCCATAGTTCTTTGGACTAAGGGCTTGAAACAGTTGTATTTGAAATGCTGAAGCCCAAAGGAACACCTACTTAAAATCCTAAAGTGTAATAAATTCTGCTCTTTTACATTTCTTCAGAATTAACCCTGCATGAAAAATTAGAAGCTAAAATTAGAAACTAAGAAGAAGGGAACATAAATCATTTAATGAGTCTGATACAAATTCTCTCAATATTTATACAATTTTTAATGTTACAGGCATTTATCCAGTCAGTAAACTACCTTAATTCCTCCCTCAACTATTAGAAAAACATAATATCAAGGCTTTCAGTTGTTCTCAGTTAGGACATCAATCTTAATTACTTGGGTATGAACATCACATTACAAGAGTTTTGAAGTCATCAGCAGGTGGCTAACAATGTGCAATTACCTTAGCTAAAGCAGAAGCAGCTGCAGAAGACAAGCAGCCAGCCATAAAATGATCCCCCAACACCCCAAGCCTACATCTAGCCCAGTGGAAAAAGCCAACATCCCAAACCAGAAACAGGAAACCTCTGGTTACAATTGGAACTACAAGCTCTATGATACTTTGCTCTGGTCAGCACTTTAATTTTAAAGCCTGCATAACATCAACATGGTATCAAAAATGCATCAGCAAATTCACCCGGCTAAACCCATGAAAACCAGAAAGGGGTAAAATCTGATGACTGACGTGTCTTCTTGATCAGCTATATGTAACTTTGAACTTAATAAATTAAAATTATTGGCCATCCATCTATTGATGGATGATGAGCAACTGTTCCTCAAAAATGCCAAAATATTCTAGGCATCTGCTCTAAGTTTCAGAAAACTTACATTGCAGAAATGCAACTTTTTAATTGGATCTTGCATCAATGACTTCATATATCCAAATGTAGGCAATTCATCTGGCTTTCAGACCAGTGTTTATAATTTTCAAATCTTAGTATATATAAGATGTGAATCCTTTTTCATTAACTTCAAAGAAAAAATTCTTTCTCTTTTTAGGTCATGGCATGCACTAATTGTGTTAGCCATTTTACTGTAAAGACTCTGCTTTATCATGAAACAATCACTTGCTAGACAATTTAGTGCTACCAAACCAAGCATTTCATGAAGACTGCTATCTTCTCACTCTCCTACATGTTCAGCTTCATCATGGTGAAAGAAAACAGAGAAAATTATTTCTCCAATGTATTACTGCATTTGTCTGGAGGCAGTTTTCTGACTGAAATGACATGAAATCCACTGGGAAACAAGAACTATGGACCTTATAAATATGCAGCCATCTCTTCTCTGATCAAGCTTTTGACCATGTTGCTATGACTGTCATAATAAGCAGAAATGCTATGGGAGAAAAATAAAAAGGTTCTGCTTAAAATTCCTTTGTGCATTCCCTAGCACCCACAAAATTGTTGTCTGTTGTAGGCACCACAGAACCTGAAAAAGTATTACACATACAGTTGGCAGCTGCTGTCAGCTGCAGTGGTAGCTGCTACTCATTTCAGAATGTCAGAGTCAACATTAAAAAAAAATCATTACAAACATCTATTCTTCAGTGTACAGTGTTCATATTTGGGTAATTTTCTATCTTTTGTTGTCTATCAGAATTTCCTTGTATATCCCAGTCTCCTCCTTTTTCTATTTCTTATTTTTTGAATAAAACACAGAAGAAATCTATTGGAGAAATTACATAGAAATTATTTGCCTGGACAGAATACAACCACTATTATCTTCTGCTGACTGTAGGCTCATCGTTACTACATGTTCATGTATCCAACTAGGATTTCTGTAAGCCAGGAGTTTCAGATTCTGCCAGCAATATACTGCAGCTGGCACATTGCTCCCTCGTCACCTACAGAGTTTTGCAGATAGACTTTGTTACCATTCTTATTTGAGTTTACAGGGCTATGATATGGTAAAGAAAATCCATCAGAGAGCCCAAAATGTCTGAGAGCATTTATTTGGACTTTTGGCTTTTACTTTCTGACCTTAGCTGGATAGGACCACAGCTGACTACAGCTATCTCTCTTATCTGCTCTGTTGGGCAGCAGTAGATTAAATAGTGACCCCAAATCAGTCTGGTAACAGATGCATACTTAATATGAAGAGACAGCTGTGTGAAGTTTGGTAGCTAAGGCTGTTACCTATTGCATGAAGCTCAGGAAGAACTAAATAGGAATTGGTTCAGTTCTAGAGAAGCAGTATTTTGTTGTTATTGTTATTGTCTGCATGACCCAAGAAATGTGTAAGGATGGAGGCCTAAGTCAGAGCGGAGCTTAAGAAAATGTTATATGTTTGATTTTCAGCAGACTAGTAAGAAAGAAAAAAAAATCACAAAGAGGTCCTGAAGTCATCAAGCAATGTAACAATTACAGGACTCAGAATGCCTGAGTCTATGAGTGAAAATTCAAATGTGCAGGTACGAGAGCTCTCTAAGGCCTCAGAAGCTCTGCTCCCTTATACATTAATAATAATGATGTTTCTAGTTCCTGCAGGTGCTGAACTTCACAGACTCAAAAAGGGTACCTGGGGACTGATTTGCCAGCTCCTAAAGGAGCACTAGTTTGCTATTTGTTTTCACTTGAGCTGCTCTCCACAAAAAAACTCGAGATTTTTTTTCCCTCTTATACATGTATCCTTTTATGAAACAGGAGTTTACTTTTATTCCCAGAAGTGAAATTCATCATTCTAAAAAGGGCATTATAATTCTAGATTTGAGCAACATAGTCTCTATATTTGTGTATTCAAAACATCTATCCAAACAAGAAGCGTGATGCATTTATTTCAGTTTTACCTGGTACCAAAGGTCGAACATTCATTCTTGATTAGCTTTGTTTAGCCTCTCAGCTCAACAGAAAAAGGTGGAAGGTGGGGAAAAAGGTCTATGATTTTTATTCTTCACAAGACATCTTTGCACATACTGAATATTGGCTCTGCAAAGACACGAGCTCTACTGAGAATATTAATATAGTCTGCAAAAGCCACCCACCAAAGAAGGAGCTGATATAGCAGAGAAGTGACAAGCCAAAGGCACCAAAGCATTATCTGACTTGCATATTCAAACTTAAATAATTAAATTTAAAAATTCCAACTCTACTACAGACTACCTTTTAGTCTCTGATCCTGGAATAGTGGCAAACTCTAACAATCTCTTTTTTTCTGTTTCTAATTACACCTTCCTTTCCCTAAGATTTCCATATTATATCTCTTTTTATACACATGTTGAATTGAATGGAATTCTCCTTATGCACAGAATATTTTTCCTCTTTTATTTTCTTATCTTACTTGCTTTGTCTATATTCTCAAATTCCCCATTCTCCCTACACAAATATATTTTCTCTCCATTTCCCCCGCCCCCCCCCTGCCTTTTTTCCTGTTCTCAGGAGCTAAGAACAGTCAGGAAACTGCAGTTTCAGTAGTGTTGCCTAACAGAGAGCTAGCAATGCCTTCAGAGTTTTTGGAGAGTTTTCCCTGCCTTCTATGAACACAGTGTAGCACAAATACTTCGAACAATACAGGTGGCTGAGGGGCATATTGTCAGTTAATTAGAGGAGCAAAAAGTTGAAGGAGAGATGTTATCACAGAATTGGAGGGAATCCAACTGTACTCTTCCTTCCTCATCTACTTTATTAAAAAAAATATAAGCAATAAAAGAGAGGGCGAAAAAAGATGTTCAGAAAAGCCACTTCTGCAGATTGAAAGAGTTATTGAGATCTTGGTTAGTTAGTAGAGGTTTTTATTAATTTTTCTGACTCTTCCTGGCTGTATGTTCTGTCCTGATACAGTCAGCCTCTCCCAGTCCTACACAGATCTGTCTAACACGGCCTATGTCTGCAGCATATCATCAGAGGCATAACATGAAAGATAGGTCAGATGGGAAACAGAAAATGCTAATTGCCAGTGCCATGCAAGTCATATTTTTTCAATTTAAAAAGTATTTTGACATATAAAAGTCAAATTATTTTAATTAAAACTGTAATTCAGATTCAAAACCAAAATGTATCACTTTTGATAGGAACTTTCAAAAGAAACCTCAAGGCACACTTTTAAAGTCACCTCTTTAAAACAGACATCACATTCTTTCCTATGACTTCTTTGACCAATTTTTAAGTTTCTTACATTCTTGGCTTCTGCTTTTTCTTTTTTACTTTGTTTTTTATTTCTTTTAACAATAGAGTTACCTAAACACTAGAGAGAATTATGAAACATTAGTACTCCTTCTCCAGATTCTCTATGCATTTTCTGTTCTTCTTAAAGTACACTGTGCTCACTGAGCTGAAATAAATGATGTTATTACAACATAAAAGCTATCACCATTAAAGCTCAAGCTCTGTATTTTTCTTCTGTTTACATTTTCTGCCCTAACTAGCCACTGTTGGTTCAAAAAGGGTTCCTTTAATTTCATTCATCTTTCCCCAGACTACCATTTGGCTCTTCAAAACCCTAAAACATTCTGGCTTGGTCATCAAGCAAATGCTGTTAAATGACCAAATAGCCTTGAGATTTTACTTTTTTTTCCTAGCCATTCAGTCAACTTCCTTCTCTTGGGAGGCTCTACAGCTGTTTCTCATTTTATGTTATCTATTATTGTGATACTTCAGAAGTTTACCTAGCTGAACTGTATTTTCAATATGATATTTTAATGTATTTTTTTTCTCCAGAGTCCTTGATTCAGGTAATGCTAACAGCAACAATAAAAAACAATGGTTTGAGTGTAATGGGAATGTTATATAAAAGAATTTTTTATTATTTCATTCACTCTCCTTTTTATTATTTTGTTCATTCTCAGTTTTTATCCAATCAGATTTCTACCTGTTTTAACTATAATTGTGTCAAAAAAAGGATATATAATTTTTTCCTTTTTTTATAAACTATATTGTAATATTAATAAAAATATTAATAACTTTTATTAACATGAAAATTGCCAAAATGTATCAAAAGGTTCAATGTACAGTTAGAATATATTTACAGTGGGAATGTAAAGTATTTGGGCAGCTACAACAATTTAAACAATTTTATGCAAACTGGGAGGAGCTAACAGAAAGAGGATACCCCAGGAGTGAAATGGTGCTCGACCACACTGGGGGGGAGACTCAACAAGAACAGTTATGCCAAAGAGGCAGTTAGTTAATTACCCACAGCTGGTTGTAGCCAGGTAGGGAGTGCTGCTGCTGTGTATTAGAGGCTTTGGGGCCAGGCATGGCAGGTTGCCGGCAGGGATGCCACATGGTCGTCAAAGGCTGGTCTGGCTTCAGCAGATGGCAGGCTGTTAATGACACTTCTCGCAATGGGCACTTGTTTTGTCCTGGGGAAACTGAAGCATGGCAAAATCCTGGTCGCCAGGGGAAGCATGCTTGGTTCTGAATCCTAAACTTGTGGCTCCTCTGGTAGCTTGTGGTGTGTATGCTTGTGGCTATATCCCAGACACTGGACCGGGCAACTCAGGGCTATGCAACTCAAGGCAGTTTCAAGTCAGAAAAGGTCCAAGCAGGTTCAAGCATGCAAGGCTTGAGAAAGGCTTGAGCAAGGCAAAGGGAAGGCACAGGCAACTAGAAATCAGCCTGTGTATAAATCTTGCCCAAGATTGATTGGACCAATAGGACAGCAGAAAACAGCACATAGTTACCCAGTGGGAAAGGGTTCTGCCAGGCAGTGGCCAGAACACATGCCCTTACCCCAGATACAGGGTTTTTTGCCAGACACACGTGGTCCTGTCCCCTTTGTTCCTCTTCCCATGTTACCCTGGCTTTCCGCAGGAAGGAGAGGGGAGAAGAGGACCATGTCTAGACACCTTAGTTTCTGTCTGGGTCTATGCTGGTGTCGTTTGGCCCTACCATGACAAATTTGACTAAAATCATAGAATGTTAGAGGTTGGAAGGGACCTCCAGAGATCATCAAGTCTAACCCCCCCACACCAAAGCAGGATCACCTCGGGTAGTCCACACAAGAATGCATCCAGAGAAGGAGACTCCACAACCTCTCTGGGCAGCCCACTCCACAGCTCTATCACGCTCATTATAAAGAAGTTTCTCCTCATGTTGAGGTGAAACCTTCTATGTTCAAGTTTGTATCCATTGTTCCTTGTCTTATTACTGCACACCACCAAAAAGAGATTGGCTCCCTCCACTTGACACCCACTCCTCAGATATTTATAGACATCAGTCAGATCTCCTCTCAGTCTTCTCTTCTCAAGACTGAACAGCCCCAGGGATCTCAATCTCTCATCATAGGGGAGATGCTCAAGTCACCTAATCATCCTTGAGGTTCTCTTTTGGGTTGCTTCCACCAGGTCCTTGTCTCTCTTGAATTGGGGAGCCCAAAAAATGGATTTGCAGATGTGGTCTCATCAGGGCAGAGCAGAGTGGGAGAAGAACCTCTCTGGACTGATGTCATTAATTTGTATTATTAGGATTCAGGATTACAGAAGCATCAGTCCAAGGAGTGAGCTCCTCATTAAAAAAAAAACAAACAAAAAAAAAACAAACAACCAAAACAAACCACATTTAACTATGTAACTTCTGTTGAATTTGTTTGCTAGTCACCTATCTTACAGAACCAAGTAGACTTCAAACTGTCACACTGTTTTCAGCCACTATCTTGAATATGGCTTCCCAAGAGACTGAAGCTTATTCCAGTCGGTGAATCAGGAGTGCCTGTGAAGATGAGCACTAAGAGCATAAGATTGCAGTTGCAGCTTCTCAGTTTCTTTGCTGTCAGATTTTCCCTAACTACAATTTTGCAGAGATTTGAATCTGTTTCTCTAGCAGCTGAGCCATTCTGAATATAAGAATCTGATTTTGACAGGCATGAAATAAGTAAGTCTAAGATTAATTTAAGTCCTGACATATTATCTTTATAAGATGACATCCTGACATGTTGCTCAGAAGTACTGAAATTATTTGAATTAATTTACAAACACAACAATATTTCTATACTGGTAAATAATGTGTCACAGAGCAATCTCTGATGATGAGATGGCATAACGTAGTCTGTGTCTTCACAGATTGGGAGTTTATTCCTCCAGAGCAAGCTACCCACAGACTCAGTTTTGTTTTGTCATATGCCTCCTTTGAGCTATATCTGTCACCCTAGGATAGATGGTTATCATTTAGCCCTCTGAAACATTGTACATACATACATACATACATATATATTTCAACTTGTAGTGTACAAAACACTGGGAGTGCTGTACTATATATCCCATGAGTAGGTCAGGTTACTTTTTTATAAACCTGGTGAATTTGTTCCATGTCTTTGGGTAAGAACTGAGGTGAGAAGTCTGGAGGACTTTGTAGGTAAAAGGAACAGTAACTTGGAGCAGTTTTTATTCATACTGCCTTTGGGGGAAGAATTTACAATTAAATAACTCCTCAAGATATGATCAGTAATTGTCTTGGGAACAGCTGGATGCAGTGGTCTAAAATAGAGACAAGGAGAAAATTAACTGGTAAGTACATAGTCAAAAAATGATAGTGTGTCATACCCTGTAGCACTCACTTATACCAGAGATATTCCTGAAAGAAGATAGCCAGTTATTTACTACTGAAAACTACATTTTCAATCTTTAGTCCCTTTTTGTCTCATGATTTTGAATTTCAATAAGAAGTAAACTTGTAAGTCTCCACTCATTCATTTGTATATTAATGAAAATGTGTTAAGACCTTTCATCTTCATTCTAACTTGAGACAGAACAGACATGTTCTGCATTTTATCATACAGTAGGGGAAGAAAAATAAAAAGATCATTACCTGTAGGTATGGCAAAAGTTCAATGCATTCAGTGTATAATTTAATGCTCATAGGAAAAGAGTTTATTCTTTATAATAGGAAGGTCAACTCATTCCAGTTTTGTTAATTCAAAGAAGATGCAAAGGAGCTAGAATCTTAAATGACAGTGAACTATAAAAAGGGACAAAAATCCAAAATACACTTAATTGGGGTGTCAGACAATACAGTCATTCATTCCCTATAGAGAAAAATATGTTCACATGTATTGCAGCAAAGCTTATATGAAAAGAGCGCCACGCATCTCTCTATGCTATTGTGAGTAACTACACAAATTTTCTTCTTCACACATTTTTGCTGCTGGGTATAGTAGCAATATAACAATACAAAGTTTCTTACAATTTCTCTTTTTCCCATTTCAGCACAAACAGAGTATGAAGAATCTGTTCCTCTTCATAGTTTTTGGCATAACAGGTGCCATTGATACAATTTGAGACTAAACAAACCAAGATACCCAACTTGAAACTAAATAAACTAATAGCTGAACTAGCTGTCTTAGCCTCTCTTCCTAAGAACTGAGAAATGAGACCTTACTAGTACATAATTCATGTAATCCTGAAATAATGTCAAAATTATGTAGAAAATTGACTAGTCTGTAGATATCTCCATTGTCTGCATGCTAGATTATTGAAACCTTTGAGATGAATCATACATTCCTAATCCTTCCACTTGAGAAAAACAGAAAGAAAAAATGAGAAGGATGCTATATAACTCATCAGACTAGATGTCAACATTCATTTTACAATTAAAGAAACCAAACACTTTTCCATTTCTTTACTCAATAACACATCTTAGGTTTGCTAGTTCAGATACAGGGCATCCACATTTTGTCAGTGTCAAAATCATATGAGTATTACTATTTGCAAAAATAAAGATGTTCATAAAATATTATCTCATTTGAAGAAAATTAAGGTGTATTGGGTTTGTGGTTTTTTACATGGAGTCTTTTAATTCACTTCATTCTATTGTGATCCTGCTGAAGGCAATGCAGTATGTCATAAATTCCTGTAGCTACCATCAGGATGGCAATCTCTGTTAGAAGCAGCACTGATCCGCTGATAATAAAGAGTAATCAAAATTCAAAACTAAAGATTTTTTTTCCCATATTTTGTTTTTTCCCCTTAGCTTTCTAGGTTCGTGTTTATTTTCAGTTGTTCCCTCAGCATCTCTCTCAGCCAAATAGGCTTTATTCTCTCCAAAGTCCTTCTCAGGTAAAATGTTTCAAGTTACCTCATCAAGCATATGGAAGAAGCGGGCAATATATAACTCATCCAGATCCTCAACTGGAATTCAACAGAACCAGTTTTCACAGAAACAAAGTACAAAGAATGTTCCCTGGCTAACTATTTAGCCTCACACCAGTACTTCATTGGATAATTATTATATTCACTAACTTTGCTGGGGGTTATGTGGGAGTATTGTTTACCTTTGCCCTCTTTTGTGTGTGTGTGAGGAAGGTAATTTAAAGCATAGGTAATCCATTTATCTAAGACCCTCTGAGACAGAAAATAAATAATGTAGTAACCTCATCCCAATAAATCTTTATCATCCCAGTTACTGCATTCTTGCTTCCCTTGGGTATCAATGGCTTTGTTGCAGTACTTCTTTTTTTTTGGTTTGGTTTGTTTTTTTCTCTCTAACATTTCATCACATTACTTGTTTGTACACACTTATTAAAAAACCTTTTCTCTAAAATGAAAGTTAGAAACCTAATTGCAATCAAATTAGTAAATCCTTGACTGTCTGCCTAATCACCTTCTACCCTATACAATATTCTCTATTTTCTTTCCACATATACTTTTTATCTTTTTACTTATGATGTCTCTATCTATTCCTTGTATTTTTTTCTGCTATCACAGAATCTCACATTTCTCTCTCTCTTCTTTTTTTTGGTAATTTACAGAGGTATTAGGTGAGCTATTTGCTTTCTGAAATCTTTACCTCCTAACATATTTTTTTGTTTACCATATCTCCATTTGTGGGGATGGATATTGTCAGCAGTTTGGGGATAAAATTTCAATCTTTTATCAGTGGAGAATAGTTGCTTTATTTTTCACAGCATGCAGCTTCTTTGGGCTTAGAATCTCAGATGTCTTGCTAGTGGAAGATAATTTGTAAGGGTACTGAAGTCTTCTACTAGACTGGAATTCTGACAGGCAGTGTGATCTAATTAAAAAGTAAAATAAACCAAACACAGCCACTTCTTATGTAATTTTTCATTTTCAGACTAAATATTTCAATATTGTGTAATTTGTATTACTACATAACATAAAATAAGTGTATTTTAGTAAAAACAAAAAAATTACCTGTGTAGATTTGCCATACTGCAGGTATTACAAGATATTATTAAGCATGGGCCTGCAGCATTAGAGTCATTGCAAATTTTGACACTATCTCTCATGAGGGTGGATATGAGGCCATCTGTTTGTAAATAGGAAATGTCTTCCTTCTAAATGCAAGGTGACAGCTGGAGGTGAAGGTGTCTGTTGAGAACAAGCAGTTGTGCCTGTAGATACACATTGTGTAAATAGATTTAGCTCAGTATGGTCTACATATTGATGTATAAATTCTATGTTTTTATAAAATATTATCTTAAGACCTCACCTGCTGTCATCTTGCTTCATTTATCAGTCTATCAATTAACTTCAAAAAGGATAATAAGTCCTCTAAATGAATATATTTCTTGGGCTAGTATAAGCCACTTGAATCCTTAGTCACTGTCTTTTTTTTTTTTCCTCCCAAATTGAAGGATTCTGTTGTGGGGTTTTTTCATTTTATTTTTTCCTCAGCAAAAGCAATTCTGTATTTTCTTTCTTGTACTGCTAGAGTTCAGATACAACTTTTATTGAGTTGAATGGATCACACAGAATTCAGAAAGATCACATATGATAGAATATCTTGTTTGGTTTGGTTGGGGGTATTTTGTTTGTTTTTCTCCAATTATTTCCTAATAATTTCCAGTGACCTTTTTACTTTTATGCTTATTTTAATTTTGAAATAGCTACTGATTGTAGAGATGAAGTCTCCACAGAGTCATCTGTAATTCCAAGATTTTTTTTTAATTTTTTTTCTGACAGCTCAGGGACCAACATTTAATCATAGAATTATTTTTTCACATGTGTTACTCTACATTTATCAGTGATTAATTTAATCTGTTATTTATGTCTTAGTCACATGGACCTATAAGATCTTTCCATAGTTCCCTGCAGTCCTTGCTACCTACCTGAATAACTTAATGTCGTCTACAAACTTCATTATTTCATAGTCCTCCTTTCCAGATTTTATGAATACATTGAAGAGGTGAACGACCAACACAGACAACTATGGGATTTATGGATGTTAAAAAGTAAGAAAAACCTTAGTTGATAACATTAAATCAAAGATATTCCTAGTCTATATCCTGTACTTGGCAATGGATAACAGCAGATGCTGAAAAAACATGTATGACATAATGATATTGCCCATTCATTTAACACCTTTCAGTAGAAAGCTCCTGATCCTGAAATGATATTTTTAAAACAGCAGTAAAACTGCCCTGTTAGCCTCCCTTCACAGTGAAACCTTATTATTTATATCCTCTGGTTTTGGTCATTTATCCAGTCTTTTACGTGTGTAAATGGTTTTATTTCTCGTAGAACAGACCAGGCTAGATGGAACTCCAAAAGATCATCTGGTCTAATTTTTCACAGAAAAGGAAATCTACATGAGATTATCAGACAGGGATTATTCCAGTCTTCCTTATTTTATGGATCATACTTTGGTGACTGGTCAAAAGCCTTTAGGAAATCTCCATAGACTATGTTGGGTAGATCACATTTTTATCAGCTGGATTTCTTTGTGGCTACCAATAAATTGCTATAGTAATAAGGACTTTATTCTTAATTTCTAGTATAATGCTGAGCATAACTTTCACTGATATATTTTCACTCAAGCCCACTTAGCATGTGAATGTATTTTTTAAATAACAATGGTAACAGAAATAGTAATAAGATATCTGTGAGAAGAACTATGTTTAGAGATTTCCTGTTGGCCTGTCAGATCACCATTCTCGAATTTTGCTTGGTACTTTTAAAAAACAAAATGTATCTGTCTGAGTTAAGTACATCATCTACTTTTTGTTAAGTTCTGTTGAGAAGAAAGCTGGAACCAAGGGCCCATAGCCCTACCTATATTCTTACCCCCGATGTCAGTCTCATATTTATTGCAGCATGATATTTTTGCTCCCTAAAATGTCCCAGGTGGAATTTTGCTGTGGCTATACAGGACAAGATAGGATATATGGTGGAACAAACATTACACTGGTCCAACCTCTTACTGAAATCAGGTGAAATTTTGAAGTCAGATCAGATCACTGAGGTCATGTTCAACAGAGCTTTGAAAATTTCCTGGACTGGATATTTTGTAGCCTCCATGGGCAATATCTTCCACTGCAGGATTGCTTACACTGAATCTTTAAGTTTTACTTTTAATTTTTTTTTAAATACTCTGTCTTTTCCTTATTCTTTTTGTTTTTCCCTTTTTAAAATATTTTTTCCTACTTTTTTTTCCCCCTGTTAAATAAATCCCTCTTTCTGAGTTTTAAGTACCAGACAGGTGTCTGACACGTAAATGGTTACAATTCAGATGTCTGTGTACATATTATTGGAATAGATCACATTCGATAAACAGACAAGCAGGAGCCTATGAGGTGCTTTTTCAGCAGATTATCCATCAGCAAGGACTAGGGAGGAGCAGAGGTGCAGTCAAAGCCAAAGCACCCACAGCTCCCATAGAAAAGGTGTACATGAAGGGGAACCCCTAATCCCTGGACCGTGGGGTGCTGATGACTTGGATGACCTGAGTATGTTTGTGTGTGAATGTTTGCCTATATGTCTCAGAGTGTTTGTGACACAGAGAGAGAGAAGATCATTGGTTACAGAAGGGTGTTAAGATTTGTAGGTGTTTATTGACTTTTTAAAATGTCTAGTATTGTGATTTATGTTCTGTATTGATATTATTGACTTTGAATGTATAATTCACCAATTACTCATTAATTATTAATAGATCAATAAATCACTCTGGTCATTTTTTTGCTTAAATCACATAAACTGATAATTTTTTACCTATGATAGATATCCAGAGGTTCTCATGTCTTTGTTACAGATAAGTGGAATACTTATATTTTTGCCTATAAAAATACTTCTTGATTTCATAGGAAGCAAATATAAATATTACAGCATAAATATTGCTTGCCCTTGCAGACCTTTAAAGTGTAGCTCTTGAACACATTAGTTCCACAGAACTATATTTGAATGCTGTTAAGGAAGAATGTTAGTCATTATAGGCCTAATTCCTATGGCATGCCTTATGGCATCCTGCCTGTAGCCTCCAACTAATCCAGGATTGTCATAAATTGCATCCCCATATGCATCTTTTGCAAAGACTGTGGTGTATCAAATAATGTTGAACATCTCTATTTGTACAACTACATCAACCTCGCTATTAGCACTTAAAATAGGACCATTTGCACACAATGAGAATGTTTCCTGAAGAATGAGAACTCTCAGCTGGATAAAAATTCATGTAAAGAAATTACAGAGAAATTGAGTTGCAAATGTATCATTGAAACACCAGGAAGGAAATGAGCATGACCAAACCATTCTGCAGATCAGACTACAAAGACCAATAAAATGGGTTGTTTTGTGATGAACACTGAATGATTTATGGGTGAATGTAATATTTTTCTCCCTGTAGTAATATATTTCATAAGCTAAATTTCAAAAGGAGAACAAATTCATATTTTTAAATTGTGATAAAATTGCAATAGATTGAAAAAAAATCAGAAAGATGTAGCAACCCCTTCCAAAGTAAAGTACTGTCAACTCAATATCACTAACCATACCCAGGTATATGAATATTCATAGAATCATGGAATCATAGAATGATAGAATGATTTGAATTGGAAGGGATCTTAAAAATCATCTAGTCCTTAATACCCTGCCATGGGCAAGGATAACTTTTACTAGACTGGAAGTTGCTCAAGAAGAGGCAAAGGTAACTTTTTTGCCTGAATTCTGTCTGCTCTGCAGACTAATATAAATTCTAGTCCTCACAACATTTACATTGTTGTTGAACTGCCTTTCATTTCAGACTTGCTTTAAAATAAATTACTTCAGTTACACTTTTCCCACAGTTGCTTCCAGCACACTTCTGGTCAAGACAAACTACAGAGAAAAACATGCAAGTTTCTTCCCTGTAGCTCTAGGAGAACTATAAATTGCTAATCTCATTCCTGGGAATAGAATAATGAGAATCAAAGATACACATTTTATAAACTTGCTGTTTCATCAATAAAATGTCCATTCACGTTCAGTAACCTATCTGGAACACCAAATAATAGAATTGTTTTGGTATTTTATTTTATTTTTAATTCTCTTTCCTTTTAGTGTTAGTGACTCATAAGAACAAAAGTTACAGTGAAGCTTGATTTAATAACAATTGCAGAACTCAAAAATTTATCCAGGTGTTTAGATGATCATTTGTGAAATACTTATTTATATAGAATATCATACTCCTGTAGGGTTGAAAAGGCTGTTTTTAAAGTGTTATGTCCAGGAAGTGATTTGAAAACACTGAACTCATGAAAATGCTGCAGAACAAAAATTCTTCATGGGCCTATAAGCAGATCTTCCTTGTGTGTTGAATTCACTTTTGATGCAGTTCTTTTTGAATTTTTTGACTGTCCCAACTTTGTGATAGATTCACTTTGCTCTAAATTGTCTAGTACCAAAACAAACAAACAAACAAACACCCCTCCCCCCCAAAACCCAACAAAACAAAACAAAAACCACAAAAAACAACAACCAAAAAAACAAAACCAGCAAAACCAACCAACCAAACACATGGTTTGCCCAATTTAAGTCAATCAATATGTTGGATACTCACAAGTCCATAGGGCCAGATGGGATCCATCCTAAGGTGCTGAGAGAGCTGGCAGATGAGCTGGCCAAGCCTCTCTCCATCATTTTTCAACAGTCCTGGCTCACTGGACAGATCCCAGATGACTGGAAGCTGGCCAACGCGATGCCTATCCACAAGAAGGGCTAGATGGAGCAACCTGGAAACTACAGGCCTGTCAGCCTGACCTCAGTGCTGGGGAAAATGGTGGAGCAGATCATCTTGGGGGCAATCGCTGTGCACCTGAAGGACGGCCAGGGGATCAGCTCCAGCTAGCATGGATTTAGGAAGGGCAGATACTGCCTCTCCAACTTGATCTCCTTCTATTATCAGGTGACCCACCAGGTGGATGTAGGGAAGGCTGTGGATGTAGTCTACCTGGACTTCAGTAAGGCTTTTCACACCATCACCCACAGCAAATTCCTGGCCAAGCTGTCAGCCTGTGGCTTGGACAGGAGCATTTTGTGCTGGGTTAGGAACTGGCTGGAGGGCTGAGCCCAGAGAGTGGTGATGAATGGTGCCACATCCAGATGGCAGCCAGTCACTAGTGGTGTCCCCCAGGGAAGGACATTGAGATTCTTGAATGTGTCCAGAGAAAGGCAACATGGCTGCTGAGAGGGCTCAAGCACCAGCCCTACGAGGAGAGGCTGAAGGAGCTGGGATTGTTTAGCCTGGAGAAGAGGAGGCTCAGGGGAGACCTTATTGCTGTCTACAACTACCTGAAGGGTGGTTGTAGCCAGGTGGGGGATGGCCTATTCTCCCAGGCAATCAGCACCAGAACAAGGGGACACAGTCTCAAACTGCACCAGGGGAGATTTGGACTCGAGGCGAGGAGGAAGTTTGTCACAGAGAGAGTTGTTAGCTGTTGGAATGGAGGTGGTGGAGTCACTGTCCCTGGAGGTGTTCAAGAGGGGATTTGACATGGCACTTGGTGCCATGGTTTAGTAGTCATGAGGTCTTGGGTGACAGGTTGGACTTGATGATCTTTGAGGTCTTTTCCAATCCTATTGCATCTATGATTCTATAATTCTATGTTATCTAAGCTGATAGAAGTTCTCCATTCCCTTCCACTGGTATATGACAGGAAAAGAATTATAGTCCCTCTTTTTATTTATTTTGTTGGCTAGAATGAAAGCACATTTCTGCAACATTTTAAATATTAAATACAACATATTAATGCAATAAAATTGTCCTGATTTCTATTGTTGAAGTGGCATTTAACAAGAGTAAACAAAAATGAAAGAAGCATTGATTTTGTTAATTTTGGGTTTAGATCCTCAATAGCAAAAATTGGAGAAGTTACTAAGTAAAATAAATGTGAAGAGGTAAATTGGTTTCAAATTTATTCTAATAGCTATATCATTGGAAGTGTGAGATGGGAAGAAGAGGCAATATTTTTATGAGGTAATATTTTTATTAGGCCAGATGGCAGAATTGGAGACGGAAGAAAGCTTCTGGACTTCATATATCACTACATCACTATGGTTACAGCACATTGTCATTATTATGTTATTTCAAGAAGTAGGCACAAAATTCTAGAATTATGAAGAAGAAAGACTTGAAATCCCCAGAGATATTCACAAAGTTGGAAAAATTAAAAATAATTAGTTATTTATTGTATTTAAACAAAATAATATATATCCACACATGTAATATTCAGCAACTTCCGACCCTGGAACTGAGGATCAACTTACTCCTGATCCATAACAAGCACAGCAACCTTCATAAAGCATTTTCAGTAGAATTAGAAAATCTACACTTCTAATCAAGTACTTTAAATCCAGGTACTACAAAGAACATAAATGTAAACAAATGACCTCTGATCGATTCCTTGAGACTATTTGATAATCTAGGTTTCTTCTTTCTTTATCTGTTTCTGTATCCCATCCACTGATTCAGGAATTCTGAAGCCTTCTAATTTTATGTCTGTTCACTCTAGACATTCTGCCTCATTAGTCCTTCCTTTCTTTCTACCTTCCACTAAATTGCTCATTTTATTTTCTCTGTCTCATTTCTCCCTTTATATCTTTATTCCTTCAGAAGTATATAATGCATATACCCAATAGGCAGATGAGTGTAATAATTTCTACTAGTAGAAGCTTAGATGTCAAACTTGGAAAAAGAATTAGTATTAAAAGGGGGGGTGGGAGCGCCGGGGGGGGCGGAATTCAAGCAACCATGACACAGTACGTTGCTTATAATTAAGCTATAGACATTTTACCTCACCATCCTTTGCTTACTTAACAGCTAATAATAACAATATCAGATAATAATTGCTACAAGTAGTATTTTCATTTGAAAATAAATAAAATCTTATTTGAATAAACAAATATCCTATATTTGAACATCTGAATTTTCAAGGACTTGGTTTTTACAAACTGATGTATCCTCTTCAGTGAGACTGCACTGGGAGTTTTTTCACTAAATTTGGCTTCTGACTGTACATTTGGTATCACTATTATTTTAATTGCCTCCATGTTTTCACTGCACAAGAGTGAGGCAAAGCAAGGAATCAAGATGAGGAATATGAACCATGACTGCTCGCCTGCAAGCCACATTTTCAAAGATTCCAGTCAGACTTTCCTGTTACACAAAGACGTGAACATTTATAATATTGTAAAGAACTTAACATTGTCCTTTCTAAAATGCATATTCATAACATAATATTTTCTTAAAACAGAAAAACTATTTTAGTCACTGATCATGACACTTAATAGAAAAGCTTCCTACGACCGATCACCTGAGAGGTGAAAAGTCAGGCAAGGAGCTGGAGAAAGATACATTTCCGAAAGAAAGGGATGGCATAGAAAATGTACAGGAGTTCTTATTCTGCTGCTGTCATCTTCTGATTTTGACCAAGAAAATAAAAAAAAGGAATAAAAAATAAAATTAAAAAAGGAAGCATTTTAACAAAATTTCTGAATAGCAAAAAAAAATATTAAATACTGACTGGCTATCCTGATGTTGCAAAACACTGTGCACAGAGGTGACAGGAGGTGGTATACTGAGCAAATTGTGTGGACAGTTTGCACTCGTTGACCTTTAAATGACTTAAAATATTTTAAGTAAAATAGAAACATTTGAAGTACATAGTGCTCCAGAATTAAGGACTAGGGATGGATCCCTGAGCACTTTCTTTATGCCTTTATCAGCTTCCTATCTGAGCCTTTATTTTTGCATACTAACAAATAAAACAAATTACAAGACATTCTTTGTTGGAGTATTTAATTTCATGCTCCAACATCAGTTGGAGTATTTAATTTCATGCATTCAAATTCTCCACCAGAGAGTAGGTTTTACTCTTCTGTACTACCATTTGGTAACAATCCCTGTAACTTTGTATCCCCTAAACTATGATGTGGCTGCTTAGGAAAATGCTGTTTGGACTGTAGGAAAACCATATCATAGGCCAACTTGATAAAAAATGTGAATATGGCCCCCAGACTACCAACTGCTATTGTTTATTCCATTGCATTAATGCAATCTTAACAGCCTTTTCCCATGTTTTTCACCCTGTATATAAATTTGCCCCTGTGTAATTTAAAAAGTGGAAGAGGTGAGGGCATAGAATTCATAATCCTGCTTTAGGGGTTGATTAATCTGAATTAGGTGCAGAGTAAAAGGATGAAGTACAGCTACTTCATGTGCCTATTCTGACTTTTCCCAGCCTGTACTGGCAAAATGACATATGTATCCTGACACATATTTATTTAGATTCTTTCCTGATAAAGGAAAATATACTGCAACCTGCTCCCCTGTCTAGATTAACTGTAGTGTTCCTTTAAAAATGCAAATATCTCAGCAGCTCATCCATTAACAAACCAGAGCCTTGACATTACAGGGAGAACAAGGGACTTCAGTGTAGTCTAAATGAGCCTGTCATT
Organism: Dryobates pubescens; assembly: GCF_014839835.1. Taxonomy (NCBI): domain Eukaryota; kingdom Metazoa; phylum Chordata; class Aves; order Piciformes; family Picidae; genus Dryobates; species Dryobates pubescens. The sequence continues at coordinate 29,819,686 of NC_071618.1, forward strand.
TCAGTTACTCGATCTACTTTTATCAGCAGACAAATAAATACAAACTGATTTCTTTTGCCATGTGAGACTATATATAGAGCTGGATTAAGCATTATTTTGCACATTGCTCTCTATCTTCCTATTAAAAGCATAAAGTATTCTGGAACATATTGTGTGGTATGGTTCTTACAGTAACAGAGCAGCTGGGCTAAATTATCAAAGGAGGATGCACAATTAAGCAGGATCTTACTAGTACAGTCAAGGTCTGTAATTAAGTCTCTGTCTCCATAGACACATCTGGTCTCTGCCTCTTCACTGTGCTCTGGAATCTGATATTTACTGTTGTTTGGCAATAACAGTTTTGTTGGGGCAGGTGGCGGTTTGTTTGTGTGCACACTGGGCACTCACAAAGATGTGCAGGATGAAGGTATTAATGTCAACTGAATTTTAGAGAAGGACTTAATTTACCTTCTTAGGATGTTTTAAAATTCCCATTAGTCACATATTTACCTGTATGTATTTACATGTCTTTGAACAAAATCCTGTTTATCTGAAAACAATGGAATGATAGATTACAACATCTTTAAAGCATAATTGACTGTAGCTTCTTCACATTTGAAATTATGTCTCTTTGCCTTGTCACTACAACCTTTAGTAAAAAGTCATTGTACAGCTTCCTTTTAAGGCCCCTTTAAGTACTGAAAGGCTGCTATTAGCTCTCCCTGGAGGCTTCTATACTCCAGGCTACACAATCCCAACTCTATCAGACTTTCTTTACAGGAGAGGTGTTCCAGCCCACTGAACATTTTTGCTGCCCTCCTTTGGATCTGTTCTAACAGATCCATCTTTCCTGTACGGAGGACTCCACCACTGTATGCGGTAGTCCAGATGAGATCACTCCAGTGCAGAATAGGTGGGGAGAATCACCTCTCTTGACCTGCTGATCACATTCCTTATTATGGGCAGTTAACGACTTGTTGAGTCATTAACTGTAATTTTGTGGGTGTGGCCATCCAAACAATTCATTTCTGGGGAAGTGAATCAAAGGCTTTATAGAAGTCCAGTTAGATGACATCTGTAGATATTCCTCTGTCCACTGATGAAGCCACTTCATCTTAGAAGGCTACTGGATTAGTCAGGCATATATATTCAACTAAGTTAACAGCTGAGCAGGACCAAAATGAGAAATGAGGGTACACACAAAATGAAGCAGCACATACATTGTCATTGTAAACATGTAAACATGTAAACACACACACAGCATTAAGAAGCATACTTTCAGTCTTTGAAGGATATGTACATTGTACTGAGTTAGTTCCTGTTGGACCACAGTGACATGATTATAAACAAGCCTCTATACATGTTACATATGTGAGAAAATACAGTTATTCCTGAACTGCAAATATTTGCTGCTCACAATCAGCTTTATATAAAGCCTGTCAGAAAAAAATGGAACAGTTCTCAGCAGATTCAGTGTTTCTTAGGTTACGCATCATGTGAAGACATTGTTTATAGTGTAAATGGATGAATCTTCCCTTCTGCATTCAAATAAAAGATGTTTTGCTATTTATAGTGGCTTAATAAATCAAATAATTGTGCAAATAAACATTAAAAAGTTTGGTCTTGATCTTGTCTGTCTATATCTCACACTCTGTTGTAGTTATACAATGAATATATGCATACAAACATATGCACTCACTCTCGTTAAAATGGAGCCAGAATAAAATTAGCATTTCATAATCTAATGAGAAAACCTGAATATTTAAATTTTTTTCTATTTTATAAAAGAGGAGAAAAAAACTGATCAGGGTTTCAACATGTAGCATAGTACAGCCTAATAGGCAGAAGCTTGCATGTTCAGGCCAGAAACATACTGCTGGCGCTACACTGTTGTTATGATAATAGTTGCCCTATGCATGCAAAGAAGACTTTGTTAACTGCTAAATGCATTAACCTGTACGATGTGATTTTTTCCCCCCCCCACTACTCTGTTCTGCTGGTTTTATGAAGAAATCTTTCAGGACTGGGAATATAATATAGTAAAGATTGGAGCTGCCCCCTTTTTTTTTTTTTTTTGCCTTTTTTTTTCCTTTAAGAATAATTTGAGTCAGAGATTGTTAGAGCTGAGAGATAGTCATAACTTGAAGGTCTATTTATTTATTAATTTTCCTTACCCATGAGAGATTGTTAGGATGTACTAACAAGCTATTTCATTTCAAGAAAGAGGAAAGAGACTTCAAAATGATTATGCCTGCTCAACACCAGGAATTGGGAATTTTGAAAACTGGATCTTTGAACTGGATCAATTTTACTGGTGAAAGTCTTGAACAGTGAAAGTCTTGAACTTGATGCTGTCTCAATAAATATGAACTGGGTAGTGTGCTGATTACTGAAGAAGCATGCTGCAAGTGTCCTACAAGTGTTGCATTATAAATGATGGCACAGCCTTGTGATGTTCTGAATGAACAGAATGAAAAGGAATGGAAAGACACCAATCAAAGCCAAAGAACTGCAACAGGTGGATAGCCAGCATTACACTGCAGAGAAATGCTGCACCTACTTCAGCAACCATTTCTAAGATTTTCTCTCCACATCCAGAAAATACCTTTCTCTTTGACAATATTTGTAAGAATGTAATGGTTGATTTCACACCATATTATATGTAGAATGTTACAGAATAATCTAAACATCAAGAGAAAGGATGCATATGATTTTAATGTAAATTTCAAAACAGACAAGGTTTGGGTCCAGGGTAGATGCTGGTCTACCTGGTAGTATAGTTTGCCCTACATATGTGTGAAATGTTTGACCCTCAGAAATATAAAGGAATTTATTGCAGTGCAGTCTGAGAACTGTGGGAAGTAAGACAACTGTGTAGACTTACACAGTAGGTCATGGTTAAAGATGCAGAAGTTTTTGATGCAGTAATTATGTTACTTTCTGCAAGTAACTACAGCAGGTCAGGGACACTTCTCTAATCCTCAGGCTTAGACAGTAAAGCCCTATTGTATCCACTTGCTTAAATTCTTTCTCATCCTCAGACAGGATTTGTTCTTCCATACTGCTTAGTGTGATGTGCCCAGATGCTTTTTAGGGAACAGCTGGCATAGGACAAACTAGTATTGGAGATGGTACTGGCAATTAAGCATGAATAATGACAAACCTTCTTTCCTGGCCCTGTGTATTTATTCCTGGCTATTTATTAAAACCACTGGCCGTTATTAATGTTATCATTTGTTTAAATATAAGGCACATCTTTAAGACTTTTCTTGCTTTGTAAATTGAGGTGCATGGTAAATATGTTGACTATAAATGAAAATATATCACATTCATTTATATTCTATAGCTAGAAGAAAATACACTGTACACAATTAAAGGATATGCTTGGGAACAAAGATTCCTGTAGTCTAGTGCTGCAGGCAGGTGTTCTCTCTTCAGCAAATCACTGAGGGGCCTGTGGCTCATCTGGAAAAAAAAAATCAAACCCAGAACCAACAGCAACAAAAAAATCCACCAACCATATTCTACTCATTAACGAAAATACTGATAGCCTACAGATAAGAAAGAAAAAAAATCGGTCTGGAGGAGGAAAGGTAAAAATGTGGTGTGTGTATATACACACACACACACACACACACACACACAAATAAATACAGTTAAATATAACAGTGAATTTTATCCTTGAATAAAGCAGAGATTTTGGTGATTAAAAAAAATACATATATATATACATGTGGGCAAATAGCCAAAATAATCTATGATAGAAGGAAGAGGCTACTTTGATAGCTAATCTGACAGGACAGGTGATAGTATTATTCCATCTAACTGAAAATCATAATTTCATTTTGAGATTAATGGGAAGTATTAATATTGAGGAGTAAATATTGCTATCTTATCCTCAACAGAGGTTAATGAGCATTCAAAGAATAAACAAAATGTGCTGCTGGAAACAATTTGTTATTTAGAAAGTATCATTGATCAACACAGCTATTCAATAATATACTATTTGATTTCTATTTACAGGTATTTAATTTTTATGCTTAGTAAGTGTCCACAAAACATCCTTCAGGGTCTGTTCATATGCAGGGTATGTGTCATCCACTTCTGGGATCCTTTAACAAGAAAACTCACACAAAAATGTTTAGAAGGGCAATGAGGCCCATGAAGGGCATGGAATATACAGCCTAAGGAAGTTGTGGTTGTTCAGTCTGGAGAAAAGGAGGCTGAGGGGAGACCTCGTTGCTCTCTACAACTACCTGAAGGGAGGTTGGAATGATATGGGAGCTAGCCTCTTCTCCTTGGTGTCAGGTGACAGGACTATAGGAAATGCTTACAAGCTGCATCAGGGGAGGTTCAGGCTGGACAATAGGAAATATTTATTTACTGAAAGGGATATCAAACATAGCAATAGTCTGCCCAGGGAATTACCATTCCTGGAGGTGTTTAAACAGTCTGTGTATGTGTCTCTTAGGGACATGGTTTAGTGTTGACCCTTCAGTGCAGCATTGAAGGTTGGACTGGATGATCTTTGAGGTCTCTTCCAACTGGATGCCTTCAGTGATTCTGTAATAATGGTAAGAAAACACTGTAGGCTTGCTCTCCTAGTAAAACGTATTAAATTCTGTTACAAGTAGACTTACAGAACTGTTATCTAGCTATTTTGCTGAGTATGTTTTCCATTTGCAGGAGACACACCTGAAGTCCAGACATTAAGGCAGACTTTAGACACTTTAGAGAACGTGTAGAAGTGCAGCTCCCCAATTTTGTAGTCAGTAGAAATATTATACATCATAAATCTGAGATGCTAGTTTATCTCCTTTGAATTTTTAATGGAACTTGGGTTGGTCATGGTTTCAGATATACAAGATAGGCCTAAAGTGAGGTGGAGAGTTTTCCTTGTTAGGAAACACTATGGCTACAACAAATGGAAAGATGTTAAAGTCACTGATGTCTTTCCATTATTTCAGGGAGATAAGCAATAGTGTTACTCAAACACACATTGCTAGAGTGCATCTTCAGAAATTACGGTTATCGTGACGCAGTTTGGATGAAAAAATTTACACTTATTTCTTTGTTATTGAGATTTTTAAAACCCGACAAAACAACAACAACAAATCAATCCATATTCAGCAAGCCTCTTTATTTATACAAAAGGAGGAGATAAAATAAACATGTGTGAAAGAAACAAAGGAAGTAGTGTGATTAGATACATTATTTAAGGAAATGGTATATTCACTGAAGCAATGAATTTTTGTTGCTTGAAGAGAATGTGAACATTTTCACATTAACATGCAATTACCTTTGCTATTATTAACATTCAAAAGGACTTGGTCAAATCAGCACAACAAACCCTTTGGAGATCCTAGATATCCTGGAGAGTCTTTGCAGCTCTACACCAGTAGGGGATGCCAAAAGAAAACGTTAAAAAAGTCATCTTCTTTCATGAGTATATAGCTGAGTTGTCAGTAGATTCCTTTGTATTTCATATTTTGGTCTATTGGTTCTGCAGTCAGAAGGCTGGAAAAAAAGAGAATACCAGTACAAGAAAAAATACAGAATAATCATTACATTGATCAATATACAATAAAACTTTGTAAAAGAGCAAGCAGACTATTTGCTTGATATGTAAGTAGTGGCATGGAAAATTTGAAGACTGTGAGACTATTGCACATAATAAATAATAGTTGGGGTAATAAAGGATCAGTCCATACATATGACTACGTGCAAAATGACCTTTTTTGCTTTAAGGAACTATCTACTTTTGTGGTTATGAGTTTAAAATATCACAAGTATATATTAATTCATTGACATTTCTGCCTGGATTTGACAATTGATTTATAGATTTCCCTATAATTTATGGCATATTGCTTTTAATATATTTGTCTAATTTAAGTTATATTTCTATACTGTGTGGTAATTACAATGATAGATTACTTCTTAAAAATAATGTATTGCATTGAAATATGACTTTGCTTTATGAATTCACATTGGTTGGTTTGTTGTTTTTAACATTTTTTTTTCATTGTAGCATTAGCATTTTTTTTCATTCTAGCATTAGCATTCTGTGATGCAGTTGCATTAAACTAACTCAGCTAGGAAGGCATTCAACCAAAGAACTTCAGTTACGTAGCGCTCAAAATCGTGAAGTGCAGTTGCTCAGCTCCAGCAGTAGAATTTACAATGCAAGGTTATTAAATTCCCATAAATTGGGATTTCCATAAACCTGCTAGAACACTGTGTTACTCAAGATGATCATACAAATGGATGTAATCCAGGTGGACTGCCTAGACAGAACTGTCATTTGATACTCTGTAGGGTTTACAGATTTACCTACAAGTGCTCCCTAAGAAGGCTGAGAATCTCCCGTAGGTCTCATACTCTATCTGCCCATCTGGCTATATGTGCCAGACATCTCACATGGCAGCAGATGTGAGAATGAAATTTATTGGGCCACATGTACCTGAAATGCACTTTTATTTCAGTTTAGACACCATCACAGCCAGGATTAAGAGCTCAAATGAAAACAAACAAACAAACAAACAAATAAACAAACAAAAACCCACACACAAAACCAAAACCAAAACCAATCAACAACCAAAACTTACTTTAGGTGTCTAGAGCAAAATAAGTCATAAATTGGGAGGAATAAATCCTGGGGATGTAATTTTTGCTGCCTGCATCAATTGCTGCCAAATGTGAAGGACTCCAGAGGGAGTTCTGAAGAGTAATCTGCAACTTAGCTAGTGGAATGTAAAAAGAAGTTTCTCTGACCCAATATTTTTGTTTGATCGGGTTTCTTCTCCCTTCTGGGTCCCAATGTCAAGAGAATAGTTAGAGAGCAATCACAAGCAAAATACCTCAGAGCATTTGTTTGCAATGTTGAATCAACTCATGTTAAAAAAAGGTAGAGTTCAGATCACTATTTTGGGGGTGAAGTTCAGTTATTGTTCCATTATTTTACAGGAAGACTTTTCCTTCAGTGGGTTTGACAGAAATAAATCAGCTGGAATAAAGGAAAGCTCTAAAAAAAACCTATATCAAATCAAGTTCCTCCAGCAACTTTTATGCTATTTGAAAACTTTAATGCAGGAGATGGATGCATCTACAGCAGAGCATGATCTGAAGAAATATTTGTTTTCCTCTGAGAAGAGGATTTGGTGAGGTCTTGTCCCTGAACGTGAGGAGAGTCATTGTGCTGCTCTCTCTAGAACTGAGAAGTAAAAGGTTCCATCTCTCTCCATGCACTTACACTGGCATCAATACCTCCATTCACGATGTAATAGTCAAGTTTTACAAAGACTTCATTCATCTCCTCTCCCCAAATCTCTCCATCAATTACACCTTGAAGAGCTTGAATGCCTAAATAATGTGTTTCTTCTCTTTTTTTTGTTTTCTTTGTTTCATAGCGGTTACTGTACCAATCTCAGCAAAATTAAGTTTTGCTTGTAAACCAAAGTATGATTAAGTTAGAAGTTTATGTATAGATAACTTGCCTAATTTCATGTATAATAATCAATTCATGTAGATCATCACAGGAAATACTTAAGAAATATCTTATCATGAAGCATTAGTACATTCTTCATCTGTATTAGATCCTTGTGAATAGAATAGAATAGAATAGAATAGAATAGAATAGAATAGAATAGAATAGAATAGAATAGAATAGAATAGAATAGAATAGAATAGAACAGAAGTCAACAACCTTCCTAAACTGAGGGGCCCAGAACTGGACACAGTACTCAAAGTGTGGCCTAACCAGTGCAGTGTACAGGGGCAGAATGAATATGAATACAGGGGCAATAATAAATAGCAAATTACAGATCAATCTACTTTTCATTGAGCTTACAAGGCTAACAGTCTCAGCAAATATCTATACTTTTGAAAGTTATGAGATATCAAGAGAAGATGCAACCACAATGAAGATCCAGATTTAAGAAAGAGTTTACAAATAAAGAAAATTAACTGGATTCCATATAAATTGCATAGTGATAGTCAATGTGATTCAATTTGTTCATCAGACAGCTTACTTAGTGTCAACTGACTATATATAGCTTGTAAATTAGTTTTCAGTGCTGTTCTAATCAAACTTTGGTGTCATAAATACCTGGCAAAATGTGACAAATCTGACTTTGATAGAAGAGAGTACTTTTTACCTTGACATTTCATGCACCATATGTATGTGTGTATATATATATGTGTGTGTGTATATATATATATATATATATATATATATATATATATATATATATGCCCTGACACAGCCTGCAATTTAGCAGAGGGATGTATGAGAATTTCAGAAAAATGCCATGCAGATGAAACTAATGTCATACAAAGGCTACATTAAATGATCATTTCTCTTAAGTTCAAATTATTTTTCTTGAAGAAATGTGTTTGCATCTACAGAAGCTAAGCCATTTAAAATTATCCATTGTACAAATTGTTTTCAGCTATGCTATACTGCAGTATCACTTTATAAAAGATATCTGTCAGTATGGGAGAGAGGAGTCCTCCAAATCTCAAGGATTTGTGCTGGCTTTCACCGTATTAAGTTTAGTTCATTATTCTTATCCTTTTCTTTCTGACATCTTAGAAACTGATGAGGTAGGATACACAGAGTACTTAATTAATAAGAGTGAAGAGCCTTTCTTATACACAAATTAGCCACTGAAAAAGTTAAATAAATTGCAAGCTCAGTGCACAATTCCCTTCTTACTAAGGGAGATTAGATCCCAGTTTCCAAACATACCCATCCTGACAGTTCTCCTTCATTTCACCTCTATTTGCTGCCCAACTAGGAGCTTTTTCCTGGACAGGAACATACTGAAAATATTACTGGTACAGTAGGAAACAAACAAAAAACAAAAGTAAATACACATTTTACCTCATTTGCATGGCAGCAAAGTCCTCTACCTGGGAAAAAAAAAATACTGTATTGAATGTATTCAAGCAATTAGGTCACTTAGGGGGAAAAAAAACATATCCTGCGAATGTCTTTTGATGAAGAACTTATATTCACCTTAACTGATTCCCTTTTGCAATACATTTAGACCCATTCTCCCTTTAAATGTCTATTTATCTACTCCAATGCAGGCACAATTATACTCATAGTTCTCCTGAATTACCTGTTCCACAACACCTCCAGTGTTAAGGGACTCCATGGACTTACCGTGGATTTTAGCAATGCTCCCCTAGTTATTTGAAATTTCATTAATAACTACCTAACTTGCTCTATTATTTCTTATGTAGTTCACCATGTATACAAGGTGCATGTTATTGCATTTGCAGGAAGCTTTTATGGATTTGAAGAGTATTCTCGTGCTGGAGCCATATGCACATACCCACCCTTGTTAATCATCTTCAGATTAAATAATTCTCACAATACATTGTCTCATAAACATTCTTCAAGTTATCTAGAGAAACACAACAAAGATAAGCAGTGTAAAGCTACAGAGGATTTTCTAGGGGCAGCATACTTTAATTCTTTTTAATTAGTACATATGGATAGAGATTTTCCATTGGTGGACTAGGGAAAGTTCTTCACAAAAAGAGTAATTGACCATAGGAAGGGGCTGCCCAGGGAGGTAGTGGAGTCACCATCTCTGGTGGTGTTCAAAAAAGGACTGGATGTGGCACGTGAAGCCATGGTTTAGTTGTCCTGAGGTGCTAGGTAATAGGTTGGACTTGGTGATCTCTGAGGTCTTTTCCAACTTGTTTGATTCTATGATTCTACACAATCATCAGCATTTTTCAGGAGGGAGTTTCAATACGTGATGACACTGGAAACTAAAAGCATGACTACATAGGAGGTGCTGCTTTCAGACAGCTAGAAAAATAGCTGGTTAGTGATCACTCTGACAATAAGTGTGTAGAGATTGACCTGTGGGACTAATATTAGCATATTGCAAAGGAAGAAAACGTTATTTTCAGAGGAAAATCAGTAAAAATAAAAACAGATAAGATTGTGCTCTTCTTATCAGAAAAAATGTGGTCCTCCAGATTACAGTATTTGGTCATGGACAGGGTATTCATAAGGAGAGGTGTGTTGGTTAGAAAACCAGTAAGATTTCACATATAATGATGCAACACAAGGCTATGCAATACACAACATTATACAATAAGAGAAGAATAAATATTCATTGCAATCTACCATGGAATTCATTAGCTCTATATTGGTGATTTAGCTTCAGCTGCTGAAGAATTCATTTTTTTAACCAAAATTTATTAATTCAGCAAAACTTTTTTTTTTTTATGTCTGCATACCTCTACATATCACTGAAGCAGCAATAAGAAAGGTAGTGAAAGGGAGTCTGGTCCATCTCTCCTTCCTTGTGGCTTCAGAGAAATGGGTGATTAAAAGTTAAGACACTTTTCATTGGAGATCACGAAAGGATGTCCTCCAGCCTTTACCTTTCCTTTTGTAGCTATTCCAGTTTGAATTAATAAATTATTAATTTAACTGCTGAGAAAAAAATAGCAATACAGCCTTAGTGGGTAAAGGACACAACCAAGAAATGAATGTTTCCAGTTCAGGTCCCTGCTTCAGTGAATATTCAAAATTCAGCACAGAAGTTCAAAACTCAGCAATCCCAACTAAAAAAATCTTGGATACTCTTGTCATCCCATGTAAACATTATTAGAGTCTAGTCACTCAACTCATAACTATTCTGTTAAGTCAATGGGCCCTAATGGGGTGCACACACAAATCCTAAGGGAGCTAGCAGATATTCTTCTTCTCCCAGGCAACCAGCACCAGAACAAGGGGACACAGTCTCAAGCTGTGCCAGGGGAGGTTTAAACTCGCGGTGAGGAGAAAGTTCTTCACTGAGAGAGTCGTTCGTCATTGGAATGTGCTGCCCAGGGAGGTGGTGGAGTCACCGTCCCTGGAGGTGTTCAAGAAGAGATTGGACGTGGCACTTGGTGCCATGGTCTAGTCGTGAGGTCTGTCAAGACAGGCTGGACTTGATGATCCTTGGGGTCTCTTCCAACCTTCGTTATGCTGTGATACTCTGATACTGTGATATTAATGCAAGATGCCACGATTGATCATGGCAACTGAGAGAAGTGCCCCAAAGCAAACATCATCCTTATTTTCAAGAGGGGCAACAAGGAGTACTCAGGGAACTACAAGCCATTCAGCCACACCTCAATCCTGTAAACCATTTCAAGATACATTATGGATGAGAAAAATCATCAGGAATACTCAGAATGAAATCATGCTTGACCATCTCAGTTACCTTCTATAAGGAGGTGATTAGTATGGTAGATGAGAGGAGAGCAGTGAATATTATCTACCTAGACTTCAAAAAGGCTTTTAACATTTATGGCTCAGAGGAAATCTTACCAACGTACATAAATATCTGAAGGAATGGTGCAAAGAGGATGGAGAGAGGCTCTTTTTGGTAGTGCTAAGTGCAAGGATATGAGGCAATGGACACAAACTGACTATCAGGAAATATTTTTTTACTGTGAATGTGAACAGTTCTGGCACAGGCTGCCCAGGAGAGTTCCAGAGTCTTTATCCTTGGAGATATTAAAAACCAGCAAGAAATGACCCTGGGCTCTAGGTGTCCTCGTTTGAACATGGTGGCTGGACAGATAATCTCCAAGATCCCTTCTACTCTCAATAATTCTGTGATTATGAGATAGTCAATTCTTTTAGAAGTGCATTTCTTTCTAAAATAAAAATCATTGTAGAAGTTTATTCTAATTATCAGACTAAGGAATCACAGAATTATAGAATTGATAAGGTTGGAAAGGACTTCAGAGATCATCAAGTCCAACCTATTCCCTAACACCTCATGACTAACAAAACCATGGCTTCAAGTGCCATGTCCAATCCCCTTTTGAACACCTCCAGGGATGGTGACTCCACCACCTCCCTGGGCAGCACATTCCAACGGCAAATCATTCTTTCTGTGAAGAACTTTCACCTCACCAAACGAGCCTAAACTTCCCCTGCTGCAGCCTGAGACTGTGTCCTCTTGTTCTGGTGCTGGTTGCCTGGGAGAAGAGACCAATGCCCACCTGTCCACAACCTCCTTTCAGGTAGTTGTAGAGATCAATAAGGTCTCCCCTGAGCCTCCTCTTCTCCAGGCTAAACAATCCCAGCTCCCTCAGCCTCTCCTCATGGGGCTTTTGCTCAAGACCTCTCACCAGCCTCGTTGCCCTTCCCTGGACATGTTCAGGTGTCTCAATGTCCTTCTTAAATTGAGGATCCCAGAACTGGACACAGTACTCAAGGTGTGGCTTAACCAATGCTGAGTACAGGGGCAGAATGACTTCCCTGCTCCTGCTGGCCACACTATTTCTGATGCAGGCCAGGATGCCATTGGCCTTCTTGGCCACCTGGGCACCCTGCTGGCTCATGTTCAGCCTACTGTCAACCACTACTCCCAGATCCTTTTCTGCCTGGCTTCTCTCCATCCAGCATCAAAGGCCTTGCTAAAGTCTGGTTAGACTATATCCACAGTCTTCCCCACATCCACCAAGCAGGTCACCTGATCAGAGAAGAAGATCAGGTTGGTATGGAAGTGGGGGAAAAAGTTGTAGGGTTGTGTAGAGTGTCAAAGAAACCAAGAAAATACAAAAGAAACAGAAACAGAGGACCAGAGTGATTTTGAGCCTACAAAATAGTACTGGGAGTAGTCTCCTAGACCCAGGTTGAATTTCAAACATGTTCATGCACTTTATTTACTAAAAGATAAATGCAAAATACAATTCTTCAGCACAACTTCTTCTAGCAACAAAAACTCCAACAGGTTGTCACCTCCACCAATCCTGCTTCAGGCCACATTTCAAACACAAATTAATAAACCAGGTTAAATAAAGGTTTTCTTGAAAATCTATTTGCTTAATGTAGCATGGCATTTCAGGGATTCTCCACATTCTCATTTCTCCATGTGGGTTGAAAATATGAGTATGTTTGATATAATATGCAACAGAGCATATGATTGATTTATAGGATACAGCAAAATGGTTGATTTGGGAATTAATCTCTTGCTCTTGTTAATGTTAAGCTTGTTCACTCCCTGTGAAGTTTCTCATTAAAAAAATAAAAATAAAAATTATGGGACTAAAGCATATTTCTTCCTCTGCAATTTTCCTATACTACATTCTCTATTCTTTTTGGAAGTAACACACCTCCTGAAACATTCAAACCCATGTTTGCATTAGCTCTTTATTTCATGTGTGTTGATACTGTGAGAAACGAGCTCACTGCTAAATTTTAAATACAAACAGTTTATTATAAAATAAAGGCAAATAGTTCTGGGTCCATAGCAGATTAGCTAGAGGTGTGCCATAACAACATGAGTTGAGCTTATATAGATGTCAAATATACATTCTTATCCCAGGTGCTGCGTGAGCCTACCAGGGGCAAGGCTTTGCTTGACCTCCTCTTCACCAACAGGGAAGGGCTGGTGGGTGATGTGGTGGTCGGAGGCTGTTTAGGGGCCAGTGACCATGAAATAATAGAATTTTTGGTATTTGGTCAAACTAAGAGGGGCAGCAAGAAGACCTCCACTCTGGACTTCCGGAGGGCAGACTTCAGGTTGCTCAAGGAAATAATTCAGAGGGTTCCTTGGGAGAAAGCCCTTAAAAATAAAGGGGTCCAGGAGGGCTGGACCTGCTTCAAGAAAGAGCTGATGAAGGCTCAGGAGCAGGCTGTGCCAGTGTGCCGGAAGAGGAGCCGCCGGGGCAGAGGGCCAGCCTGGCTGTGTAATGAACTTTTAATAGAACTAAGGGAAAAAAAGAGGGTGTATAATCTTTGGAAGAAAGGTGAGGCAACCCATGGGATGTTTAAAGAGGTTGCTAGGGCATGTAGGAGGAAAATTAGGGAGGCAAAAGCACATTTGGAACTTAAACTGGCCTCTGATGTGAAGGACAACAAAAAGTCCTTCTATAAATATATTAATAGCAAGAGGAAGGGCAGGGACAACCTCCACTCCTTGGTTGACATGGAAGGAAATGTAACACAGGATGAGGAAAAGGCAGAGGTACTTAACACCTTCTTTACCTCAGTTTTTACTAGCTGGAAAGAACGTCTACCAGACAGCTGGCCTGCAGAGCTGGCAGAGGGAGCCAGGGAGCTGCATGGTTTCCCTGTGTTCCATGAGCAAGTGATAGGAGCTCTCCTCAGCAGCTTAGACCCCCACAAGTCCATGGGACCAGATGGGATCCATCCTAGGGTGCTGAGAGAGCTGGCAGATGAGCTGGCCAAACCACTCTCCATTATTTTTCATCAGTCCTGGCTCACTGGAGAGATCCCAGATGACTGGAAGCTGGCCAACGTGGTACCCATCCACAAGAAGGGCCGGTTGGATGAGCCAGGGAATTACAGGCCTGTCAGCCTGACCTCAGTGCCAGGAAAGATTATGGAGCAGGTCATCCTGAGTGCAATCACACAACACTTAGAGGATGGCCAAGGGATCAGGCCCAGCCAGCATGGGTTTAGGAAGGGCAGGTCCTGCCTGACCAACCTGATCTCCTTTTATGATCAGGTGACCCGCCTGGTGGATGTGGGGAGGCCTGTGGATGTAGTCTACCTGGACCTCAGCAAGGCCTTTGACACCGTTCCCCATAGCAAACTCCTGGCCAAGCTGTCAGCCCATGGCTTGGATGGGAGCACACTGAGATGGGTTAGGAACTGGCTGGAGGGCCGAGCCCAGAGAGTGGTGGTGAATGGTGCCACATCCAGCTGGCAGCCAGTCACCAGTGGTGTGCCCCAGGGATCAGTGCTGGGCCCCATGCTCTTTAACATCTTTATTGATGATCTGGACGAGGGCATCGAGTCCATCATCAGTAAATTTGCTGACGACACCAAGCTGGGGGCAGGAGTTGATCTGCTGGAGGGTAGAGAGGCTCTGCAGAGGGACCTCGACAGGCTGGGCAGATGGGCAGAGTCCAACGGCATGAGATTTAACACATCCAAGTGCCGGGTTCTGCACATTGGCCACAGCAACCCCATGCAGAGCTACAGGCTGGGGTCAGAGTGGCTGGAGAGCAGTCAGGCTGAGAGGGACCTGGGGGTGCTGGTCGACGGTAGACTGAACATGAGCCTGCAGTGTGCCCAGGCAGCTAAGAGGGCCAATGGCATCCTGGCCTGCATCAGGAACAGTGTGGCCAGCAGGAGCAGGGAGGTCATTCTGCCCCTGTACACTGCACTGGTTAGGCTGCACCTCGAGTACTGTGTCCAGTTCTGGGCCCCTCAGTTTAGGAAGGATGTTGACTTGCTGGAACGAGTCCAGAGAAGAGCAACAAAGTTGGTGAGGGGTTTGGAACATAAGCCCTACGAGGAGAGGCTGAGGGAGCTGGGGTTGCTTAGCCTGGAGAAGAGGAGATTCAGGGGTGACCTTATTACTCTCTACAACTACCTGAAGGGAGGTTGTAGACAGACGGATGTTGGTCTCTTCTCCCAGGCAAGCAGTACCAGAACAAGAGGACACAGTCTCAGGCTGCGCCAGGGGAGATTCAGGCTGGATGTTAGAAAAAAGTTCTATACAGAAAGAGTGATTGCACATTGGAATGGGCTGCCTGGGGAGGTGGTGGAGTCGCCATCACTGGAGGTTTTTAGGAGAAGACTTGACGGGGTGCTTGGTGCCTTGGGTTAGTTGCTTGGGCGGTGTTGGATTGGTTGATGGGTTGGACGTGATGATCTTGAAGGTCTCTTCCAACCTGGTTTATTCTATGTAGTCTATGTATTCTATGTATTCTATGTATATCTACAAATCCCTTTACATTTCCCAAGCAGGCTCCACACCCCCCACCCCCACCCCACCCCCATTCTTAGTCCCACCTGTTGTTGGCTGCGGTCAGGGAGGGGATAATGGTTCGCACTCTTGACCCGGCCACTCTCTGACATCTCGACACCTCACCCTCTCTCAATTTCTCTCCCAATACACATCTTACACAACACAGACTACAACCATCCAATCAGCTTAAGGGTTGAACTCTGCAGTTCCCAGCAACACCAGCACACACCGGCACACACCTTCCCCTTGCGAAAGCCAAATATAACAATTTCTCACAATACGATCCCAGAAGTAAATGTGCAAGAAAATTTAATGTATCTACTCGGAGAAATGTTATGAAGTGCATTACTAGTACCATAAAAGGCTGTTAATCATACAGAGTCATACTGAAGCACAAATAACCTTCCAATTAAAGTAAAAGAATCTAAAACTATAGACAATGTAGTTTATAAAACAAAACAGTGTTTTGACGAATAGATGTCCACATTTTAGGTTTATTACATTGCAGAATGCAGATGCCTTTTCAATAAACATGTCGCATTAAGAAGACATGCAATATTGCAGTAGAAAACAGGATAAGCAAAATTAATTAGCTGGAATATGTAGAACAAAGAATTACCCTTAAAATATTTACAGCATGGATTTTGATATTAGTTTTGAATGGTTTATTGGCTTAAATTAATGAAAGTTTTAGAGGGGCTTTCAAAAGCATAGTTGCAATCTGGAATTGTAAATATAAAATTTGTGATGCAATAAATTTGACTGCCTATCATTTAAATTAGTTAAAGAACAAATGAAATAATTAATATGCTTGTTTAATAGAAGACCTTTTTTGCTTATAATTGCTTCATAAATAGATCACTTTTAAAACTAACTAGAGACAACAATACTCAAGGAAACAAAATGAGCGGGGTTTAGGGAGTTGTACAAAAAGTACAATGAATAAATAATACAGCAGACATTAAATCATCAGGCTCCAAGGTTTAGGTCAATAACTATGACATATTGAGGTTGAAAAACAAATTTCAACTTCCAAAACTGACATTCAAGTAAAATTTCAGCTCAGAAGATTGACATTCTATTACATCTACTTCAAGGAAACAGAAGGCAGATGACAATTCATACTGAGTCAGTGAGTAAATGATAATAAATGGAAGACAAAGAAGAGAATGCAAAGACGGTTAAGTAAAATTCAATATGTAAAGAGTTATAAATGATTTTTAATAATTAATTCATTTGATGTAAACTTACAAGATATGTGTCTTAAAATAAGTATGGCTTTTTTTCAGTAGGGTGCTTTACTCAGAGCACCATTTTGGACAGCAAACAAAAACTGGTATAATTACAATTTTTAAAATATTTCCACCCCTCCTGCCCTATTCTTTATCTGAGTTCAAAAGGTGGTGTAATCATCCTGTCTGTGGAAGATGAAATATTTCTACATAAATGTATATTGTTAAGTCGCACATCTAATAGACTCAGCTATGTATTTGTTATTCCATTAACTAGATTAACAACGTATAGTATGAACATACCTCATCTACCAGTTATATTGCTTCGTACATCTTATGCCTAGCTGCTGATAAATGGGGCAATAACATGTTAGCAGTGCTGAAGTTGTCTATATAACGTCACTGGAATGGCTTTTTTTCATCATTAATATTTAATAAATTAATTACTGTGATGAAGCAATAAACTCAAAGCTTACTTTATGTTATAGCAGTGGAGCAATACGTTTATGCTACTAACAATAAAGTCACAGATAAATGTTTTTAGTGGGTAGCCTTGAAGAAAATTATTTACACAATGCTTTCACAGCACTTCCTAGAAAAAATGCAAATATTCCACATTTAAATAATAAAAACTACTAGGGAAGACATTGGTGGAAAAAAGTCATGAAATTCAACTTCAGTTTACAGTTTTTTCATTTTTATTTCTACTCTACTAACTTACAAAGGTTAAACTTTGTGTCAGAGGATAACACAAAATAATAGAGGAAGATACTTGAGAGAAGATTACACTGGTAGCATTTCTTGTAGGCAAAACAATCTATCTGGTTATTACTGATTTGGCACGGCTAGAGGCTCTGTGTTTAGTATCCATATAATAGGATGTGATGACTTATGGAATATAAAGCCATGCAAGAAAATGCTGAGTGTCCTAAGAACATGAAAATTGCATTAAAACATAAAAAAGTCTGTACTGGGACAGAGCAATGATTTACTTAACACGAAGACCAGTCTATGAGAATAGCCAATAACTGATATAGAGGAAATAGTATAACAAAAACAATGAAGATGCAGCAAATCTAATTAGGAAATTCATATTACACTGTTTTGTTGGGGTTTTTTTTAGGGTATTAGTATTGTAGAATTTTAGTGTTCCAGAGTATAAATAAAATACACAGAAGTAATAAGACAGATACTTAAATTGTTAAGATTGTGGAGTGTTATGAACAGGAATTGCTCATGTGCCTCAGCGGGCATTTGCTTTCTGCAAGGTCAGCATATTACCTAACAATAGCAGAATGACTTGCAGTGTAAAAAGCAAAATAAGTATACAGTTCTTCATGTTCAACCTTGAAATGTTCTTGCACTGAGGCAGAACATTTAAAAAATGGTGGACCAAACAGAATCAGAAGAATCAATTAAGACACTGACTGTGATTTCTTTATACTAAACATCTGACTAAGAACCTATCTAGAACCATTGTCATTTGCATTCTGAAGTGTGTTAAATTCTCTGAGAAAATTATAATATTGATGTATTAACAGTGGGTTGATACTAAAACAAAACAAGACAAACATCCAGATGTTTTCATAGAAACCGGGATAAGGTATCTGTGATTAGGTCTTCTGTAATAACTGCAATTCAGGACTAAACTGAGCCTGTGATGAAAGATCGAACTTTGAGATTATACACTGACCAGAAAGATTAAGCTTTTCTTTAATGTCCTGAGTATTGCAAAAGGTGGCCCTGTCAAACCTCGTGACACCTGTGAGAAGCCTCCAATCAAAATGTTGATGATAAGCAACAGTAGTATATATATATTTTGTAACACTGCCAAACAAGACTATGGTGTGCTCCAAACCCCCCTTCCCCCATCTCCATCAGCAGAGGTTTGAATGGGGAAAGACAAAGGCATGAAATTGTCTTCCAAGGTGCAAAATTTCCACCTTCTTCGCCTGGGGACATATAAACAGTGCCCAGTCTTCCCACTGGGGCAGAGGTCCCTCACTGGTATTGTGATTACTCCCAATTATTTTCTTGTTTGGAAATGGTTTTGAGAATTAGTTGCTCAATCACCCTCTTAGGTGATAAGACTGTAGTACTCCACGTCCTTTTTTTTAGAAGATGGGAGTGGCATTTTATTTCTTCTAGTCTTCAGGATTCTCAGTCATAATGATTTTTCAAAGATAAGAGTGGTCTTGCAATTACATCAGCCAGATCCCTTAGCACCCATCAGGCTGCATGGACTTCTGTACCTCCAGGTTGTTTGTTACTATTACGTCATGGCTACGATCCAGATACGTGCCTCAGAGTCCAGGATTCTTAATGGAACTATTTGGCAAAATTAACATTTTCCCCTGTTTTTCATGACCCAATAAGGACTTGCACTAACAAAACTTCAAGAAATTGAAACAATCAGGTTGTTGAATTTATTACAGTGACAGATACAACAGATTTGGGATTGCAGATGATAAATGAACTGCTTGGAAGATTCACAGAATGGTTTGCCTTGCAAGGGACCTTGAAGATCATCCACTTCCAACCCTCCTGGTATTGGTAGGGAGAGTCTCCACTAGAGAAAATTGGTGAAGGCCTCAGATTGTCTCAGGTTAATATATCCCAGATAACATCTGGCAAAGTCAGAGACAGAAGCCTTTTACAAAAGCTTCAATATATAATAGAAATGCAGCAAAAATTAAACTGTATATTGAAGATGCAATTCTTACCAACAAGGATGTTCCCGGTTTGGATGGAGGAAAAGGAGCAAAGCCTGGCAGCCATAATCATCTCTGTCTTTCCCTCCCATCGGCTGCACCTCTTGCTGCTAGTGTTGTGGACCCTGCACAGTGAGAGACATACCTCTCTTGGGTTTTAGACACTAGCCCTCACTGTCCCTACTTTCTAGGTGATATTTAGCATGATTTGAGAGGAGAATTGAGTAACGTAGTCATATGTGTTTAGCATGCATATTATCATACTGAGGGTGCCAAATTTAATATTAAAATTGCAGCTAATTAGGCAAAGGTCTTCATTTGGGCATTCTGGCCCTCAAAATTTTTTTTTTAAATTGGGTGTTTATGTTATTTTAGTTTTGCTTCATCAGTTTTAGCCAAAACAGGGCTGTCTTTTCTTCATAAGAAACTCTCCTTCACTCTTTGGCAGGCCACCTTCACAGATCTTCATTTGAACCAAACAACTGTTGATTGTAAAATGACCTTGGTCAGCTTGCCTTGCTGTCCCACAATGTGGTAGTTCCAGGCTGTGCCTGGAACAGATCTTGAACAGAAAGTGGTAGGACAGAAATAAACAACTACTGGATGTGAAAAGGAAAATAATGATAAGTTGTAAACAATCCTGTGGTATAGACTGCTAACAAAGTTGGTTTAGACTAACTTACTTTCTCTCTTTTTGCTTCCTCTGCTCTGGCAGGTGCTTCTCCTGGCTTTCCTGACCTTGGCTGCAATGCTTTGCTGTGGCTGGGTACTAACAACCCTCTGCTCTTCTCTCTCCTCTAGCATGTACAGCAGGGGTGAGCAGGAAAAGGCAAGCTAGTACTAGCTCCCCTGGTTTTGTCCAGAGGGGAGTTGTGCTGTTTATAAATAGTAAATCTTGCAAAACATTGTATATTTTGTATGTATTAATTGCATTTTTGTTCAAGATAGTAGCTTTGCTTGTAAATACAGCTTCATTTGCTTCCAGCTGAGCTGGTCTGGCAATTTAATGTTGGGGGCAAATTTCAACCCACTGCACACAATAAGCTGGGTAGTTATCTCACAGCTACCTAATGTGACCCCATCTTCATGGACTCCAGACATGTCTTCTGCTTTCAGGAATTTAGAATTCCTGAAGGTCAATTTATTGGCAAATAATGAGGACAAGAAGGCACTGAGTACCTTTGCCTTTTCATGTCCTTTGTCATCAGGTCCCCTGCTCTATTCAGTCTTCCCTTTTCTTCTTGTCGTTGTTGATGTACCTGTAGAATCTCTTCTCATTGTCTTTCACATCCCTCATCAAATTCAATTTCATGTCGTCCTTGGCTTTCCTGATCTCTTAACTGCATGTATGAACTTCATGGAAATTAATGTGCTGATAAGCACCTCCATATTCTTCCTGGTTGTCCTTCTTGTACACTTCCTTTCTAGGTTTTATTTCAGTCAGGAGCTCCTTCTTGCTTCATGTAGGCTTTCTACTGTTTTTGCCTGACTTTCTGTTTGACAAATGAACCTTTTTTGACCATACAGAAAGTAATTTTGGAATATCAGTCAGCTCTCATAGACACTTCTCTCTAGGGACATATCCTATGTGATTCTTCCAATCAGACCTCTGAAGAGGTCTCCTAAAATCCAGGGTTGTGCTCCTGTGTTTTTCCCTATTTTGTCCCATTACGATTCTGATCTCTACAATTTCATGATCACTGCAGCTAAGGGAGCCTTCAATTTTCACATCCATGATGACTTCTTAGTTCTTGTAAGCATCAGGTCCAGCAAAGCACATTTTCTTGTTCACTCCACAACCACTTGTGCCAATGCGTTCTAAAAATCTAAATAGCTTGAGCCCTGCTGTATTGTCCATTCAGCGGATATCAGGTGGTAAAGGCCACCAAGAGCCATGACCTGTGAACATAAGGCTTCTTCTAGTTGTTTCTCTTATCAATGCATCCCTTTTCTATCCTAAATGATTGTAGATCACAGAACTTAAAGTCGGGGGGGAAATAAATCTGAAATACTTTTAAGATCTGTATGCTACAATATTTCATTAATTAATGAATTTTTATATCACAGTATCACCAAGGTTGGAAGAGACCTCAAAGATCATCAAGGCCAACCTGTCACCACAGACCTCATGACTAGACCATGGCATCAAGTGCCACGTCCAATCCCCTCTTGAACACCTCCAGGGACAGTGAATTCACCACCCCCCTGGGCAGCCCGTTCCAATGGCTAACAACTCTCTCTGTGAAGAACTTTCTCCTCACCTCGAGCCTAAACTTCCCCTGGCACAGCTTGAGACTGTGTCCTCTTGTTCTGGTGCTGGTTGCCTGGGAGAAGAGACCAACCCCCTCCTGGCTACAACCACCCTTCAGGCAGTTGTAGAGAGCAATGAGGTCTCCACTGAGCCTCCTCTTCTCCAGGCTAAACAATCCCAGCTCCCTCACTATACTTTTCACAAACTTAAGGCAGCCTTAAATAATCCAGGTTCCAGAAAATGTGGCTGGAAATAACAATTAAAATAAGCTTTTTAGCAACAAAAACCGGTTTCATTTAAGTCAGTAGCAGAAGTGCTACCACAAGAAGAGGATGTCAGAGAACAGCACTCCTCACCCAAGGAGGGGCAGGGCAGTGCTGCTGGCATGAGGCAGAAAGAAGCACAACAGCTAAGCACATAGGGGTGAAAACTGATGGATGAGAGCATGCAGCACCAACTGCAGTCAGAATTCATCAGCAGAGGCTTTATGCTTTCACTTTAAGTCCTCTTGGGGTTTGTTTGTTTGTTTCAGGGGGTTGTTTGTTTTGTTGCATTTGGGTTTGTTGTGACTTTTCTTATGTCAAGAAAAAAAGACATTTTGATGAAAACCACAGAAGAGAGGAACTTCAACATTCGTGAGGGATGTTAAGTTAAAAGTAATTTTGTGTTGGTGGTCTTCAGGCTATGCCCACAGAAAGACCTGAGGACCAAACCACTAAGCTTGCAGAGCTGTTCCTACTGTAGGAAACCACAGCCTGGGCAGGGATACCCACTCTGACAACACAAGGGGTAAATTTAGATGCCGAGCAAGGAAAGTCATGAAAAATGCTCACAGAAACTGCTATTCCTTTCTTACCATCACCATATCCTGCAGGGCCAGGATGCCTTCTCCCAGAAATTCAATAAAGCAGGTCTCCTCTCATCTACCTTTCAAAAAAGTGCATGCATCTATGTGTGAGCTAAACACCTGCTAATTCCTCTACTGCCAGCCAGCAGAGAGGTTCTCCGATGGTCTTTTGACTGTTGGAATGATTCTGGTGTCATGATTTTAGACCACACCTCTGAGAAGAGGATGAGCTAGGCTCCTCTTTTTGGGAAAGGAACATATTTTATTCAAGCTATCTGTCAGAAATTACTTAGGTAAGTGTCTGTGATTGCTATGCATAGACTCAAACCTCACATCCCTGCCTAGCCCACATGCTTCTTTAGCATTGCAATGGAAAAGAAACACTGTCTCCCCAAAACCAGCAACATGTGAAACTTAAAGGAAAGCACATCTCCAGCAAGCACAAAATAAATCTATCTTGGATACTGGTTGGGATGCAAGGAAGAAAAAGAGTACTAAATCTAGTTACACTTTCATCATAAACTAAATCTTAAATTGGTTAAAGGTAGATGTTAATGCAAAAGATTAAATTTTTCTCCTGTATGAAGTTTAACCAATTTAAATCTTATCCCCAAAGTGCTTCAAACTCTAGTCAAATTCACCTTTGATTAGAATATGATTGGCAATTTGGAGCTGCTATTTGTGCACGTCAACACAAAATTAAAGTTTCTGAGTTAATATTTGAAGGAACAAATGTGCTATATAATCCAAAACTTATTTAGATTAACATATTGATGTAATGTTTAATAAAGACTAATACAATAAAAATAAAATATATTAATGAAATTAACATATTAAACAGTGAGGTTGTAAAGGATTTGGTTGAAAGTGATGAACAGTCACAATTCTTTCTGAAATCAGTAGAAGTTCAAATTACTTTATGCATTTCAAATCATGCCTCATTAATATAAATACCTAGGAAAGGTAATACTGTGTGTATACTTCCCAATTTTCATCTTTATCCAAGAACCATTCACAGAGTAAAGGAAACTTTTCACAGGTGATTCTGCTGATTTCATGTCACTCCTTTTCCACCCATTCCAAAACTCTTTTCCCTACTGTCCCATCTCTGACAGAGCTGGTGAGCAGGATAGCAGAAGTCATAGTCACATCATTTTGCACCTTAGCACATAACTGCTACTTTAATCACTGAGGCCCATGAAACACTTGCTAGAGATCAAGAAAACTGTGTTGTTTTTAAGATGTTATGGATATCTTTTGCGACAAAAAAAAAAATCCACCAAAGAAACATACAAAATAAATCCCTATACAGTCATTTCTACTTAGAGAAAGATTTGATGAAAACAGAAATTAATCTGGACAGATACAAACCTGTATAATATTTCCATTTTTGGTGAGAACACGTACATTATTTAATAAATACTTTTAAAAAATCCCTGCACAAAAATGCTACTTTTTTTCCTTAAAACATTATTTATGTTTTAATGATAAATTAATATCTTTCCAATAATAGAAAAACAATATTTCAATATTCCTTGCATGAGTTAGACTGGCAGGCAAATGGTAGAAAGAAGGATTGTAGTTTAAGATGCATATACATTTATCAGATTGACAGGAGCGAAAAGGTTAGAAAGTCACACTTTTTGCTAAACACATGTGTGATGGGCTAACGCCCATCCTGAAAACAGGGTGGAGGGCTTGCGAGTGCTTTGCCCTCCCTGCAGGCTGTTTTCCCCCTGGGAAACTGAGTCTGTTCCACTTCCCCTTCCCTGCCCAGATAGGGTATAAAAGGGAGGACATAGCAGCCATTAGCCCTCCTTTTTGGCTCCGGCCTTTCCTGGACAAGCAGCTGCCTTCCTGCTCCTCTGCCATGTGGTCGGGCCTGATCCTCCTCCCTGCTGCCTCCACCTCTCTTCAGAGAGAGCTTTTGTATTCTTGTTCTTTCTTTTTCTTCCTTGTTCCTTGCCTTTGTGAACCTTACTTGTTATTGTTATATATGTATGTATATTGTTTAAAGAAAACTCTTTACCTCTCTACTTCCAAACTGACTCCAAATTATTGCTTGGTGGAGTTGCTCTTTCCCTTTTTTTAACCCTCTCTGTTGGGAGGGAGGAGGGGGAAGTGGGGGAGAGAGGCTCAGCCTTGCCCCCATCTGAGATCTGAACTCCCAGTTAAGGCTCAAACTACTACAACATGCTTGGTCTTCCAGTGATTGCTGTGTACTGTGGAAGAATACACAGAAATTCTTATAAAGGGCAATATCTCTATTCAGAGATCAATAAGGTAACTTTTGAGTTAAGACACATGCAAAATATATTTGATATACTGAGATTCAAGATTAAAATAATTGCTTTATTTTTGTTCTGTAGTGTTGCAAAAGCCAAAGTTCAGGTCAAAAAATGCCATCCAATAGCCCTGCTGTATGTGAAACAATCCCAGCAGCAATAGAAATAACCAAAATTAAAGAAAAAAAATAAACAAACAAGTGCACAAACTTACAAAAAGAAGACTAAACATTACTTTGGCTAAAGAAAGAGAGCCAGAAAATTAAGTCTAGAGTTGAAGAAAAGATTAATATGAACATGGAAATGTTATAAGTGAATTAGAAAGAAAGGGATAAAAGAAGTAACTACCATTCTGAAAATCTGAGTAATATCTGGGTGTCCAGTGGAATAATAATAGCTGCCCCTAGAATCCCACTGTTCAGACATTGCTAACCAGAGTGTTTGCTGGCAGATGACCATATTCAAGCCAACAGTTCAGCATGTATTATAAAAAATCACAGAACATCCAAAGCCATTTCAGGTTCTGTTTCCACTGAAATGTCTAAATCCATATTACTGGAACACAAAGCATTTTCAACTCTGAATACACACTTTCATTGTGCCCTAAATGCTATTAAAAATCCATTTAACTAGTTTCTTTTGACTGCCGTATCCAACTGCAGAGAAAGTTCCTGATGAAAGATCAAATGCTGTGAATTTAGGAGAATTTCAATTTCTTTGTGTTGTAAGAGACATCAGTAAGCCACATCAGGATTTTTTTTTTCCTGTAATTTAAAAGCTGCTTGTCTAAAAGCAGAAAAGGATTCACTGTATTGCTCTCAATACCAGTAGTTTGTACTAGTTGACATTTCACAAACAATAGTTTAATGCAGAAAATTAACTCAGTGTGGATCCCTTGGGAGGGGAAAAAATAAATTCTTCTTACTGCTTTGTACAATCAGAATTGAGCATGAGCTGATAATTTATTCCAAAATATGATGATGAATTTAGAGTACTCTTGCACTTAGCTGGAGTAATGGAAGTTCATTTCATATCCTCCTTTGTCATGGTGTTTGTACATCAATCAGGTGCAGAAACCTGAATAGTCCATGGCAGGTTAAAAAAGATATATTGGATGACCTGGTAGAAATTAAAAATTCCAAAAGCTGTGGAGAAGCAGAAGTCAGAACATCATCAAAATTGCCAACGGACTTCATGTAACAAAGAGGGCTCTGCAGGATTAGGAGTATTAACTTCAAGTGTAGTAGAACAGAATTTAATGAGATGGAAGGAGTTCCTGCAACAGATTGTCTTGAAGTAGATTTTTTTTTTCCCAGCAGCAGTCAGTAGATTTTTACACAAACCTACGCATTCTTTGATGCATGTGCTAAGACTAATTAGAGGGCAGTTATAAAACCTTATTTAGATTTGTCTGACTTGCCAGCAGTGGATACACTGCTGCTTTAATATATGTTCCTTGCATTCTGCCTTAGCAAAACCAAGTAGCTTTTTGTAGTCTTTATTCTCCCAATAAGTTCTGAAAGGCAAATCCTGTGGCCATTTTCTTCAAGGAAGGAAGCAATAATAGGGGATACAGAGATGCAAACATATTTTTTGGCCTTATCACATTTCTCTGAAAGGCTAGAAAAGCCAAGGGGGAACCAGTGAAACAAGAGTGTATGTCTGAGATTGAAGCAATAGAAGAAAACTCTGTGCTGCGTCTGACCTTGTTAAGCATGGCCTCAGAACATGGCCCTAAATTTTGCCCTGTAGTTCATTTTACATATTTCCCTTCTGTAGGTATTTTTGGGCTGTACTTGGTTTGTAATTAGCTTTCTGAATTCAATGTTTATTATTTTTAATGTTCTCTTTTTTGTGAATGTGCCCATGTGTTGTTATTGTCTTAGCCCTTTATACTTTCCCTTTTGAGGTTATTTATGTATTTTTAAATTCCTGTCATTTACACTTAAGAATTTGTATTTCCTGTTATGTCTGGTAACCTGTTGACTCCTTGGTTATTGCCCATTTCTCACTACAAGGGTCTTGTACAAGCTTTTACTGAAGTGCTGTGAAACAGAAAATAACACAGTTTATTAGCACACACTCTGCAGCAGAAAAATACAAGCAAGATATTACCACATCTGTTATGATTTATGGTACTTTAAAAATGTTTTGGTTCAGCCAATTGATGTGTATCTTCAAATATTTTTATTTGCTTGCTCTTCTGTTAATGTGTGACTGAATAAAATCTCTTCACGCTCTACAGAGATGAATGTGGCCCACTGCTTTTGCCTACTTGCAGCTTCCCACCCATAATAACAGTTTATTTCAATATTTTCCTTTTTCCACCTCTAACTACAAACTAGAGGTTTCTTCCTGAAGAAAATAAATTTCTCAGTCTGCGAACCAAAATGGTGCAGCTACAACATAAAGAAATCACAGAATCTGAAGTTTTCTAATGAGTTTGTCTAAGAACATTGGTGATGTTCTGGTATTTCTGCATTATTTAGGAGCAAAATCTCTTAGCAACCATTCTCAACACTTTTAATTTTTATAATAGCATCCTTATGTCCACATTTTTGTGTACTGCAAACTACTAGGAGGAAAAATAAGTTCACATGCACTTTTTGACTGCTGTAATTCTTGAGGAAAATAAAAACAATGAATCACAAATGTGTAGTAGTTAATCTGAAAGTTAAAAGGGTAAGAGATTGGATATAATGATATAAAATATTATCATGCCCTGGATATCTTGTAGCAACATAAAAACAGTGCACACCTAATTGTCATCTTCACCTATATAGTTAAAAGAGGTCTGCTTAAAAATTACATGTAATCAGTATGAATGCAGCTATAAAAGGAACCACACATGGCACCCTGCAATTTAATTCTGTCCTTATTACTGCTGGGTTCCACTTTTATATTTATAGTATGCATAATGAATGAATACATTTTAGAACTGATCCAAGGGGGAAAAAGATCTCTTTGCTTTTTGACATATCTGAATCAACAACTTCTTTTCCTTAAATCCAAATTAAAGTGCATTTATTTTGTGGATAAGCTGAAGAAGAATTGAGTTTAGTTTATGCAGTGAAGAACAACATCTATTTAATGAAATAAAATTTGCCATAATCAAAGTTAAATAGATCAGCTTATGCACCTCAACCTTAACTAATTTTGCTTGAATGCTTGGATCCCAAATGAATCTATTGGGGATTCATTTTCTGTTTTGTATCAGTGCCTTGGGTGACAATTGTCCTCTGCATTTAGACTTTTTGCACTGCATTTTCTTAAAGAAAAAGAAATTTAATAACTAACAATGTCTGTGTAGCTCAGTGAAGATTTATCACACAGAGTCACTGACTTGCTATTAACATGAACCAGTACATAGTACTTCCTTTTTCATAGCAAAGGCATAACAATGTTATTTGTTAGGTCTTCTGTGCACATTACAGGATCCATTCAGAGATCTCAGATCTGATCACAGGCACTGACTACAAAGTAAGATCATCTGTCAGTTTTCCATACACTTCTGTCCTCTTAGGCATGCAGAAAGACTCTTACATATTTGCAAAATGCTTGTTTCTTCATGATTTTCCTGCTACCAAAGATGTGGGTAACTGATTTCAGTGAATAAATCCCTTCTTACCCCATTTTCAGTAAGTAGTAACAATAGAATTGTAGAACCATTGAGTGGTTTGAGTCATAAAGAACCTTAACTATCATCTAGTTTCAAGTCCGTTGCTATGCTCAGGGTCATCTTCCACCAGAGCAGGTTACTTAAAGCTCCAGTTCTAATTTTCCTCTAACATGGGTTTGTTCCATAACCTCAGAAAACTTTTCTGTGGTTTAATCTGCTCAGTTTTACTTCAGGTTGATATCTAATTCAGTGAGATCTTCTGAAGACTTATTAGAGCATTGTTAGTTATATGAAAAGAAAAATGTAACTTGAATGTAAAGTATTATTAATGTGCTTAGATGATTTGCACCAGCCTGCAGCTCACTGTTGCCTATAAGCAAGAAAGAATGACATAAACTATATTTGACAAAAGTGTCTTCAGCAATCACCAGAAGTAGTGCTATGAATATACTAAAAGCTAATGACACTGTCATTGTTTTCAGGAGGACAGGATTTGCTAAGAGGCAAGGAATGTTAATTTAGGCTCAGATCTGCAAAAATATTGTATTCTGGGCATGGCTGTCCTGTGTTTAGATGCTTGGGTGTGCTGGTGGGATGAATGCCTGACAGTCTACAGCAACTGAAGCCTGTGACCTCAAATATATTGAGCTGCTAATGTTGATATTTATTTAGCTACTGGAATGAAGCTGACATGCGGCCATTTGGCAAGAGAGCTGCTTGGGACCAGCACCGGGACTGGCGTGCTTGAGCTGAGAGGTGCTTCATTTTGGTTTCTTTTTTGGGGCTTTTCAGGGTGGGAGGACCTCAGCAGACAAGGACTGGTAGGGTCTTCTCACATGCCTGCTCGAGAGGGTGACATCAGCCATGGGAAATTTAAACAAGGCAGAGCTAAGCCACATGACTGCCATTTGGCAAGAGAGCCTTCTCCCTTGATTGCAGGTAGCAGCACAGGTCAGCTGACAGAGTACAGAAGCTTTTCTGGTAGTTTGGACAAAATATAGTAGTAAGGTGGAATATATATATATATATATATATATATATATATATATATATATAAAAGCAAACAATAAAAACTCCTAAACTTAATTTCACCTGCCTGAAAAGATCCAGCCATGGTAACAACTCAGGCAAAGGCTACTAGAAAAACGGTAGGTACCCAGACAGAACTGGTACACAAGCATGCAGGTGTCCAGGCTGCTAGCTGCAGAGACTGCTGGAGCCTGGAACTTGGAATAGAGGGTGAGGAGACAACACCTGTGTGAGGTGTGACCAAGTGAATTATCTTCTCAGTCTGGTGGCCAAGCTAAAGGATGAAGTATCAAGACTCAGGACTATAAGGGAATGTGAAAGGGAATTAGGTGTGTGGGAGCAGGCTTTACAGACCCCCCAGTTGTGCCAGGAGATGTTTAGGCTCAAGGTGAGGAGAAAGTTCTTCACAGAAAGAGTTTTTGGCCATTGGAATGTGCTGCCCAGGGGGTGGTGGAGTCACCATCCCTGGAAGTGTTCAAAAGAGGATTGGACATAGCACTTGAAGCCATGGTTCAGTTAGTCATGAGGTGTTGGGTGATATGTTGGACTTCATGATCTGGAGGTATTTTCCAACCTTATTGATTCTATGATTCTATGATTCTGTGTTAGGTACTGGAATGAAGCTGGCATGTCAGGTTAGCTTAGAGGACTTAGAAAGCACTGTATAACAGTCTGGATCTGTTCAGAACTGTTCATACTCAATGCTTCATATGGTTGTGAGGAGTGCCACATGATCAAATTTTTAAAGATTTTTTTTTGTTCTAAGGTTTACAGTTTTATAGTTTCACTGAAATGCATTTCATATTAAACAGTTTAATAATTAGACAACAAACTCAGGAATATCTTACCCGATCAAAATCCTTTATCTGGTTTGGTATTTTAAACTTTTTAAGGTACAGCAAGATAAAAGGCAGATGAAAGGCCACAGTTTATTCTCCTCAAACTACATTGAATACATCATGTTCTTGTCTGTGAGTTAAATACACACTTTTGAGAAACATGCATTTATGTTAAATACTTATAGAAAACTAGATATTTTGAGCACTTCACCAGGACCAGTTGTGGTATAAGCTCTAAAATTCCTAATTACTTTTTATTTTTTCCACTAGCATTGATATCATAGAAGCAACCAGGTTGGAAAAGACCTCAAAGGTAATCAAGTCCAACCTATCACCCCATACCTGATATCTCATGACTAACTAAACCATGGCTCCAGGTGCCACATCCAGTCCTTTTTTGACCATCTTCATGGGTGGTGACTACACCATCTCCCTGGGCAGCACATTCCAATGGCCCATTACTCTTTCTGGGAAGAACTTTCTCCTCACCTTGAGCCTAAACCTCCCCTGGGGCAGCTTGAGACTGTGTGCTCTTGTTCTGGTGCTGGTTGCCTGGGAGAAGAGACCAACCCCCACCTGGCTACAACCTCCCTTCGGGTAGTTGTAGAGAGCAAATGAATTTCATGAATAATAAGTTTTCTACTTATATCTAAGACAATCTTACCATTAGATGAAGCTACTGCTTCAGTAGTTTTCCATGAAGATCTTTTTCATTATATACAGTAAATTTATACTTTTTAAATTTTGATGCTTCCATTCCTTGTGAGCTCTTGAAAAATGACTGGGGCTTTTTTCCTTATTATTATTATTTTTGTTTGGTTGAGGGTTTTTATTTGTTTGTTTATTTTCTTATTAATATGTTAATTCTGTTTATGCTTGGTTTAGCTTCTGGATCTGTTTTGTTGTTTGGTTTTTTGTCTTCTTTTAAATAAATTTTTCTTCTTTGAAATGAATTTTTCTTATTTTAAATGAATTTTTGACATTCTGTACCTTAAAAATATACAAAATTCTTTATTTCAATGCTCTTCACTGCCTGGCCCTGGGCCTAGCCAGGCCCAAGAGGCAGTGAGATGGCTCACCCCATTACCAGATAGCAGTGAAGGAAGAAAGAGGAAGTGCAGGACCCCTGCTGATGGTTTTATAGGGGAGCAGGGCATTATGGGATGAAATGCATAGCTTCCTGTGTCCACCCACTGGGCTGGACACTTTGGGACACCACAGGTGTGGCTTGTGCGGTGGCATCAGGGGGGCACCCAACATGAACCACCACAGTCTAGAATGTATAGGTTATCTCAATAGTTTTCTACACTATAATTAAATATTTAATCAGAATAGATAGCATAGTCTATGCTTTCTTACAGCAATATCTATTTAGCTCTATAACAATAGAAAAATGACAAGCAAGTGCATTAATAAATAATATGTATAACTACAAATATATATAAGCATGCAACCATCCTTTATACAGGACTCCTACTGGTATTAATAAATGTTCTTTTCATAGCGCTACTGTAGATTATGACTAGAAATAAAGAGAGAAAACTTGTTAAGCTCAGAACCCAACACATGATTCTCTGACTAGTGCCGACTTGCTGACTTTCATCACTTGATCGCCTTAATCTGTCTGCACCTGACCTTTGTCGTGTTACTATATTTAGATGGCATGTTATTTGAAGCTTCACTACTGTTTCTTATTACTTTTCATTATCTGTGCACTCACATTTCTTTCCACCATGATCTCTGAAATATAACAGCTAAAAAAACCCTAAACAGAATCACAGAAACATTCCAGCTTGAAAAGACCCTCAGGATCACCAAGTCCAACTGATAACCCTACTCTACAAAGTTCACCCCTAAACCATATCTCCAAGCACTACACGCAAAAGACCTTTAAACACATCTGGAGTTGGTGACTCAACCAATTCCCTGGGCAGCCCATTCCAATACCTGAAACAACTGAACAAAATACAAAAACTTAAATCATTACAATCTGAGCAATATGCACAATAGATTTCATAATTTTCAACGAGATCACAAAATATCTTCAGTAACAGAAACTTTTGTCTTTGCTGTTTTATCTGCCTTTGAGTCTATCATAGATGTGTATATCATAGAATTACAGAGTGACTGAGGTTGGAAGTGAGAGAATCCTCTCTTAAACATGTAAATCACCTAGTGATGTGATGATTACATTAAGAACTGAGAAATGTCTCAAAAAAAGGTAAGATCATCCTGAATGACCCACCTGGTGTGTCACCACCACCAAGACAGCAACTGCTCATTGGACTGCAAAGATGGGTGGAGGCCACGTGGCACCAACCCCTGCAAGCACACAGGAAAGACCCCTTGGAATGTGACAAGTTTGTGGGCCAGGAGGAACTACAATGAATGAACCAGGAACATCATAAAAGCCCTGGGCTATGCCAGCCTATGGTGAGTAGGGGGAACATCAGGAACAGTGTGGCCAGCAGGTGCAGGGAGGTCATTGTGCCCCTGTACACTGCACTGTTTAGGCCACATCTTGAGTTCTGTGTCCAGTTCAGGGCCCCTCAGTTTAGGAAAGATGTTGACTTGCTGGAATGTGTCCAGAGAAGGGCAACAAAGTTGGTGAGGGGTTTGGAGCACAAGCCCTATGAGGAGAGGCTGAGGGAGCTGGGGTTGCTTAGCCTGGAGAAGAGGAGGCTCAGGGGAGACCTTATTGCTCTCTACAACTCCTTGAAGGGAGGTCATAGGCAGGCGGGGGCTGGTCTCTTCTCCCAGGCAACCAGCACCAGAACAAGAGGACACAGTCTCAAGCTGTGCCAGGGGACGTTTAGACTGGATGTTAGGAAGAAATTCTTCATAGAGAGAGTGATTGCCCATTGGAATGGGCTGCCCAGGGAGGTGGTGGAGTCACCATCATTGGAGGTGTTTAGGAGGAGACTTGATGGGGTACTTAGTGCCATGGTTTAGTTGATTAGATGGTGTTGGATGATGGGTTGGAGGCGATGATCTTGAAGGTCTCTTCCAACCTGGTCTATTCTATTCTATTCTATTCTATTCTATTCTATTCTATTCTATTCTATTCTATTCTATTCTATTCTGTCACTGGGGACATCTCAGGCTGGAGGCAGCAGCCCAGGATGTCTTTCCACCCCCCCCCACCCCCCCACCCCCCCCAAGAAAGACCATGTGGTGGTAATTATCTCTCCTTCTCTCTTTCTCCCTTTCTCTCCCTTTCTCTGCCTTTTCTTTCTCTCTCTCTCTCTCTTTCTTTCTTTCTTTCTTTCTTTCTTTCTTTCTCTCTTTCTCTCTTTCTCTCATTCTCTCTTTCTCTCTCTCTTTCTCTCTTTCTTTCTCTTTCTTTCTTTCTTTTTCTCCATTCTCTCTCTCTTTAATAAATAGTTCTGGCTTGATCTATGACCTTGTTGGTGTCTTAATTTCACTCACGGGAACGCTCAAGAGAACAGAGTCTCCTTCCCAGCTTCTGGACCGAGACATTTTAATGGCATAGTTGGGCAGGATTCCTGGGTAGTGCAAGTATCACAGTGAGACTATTACATTGCTGAGAACCCCAAGATATCTGGGGGTTCTCAAAAACTTTAAATGTGTGTTTTCAAGGAGAAGAATATTCTGGGTTACAAACATTGATTTTTATGGTGTGACCTCCCCATGAAATCTCAGTACCCTGTTGTAACGGAGAATATTGAAGCTTTTTATAAGGTCTGTCCCTCTGGGGAAGATTTTTTTTGGTACAGTGATTTTTAGTGTGCGACCTCCCTGAGAAGCTCAGTACCCTACTGTAACAGGAAAAATCGAGATTTTGTAAGGTGTGTCCTCCTGGGGAAACAGTGTGACCTTCCCAAGATGCCCAGTACCCTATTGAAACAGAAAAATTGAGAAGCTTTTGTAAATGTATGCTTTCTCGGGCACAAACAATATTTTTTGTGGTGTGACCTCTCAGAGAAACCCAGTACCCTATTGAAAAAGGAATAAATGTCACTAACTGAGATGCTTTTTGAAACAAAGAACTTTGCAAAACTCTGGTCACTCTCTGTACCGTATGTTTACCAGTGCTGTGTGTTTTGGGGCTGTGATTCTTATTTAAACTCTAATGCTGAAGATTCCAGTCACCAAGATCAAGGTGTCTTGATGGACCATCAGAAGGCAACTTGTCTTATAACAATATAAAAGACCTCTCAAATTTTACAGACTGCCACTGCATGGAGTTTCCTTACAGTGTCATCAAATCCATGAAATCACAGATGATACCTTTCAAGTACTGTCCTCCCCTCATATCCTCAACCTCAGCTGAAATCAGATCCATCAGATCCACAAGGAAGCTTTACCTACATTTCAATGAACTCATTCAGTTCCAAATGAAGGAATGAAGGGACAGACCTGGAAGGGGTAGGATATGGACTAGTTTTCCTGGATTACAGGTGGACCATGATGAAATGAATTTTGTTCTGTTTGTTACATGGTTTGTCATTGTTACACTTTTTGCCTTGTGTAATTCCCTGTTTTATACAATTGATTCAAGGTGTAGTGTCCAATATGCAATCTGCATCTACTGACAGTGTAAAACAGATTTATGACATTAGCCGATCAAAACCTGTGTCTATTGTAAACATTTTATAAAACTTCTTTGCCTTTCTTGAAACCTTTTTCTTTCTTTACTCTCTTTGTGTTACCTTTGTTGAAGCCATGGGGTTGTGAAAGAATCCTCTCACAAACATGTAAATCACCTGGTGATGTGATGAATACATTAAGAACTGAGATGTGTCTCAACAAAGATAAGATCATCCTGAACAACACACCTGATATGTCATCTCTTCCCACCGAGACAGTACCTGCCCAGGGGGTGTTGTGGACAGTGGCTGGCAAAGAGGGGCAGAGGCCATTCGGTGCTGACCCCTGCAAGCACACAGGAAAGACCCCCTGTAATTATCTCTCCTTCTCTTTCCCTTTTCTTTGTTTTGTTTGCTCCATTCTCTCTCTCTTGAATAAATAGTCTCGTCATGATATATTACCTCATTTGTGTCTTACTTTTACTCACAGGAGTGTTCTAAACAACCTCATCTTCTTTCCATCTTCTGGACCAAGATAGGAAGGAAGATGTGGAAGTCATCTGGTCCACTGCTCCCTGATCAATCAAGGACATATAGGGACAATTTTCCAGGATCTCACGTGGACATTTTTTAGTATCACCAAATATGCAGACTCCACAACTTCCCTGTGTAACCTGTGCTACCTTCACAGTAGAAAAATGTTTCCTGATATTCAGAAAGCAAATTATGTTCTCCTTTAAAAGAAGGCATGTTATGCTAATTGACAAATCAGTTGCATTTGTGTGGTAGACTCATCTACTCAGATCTGAATTAATTTGTAGAATATCTAAAATATAGATCTACATTTTAAAAGGAAAAACAAATGCAGTGTTTGATTACTTTTAAGACATTTCAGTAAGAAATGCCATTACATACATGACAAAGTACTCAGTAATAATAGTACAATGCATTTCAAAACATGTACATGTAATTTCTTTCAAAGAGCAGAGGATTTAAAAAGTTATAGTTGAAGTAAACTTGCACATCTTGTAGACAAAGGGAAATGGAAAGAATTTTTAAATTTCAATCTATGAAAATCTACACTGGCTTTAAGTCCAGGTGAGCAAAATGTTAGATCTTGGTTTTATTATTTTATAGTTCAAATTACGATCAAAACAAATTATAAGGAATCCAAAGAAAATTATGCTTGGAGGCACAAAGCTTTTTTCAAAGCCAGAGCAATTAGTGAAAAGACTTCAATTTCTCATTTAACTTCAGACATAGTCTGGATGTCAGTCTGGGATTTATTCATAATCAATATACAGGAGGTATTTTTAGGATGTCATTTATCTCATCTTAAGCAGATATATTAGTTCAGATGAATTGCATATTACAATTGTCTGTTTTCTTTCATTAACTGTAAACAAAAGCTAAATGGATATCTAAGATGATGATTTATCCATTTAAGTGGATAAATCCCACACTCAGTGACTTCAGTAGGCCATGGATTTCTGGAAAATTTGCCAAGTTACTCCAAGAAAACATGTGAGGAACAAGAGGATGCCTGTTAATCTGAACGGGGGTTATTCCATTCATTTTTGGACCAGTTCTGCTCATTTTCTCCTGAGACAAATTGATTTGGCAGAATTGAGCTGATTAGCTCATATGTTAGCTTTAATATTAACTGCAGTCATTGAAGTGGAAAGGTGCAATCTTTCTGTGGGGAAAAAAAAAAAAAGATATAATAAAAATTAATTTGTTATCCTCAAGTTTTTGAATAACATAGTAACCTTTGAAGGTGTTCAATAGTTACATACACTTACTCCTACACCCACACACAACAGAGTAGCATAGATGAGCATTGGCACCTTGAAAAAGATTGAAATGTTAAATACTTATTTTCCTGTGAAAACATCCAATGCAATCATGAGAAAATGCTGCTTAATGTCTACACTATATTTAATTATTTTTTTCTTTAATTTTACTTACATATTAGTTTAGTTAAAATGCCTCAGTTTTATCTCCCACCTCCTGAATACCTGCTGTATTTCTGTGAATATCTTCTTACTAAAAATTGAAAAGATTATACAATATATTTTCAAGATAAAAGGTTGTTTGGTTTATATAATATTGAGAAAAGATTTCATATCAGGATGTATTTGTTCCTCACTAAGTTGACATAAGTATTGTAATCACAGATCATTTATGAAGGAATACTGACCATTTATAATAAGGTTTCAAATTTTGCACCTCATTGCTTATTAATTGTAAGCAAAAAGTTTTCAGTGAATGGAAACCATGTGTGACACACTTACATTAGTTAGAATAGAATAGAATAGACCAGGTTGGAAGAGACCTTCGAGATCACCGTGTCCAAACTATCATCCAACACCACCTAATCAACTAAACCATGCAACCAAGCACCCTATCGAGTCTCCTCCTGAACACCTCCAGTGATGGTGACTCCACCACCTCCTCAGGCAGCCCATTCCAATGGGCAATCACTCTCTCTGTGTAAAACTTCCTCCTAACCTCCAGCCTAAACCTCCCCTGGTGCAGCCTGAGACTGTGTCCTCTTGTTCTGGTGCCAGTTGCCTGGGAGAAGAGACCAAAATACCAATTATTATCACAGTATCACAGTAACTAAGGTTGGAAGAGACCCCAAGGATCATCAAGTCCAACCTGTGACTAGTTAGTGACTAATTAGTGACGAGCACACTGAACTACAGTAAATAAGGCCCTGAATGATGTTTTCCTTTCTTTGTAACTTCATGAAATTCTCACATTATAAAGTGATAACACAATTTAGACTTCTTTTCTGCTAATCATCCAGGTTCAAATCAATCCCATATATTTTGTTGCTGCTTTTTTATACTACTCTGAATTTACATCATTACAATTGAGTGAACTTGCTCCTATCTTTAAATATGAGCTGTGTTTGTATTGAAACTCAAGCATCACATGTTTCACAAACACCAAGGGGCTCACCTGATACTGTGCATGTCAACATTTTCAGTGTTTGGTCATTATTAGCTAAGCAGTAATTACTAATCTTTCTTCAGATATCTTCTGTTGTCTGTTTGGTCTCCCAGTCCTACTGTTAACTTCAATGTTTCTCTTCCCTCAAGGCACTAATTCTCAGGACTTATTGCCAAAGATGTTTTTTCAGTATTGAAAATTGTTCATTTAAAATCCCTTTGAAGGTTGTATGATTTGGGAAACCTTGGTGGAAATAGAGTTAAACTTACTCAGATATTTTCATTCTAAAGTAATTAAAGGTATTATTGCGGTGTTATTGCTAAAATGTCACTTTTTTAAAAACGCAAATTCATAATACTACTATTCAAGTATCTTCTAATTTCTAAAACTCTGTCTCAGGTGTTTAAATTAGATTTTCATATTTGCTTCAGATTTTACTCTTTTGGTATTTCACCCATGTCCTGGTTTGAGGCCAGGCAGATCCTCTCTTTGCCCCTCTCTTGCCAAAGCGGGCAAAAGAATGACACTCACACAAATGGATTGCAGAAGTGATGGAATGTTTAAATGGAAAAGCAATTAGTGTTTTACAGAAATTACAAGTGGAGTCGCCATCACTGGAGGTTTTCAGGAGGAGACTTGATGGGGTGCTTGGTGCCGTGGGTTAGTTGTTTGGGTGGTGTTTGATTGGTTGATGGGTTGGACGCGGTGATCTTGAAGGTCTCTTCCAACCTGGTTTATTCTATGTATTCTATGTAAAATAAACCCAAAGCACACAGAGTCCCTTACAGCACACCCAAAATGCCTCCCAACTCTTGCCATCTCCCCACCTGGGGGTATACCCAAAACCCCCCAGGGCTCTTTCTTCTCCCCCACTGCTAGGCTGGTCTCAAGACTGGCCAGGTCTGAGACTGTTCCTCCCCCTTCTCCTCCTGTTATTAGGCCTAGACAGGTCTAAGAAGCTATAAGATAACTCCCTCACCATTACCTGATAGGGAGAATCTCCCACGAGAAAAAGGAAGTGAGCAACAGGAGGCACCCAGCCTAAATTGCCACAACCCAGCAGCACTGAAATGTGGAATAAATAAGCTTTGCTTGAAATACGACCACTACTAAAAGTTCCTAGGAACTCCTATTCCATGGTGTTAAAGTTTGATCAATGACATTGGCAGGCTACCTGGTCCCAGCAGAACACCAGGCAATGAATGGATGATGAGGTTCTTGCAGAAAAGAGTGAACATCTGTTTAGCCCTCTTGACGCTAGAAGGACTTGTAGAATAGCCCATTTTGGAGTCTAGCCAAGAGACAGTTCTACCAGGGAGTACAGCAGCCTCATGCAAACCTCATAAAAGGACATAGAATTCTGATTCTTTGAAAAGCTACATTTACTTTGAAGTACTAGAAAAAATATCTAGATAACTACCTGTTTATTGTATCCTGTTTACTGACTGTGAACTTGCAATGCCAAATTGCTGCCTGGCTCTACCAATACTTTTATTTTTTTAAAAGCAAATATACATTGATCCAGTTGTGTGTAAAACTTGTAGAGATCTGA
Source organism: Dryobates pubescens (assembly GCF_014839835.1). Classification (NCBI taxonomy): domain Eukaryota; kingdom Metazoa; phylum Chordata; class Aves; order Piciformes; family Picidae; genus Dryobates; species Dryobates pubescens. Next base: position 29,859,287 of record NC_071618.1, read on the forward strand.
TTGCACTGAAGTCTTAATAACCAATACCTGAGTATTTGTCTGAAGGAAATTGATAGTTGAAGCTTGACCTCTGCTGTTAGGTTTTGCAGCATTGAAATTTGCACCTAAATTAGATGTTTTTCAGTATTTCAGGAGTATGCAAAAACATCTATTTTTATTCACATTTGACAGCAGTGCTGAACAGAGTGTCAGTAAAGACACTCACTCAATACAATATGAATATCTAGATATTTGTATTATATTGAGTACCTTGCTTGTAACTTTTCTGAAGGAAACAAAAAATTAAAAAATAAGAAATAATGCAGATGACTTAAAATCCTAATCTCATCTATGAATCTCTCAACAGGGTATCACATAATTATCCCCTGTATACTTTCTGTGTGTTCTATATGCTTATTAGCAAACTGATAAGGACTTTTCTATGGGCCTAATAGCATCAAAGATCAAGCACAGAATTATTTTTGGGTTTTTATTAGGGCAACATATGTAAGGTAACTCTGATCAGATGATATCTTTTCCATATACTTCTGTACTTCAGCAGGTATTTGTCCTATAATCAACATTCTGTTTATTGTCTGCAAAAGCTTATTTTCAGCATTTTCAGTAACAAGTGCAGTAATAATAAGTTCCTATCATAGTAAAAAATATTTTTGTGTTTATGTCAAAGAATAATTTTAGCTATATAAAATTTGAGAAGTTTCAAAATAATTTTGGTTTGGAACCTATTTTATATTAATAGTTTACAAATGACTTTAACGTGTTGATGTATATTTGAGCCTGATACTTTTTGAAAAGTGCTTTCAATTTAAACTTAAACCCAGTACTATTCCTAACATCTTACAAATTCAGTTTTCCTCTGAGATTTAAAGTTGTTGGTATCAAATGTCTATGCTTCATTATAAAATCTTTCTCACACTCTCAGACATTTTAATTTCTACTAAAATATAGCCTCTGTAGCATACTAGTACCAGATTTTAGAGAGAAGGCATTCACAAAGTAACAGCTTATTGGATTTGTGTACACAGTACTTTTTGTTAAAACTAGAAAATCCATACCAGTTATTTTATATTCATCATTCCTCCTATATAAAGCCTCAAGATTCTGTGGACTTTAAAACATGTGAAACAAGTGAGATGGTGATGAAGTTGAGGGAGAAAATAAGGTACATGTGGTTCCTTAGGAACATGTGGATTTCATGGAATCTATATCCTGCCAACTTGTCCAGTGCTCTTTAACTGTGTTTAACAGTTGAAGCTGAAAATTCCTTTAACCAAACTTTACTGACCTGTCATCTTGCTGCTGATTCACCCTTCACCCTAGCTGATCAGGCAGAACCACATTGTTGTAAAAGGATGGTACATAAGGTTGACACACTTTCACAGATACAGGGGGAGAAAAAGCCTGATGATTCCTCAGGAAACTGTAGCAAGTCATGTACCCTTATCTACAATGTTAGTGGGTTCACCCTCTGTTCGCTCCACAACAGAAACTGAATGTTTGATTTACACTGAGTATTTTATATGTTCCATTAGCAAAGTGTTTATGGTTATGATTCTTTAAATTTTGGTAATTCACATTTAATTTTCTTAATCCAACCACTGTCCAGCCATGATTGCTGGATCTCTGTGGTAATGGCTGTGGTGGTTTGAGCCTTAACTGGGGCTTAAAAGCTCAGATGGGGCCAAGGCTGAGAGTCCTTCCCCTGTTAACCACCTCCTCTTCCCCAATAGAGAGTGAAAAAAAAAAAAAAAGGAGGGGAGCAAATCCACCAAGAAATAATTTGGGTTCAGCTTGGAAGTAGAGAAGCAAAGAATTTTCCTTTAAACAGTATATATATATATATGTATATATTTATGTAACAATGACAGGCAGGGTTCACAAGGGTAAGGAACAAGGATGGATGGGAGAAGGAAAAGAAAAGGAAAAAAAAAATATGAGATACAGAACCAGTCCTTGGCAAAGTGTGGAAGCAGCAGGAAGAACACAACGGCTGCAATTCTCCTCCCTCTTATACCCCTGCAGGGCAAGGAGGAAGGGAAGTGGAACAGACCAAGTCAGTTTCCTAGTGGAGAAAACACTCCCCCAGGGAGGGCAAAAAACTCTGATGAGCCCTCCCCCCCTGTTTTTTTCCCAGGATGGGCATAGCCCACCACAATGGCATAGTTAATTGTTTTGTTCACTGGCTCAATTTCTCCTGGAGTCATTCTGGTTCGTCGTATCATTATTATTTTATTATATTACTGCCATATAACATCAATCTAAGATTCAAAAAAACAAATTTACTTTGTTGTCTGTCAAGTGTCATCCTCTGTGGTACAAATTCTGCTTGATAAATCATACCCACTCGTTGCTGTATAATACTAATAGTGAAGTTTCTGCATCCTTTTTTTCATCATTGGTTACTTTGAAGTGAATGATTAGAACATAAGCAATAATGTTTGCTCAAGATGCACCAGAAGGAACTGCAGTCTGATCACATCTTCACTGCCCATGTTAGTACAGCACTCGAAATGAAAAGATTACTAGGAAAAGTGTTGCTTAAAATTTCTAAACAACACTCTGAATGCCCTATTCAATGACAAGATGCTATTTTAAAATACTGCATCTTAAGGGAAAAAGTCAGCTTAAAGAGATTGCAAAACAGTTGTTTCTAAGAGAAAAAAAAAATTATTTAAGGCATCTTAAAGGCTTTAGCCATGACATTTTGAAGATTAGCCCAAGTCCTTAATGAAGTTCATGTGCATCTGCTCCTATATCCAGGTTCTCCATTAACTAGTGATAATATAGTCTGTATATGCATTAGAAGAATGCAACTAGAGCGTGTCCAATATTTACTAGTTAAAAGTAGCTGAATCTATTATGCAGTATTTACAGTAGCTTACTTTATAGTCTGTTGACAGATTTTCTTTAGACAGTTTCAGCAACAAGTACTGCAACATACTGCAGTTAAAAAATGTGTAACGGTTATAGTTTTCTGATTTCTTGAGTTTCCTGTAGTTAAATGCCTGCCAGAAAGCTGTTGGTAGTGGTTGTAGTGTCTTGTAGGAATACTTGACATTTGAAATTACTAATTAGCTACTTTTAAACAAGGCAACAAATTCTGGGTTTAATAGTATGATTTTAATGAGTTGGAAACCTGAAATTCTTATGCACTAATTACATAGAAAGCAATACTGTTTCAAACTCACTTTCACAAACTAACTTCAAAACTGTCCACTGTTTAAGCTAAAAGTAAATATCTTAGAGATCTTGGTTATGCTGAGGCAAAGATTTGGTGTAGTGTTTTGGTTTTTTCCCATTATTGTTTCCTACTGTCAGGTCATTTTATTTATATCAACTCCTGTTTGTGTATATAAAGATTTTTTTTTTTCCCATGGCAACTGTGTAAATATTTGTTCACTCAGTATTGCAATATCAGTATGTTGTCTATAAATATTTTAAGTTTTAACATATCCCCAAACGTTTATGACACCTAGACAGATGTCAGTAGCAGTGAATGGGAATAACTTTTCAGAAGGTTTTCCAGAAAGTGTTTGCTTTCTGCTACAGCAAATTTTCCCTGAGGTGTTGTCTGGTTAACAGTGGCATTAAAAGGGTATTATTTTGCAAAAAACTTGATACAAGTTCCATATGAAATTTACCAGAGAGTGCAAAGATGGAAAAGGTTGTGCTTCTCACCCTTCTGAGCACCTTTTGCATGAGGTTGGGGAATGACCCCAGAAATAAGCATTTCAGCTCTCTTCACAGTATACAAGGCACTTGTGATAGCGCTTGAAGGCTAAGTGGCTCTCTTGGTTGCTAAAGTGTGGCAGGTAAAAGGAATCATGACTAAAATACAGCAAGTTCAAACATGCCACCATTAGAAAACTGTAACATTTGTATATGTGCCTGAGGTTTGGATTGTTTAAAGCCTTCACTCTAATATGCCTTACATTGTGCACATATGAAGAAATTGTACTTATCACACTGGAAATAAATATCTTTGGCTTACTCAGGGCAATAAAGCCACATCTCTATATCAAATTCCCTGAATCCAGTGGAATTCAGGGAAATTGACTGTATCTGCTTTCCTGTAGGCTTTCTTTGAGGCTTAGGAGTGGAAGAAAACTTTAAAAACTGAAGAGGTGACTTAGCACTTCACAAGCTGATGGGAATTTTGTCATTGATCGCAATGTCAATGTGTGAATCAGTTCTTCGCTTCACCCTAGTAGCTTTTTCCTCCATTGTAATTCAGATCCTGGTTTTTGCAGAGAGAAAAATGCTATTTTTACTATGTTTGCCTTCTTTTTTTTTTTTTTTTTTTTTTTTTGAGGTTAAGCATATAGGCTTTCTAACTGCCTTACAGTTGGAAACCAATCATATCTGACATATCATGACGATCACCTTTTATGGCAAATTTTCCATCGCACATTTTTGCAGACTGCCTAGGAAACAGCTTCAAAGACTTAACATAGGTTTGACTGTTCTGCCAAATCAGCCCTCAGAGAAGAAATCGCTCCATCGATTCTTCTTCAGCCATACTTCTGTTTCAAAGCACGTGAGATACATTATTGCCTTGTCAGTCACTTGCACTGCTTTGTATCATAGTAGCAGGGAGACCTTTATTTCAGTGCGAACAGTTATTGTGCTCCAGGAGAAGGGCCACGAGGATGATCAGAGGGCTGGAGCACCTCTCCTAGGAGGACAGACTGAGACAGTTGGGGCTATCCAGTCTGGAGAAGAGAAGGCTCTGAGGAGACCCTTATTGTGGCCTTTCAGTATCTTAAGGGGGCCTTTTTAGGGTGTCAGGTAATGACAGGACTAGGGGCAATGGGGAAAAAAATTAGAAATGGGTAGATACAGTTTGGATGTTAGGAAGAAGTTCTTCACCATGAGGGCGGTGAGACACTGGAACAGGTTGCCCAGGGAGGTGGTAGAAGCCCCATCCCTGGAGGATTTTAAGGCCAGGCTAGATGTGGCTCTGAGCAATCTGATCTAATGTGAGGTGTCCCTGCCCATGGCAGGGGGATTGGAACTGGATGATCCAATCCTGACAATTCCATGATTCCATGTGGAAGCTCAGAACAGGACTGTGCATTCTGTGTTGTAACAGTCCGGAAGTCAAACATAACTGTAATAAAAGCTAGTTCTAAAGCAGATCAAGGGGGGGGGGGGGGGGGGGGGGGGGGGGGGGGGGGGGGGGGGGGGGGGGGGGGGGGGGGGGGGGGAGGGGGGGGGGGGAGGAAGATGTAATTAAAAAAACCCAAACCAACCAAACAAAAAAAGCTTATTTATCCCTTTAAGGTGGGGGGTAGGTAGTGTTGTGCATATTTCATACCCATCAATGTTGGACCCACACAGATACTTCAATACTTAATGTTCAGATACTGGAATTCTTTGCTAAATGACACTGGCTACAGCACAGATTTTTTCCCCCCCAGAAAACCTGCTTTTGTATCTTCCAACTTGCAGCTCTATTCCTGTAAACAAGCAGGACTCTTGGGATGTCTCTATGATAGGAGAGACACATCATAGAGGCATGAACAGATCACAGACTATCCATTTGTAACACCCTGCAAAGCACCTTCAAATTACCCATTACTTGAACAAAAATCTTATTGAGAGGAGTCAGTGATTTTTTCCCCCCTATATTTTCCATTTTTGTCTTGCCTGCATTGTTTTACCTGAAACATTCCCTTGAAATACAGTGTTAGCCAAGAAATTAGAGCAAACAAACAAAACAACTAAAAACCACAAACAAGAAAAAAAAAAAACACACAAAGAAAACAGAACCAACCAACAAAAAAACCACACAAAGCCACAACAACAAAAAAATGGGGAAAAAAACCCACACAAGAAATTGCTTTAGTATTGATAGAAGAAGAAACTGTAGTTTAAAATCCCCCATTTTCTTTCCTAGTGTTACTGTATGTCTGACAAGAAAAAGCAAAGAATATGAGAAATGCCTGAGAATAAAATTGTCTCTGAGACAATTGTCTTGAATCACCACTGTTACAGGAAATAATGGAAGAAATAGATTTGGGGAGAACTGCATCTTGTGTTGGGAAAAAAACAACCACAACCACCAAACAACTCAGCACAGTAGCAATGCTCTTACAGACATCAGTTGCTGGTCTCTTTTAGCTCAATTTTTTATAAGATAAAAGATACAATTGCAACTTTTTAGTTTGTTAAAAGAATATATTGATATTTTATGTGGTGGGGTTTTTTTGGTTGTTTTATTGGTTTTCACATTTGTGCTACAGGACACTGTTTGAGTAGTTATAAATTCAAAATTTTATAACCACTTGGAATAAAGTAAGTCTGAGGTGATACAGTAAGAAGAAAGTACCAATTTTTGTTCTCATGAAATAAATGAGGAAAATGAAGAGTGTAGACCTGTCCCCTTCTTGAACTGAGTAGATTCATTATGGGTTATATTTTAATTGGAAAGGAATAATTTCTTTTGGGAGAAAAAACAACAAACCAACCTTCAAATTTTCTTCAAATAATTATAATGATTCATTTCACCAAACTTGAGCAGAAGTTCTCATGATTTATTATGGAAATGCTCTTGGTAATGGAGCTAAGGATACTTGGGTCATGCATCAAGAACATAAGAAAGCATTAGAATGCAAGTAAGACTGTATACCTGTACTACAGATAAGAGTGCAACAGGGACATTTTCCTTTAAGAGTTTTCAGAATTAACAGCAAAATAGTTTAGTTCATGTTAAGTATTTATGAATATAATTAACCTTTTTAAAATAACATTGTTTTGAAAATGTCAACATTTATAATATCTCTTATAATGATAGAGAGTTTTTATAGGTTAGAAATCAACAAATATTTTTTTTCCCAAATGTTGTGCCCTCTAAAGCAAATTACATTAAAAGCAATATTTTTCTCATGCTGGAAGATATGTTAATTACTACAATGCTTTGTATTACACTTGGTGCTTTAGTGTCTTTTTATTAATCTAAGAACTTTCATCTTGCAGTTTTTCAAGTTTAGCGATGTCTTTGTGTTTCTGTGGCATCCATGGAGAATTTGTAGGTTTTTATTTTGTTCTATCTCCTGAACTGCAGGCTTTGTATTCTGCCATCTGTCTAGTTTTCCTGCTTGATACAGCTTCTAAGAGGTATTTTCAGAGATAAGAACTGCCTTTAAGAATGATGTTAACTATGAACATGCATTTAATGGTTAACGGAAAACTTTTTTTTCTGTATAGCATGGTAATAGGCAAATAACAATGGTAGTGTCAGTTCTCATCATAGTATGCAGAGGACCATAAATGTCATTAGAAACCAACCAAGTCATATCTATTGCACATGCAATACCACCACTGATGGAAATAACCCTGACAATTTACAATTAATTTGTGTCATAGGAGTGGATTGAATTTTTCTATTAATACTGTGCCTAAAACAGAAAACAAATTATTTTGTCAAGCAATGCCATTTAAATGTTGGTTTTTTTTTTAATCACTACAGCCTATTTCTCAAATACTGCTTTCAAAGAGTTTAAACATACCACTTCATAAAACTATGCAATACAGTACACACTAGATCAGTTCAAACTCAAATCCCATCAAAGGACAAATTCATGCAAGTCTTCAGGTCATCAAGAATACTCAAGTTCAAATGTCTCCAGAAAACTAGGTTCATGACACAAATTTTCTACCTTTGCACTAACAGAAGAAGTTGGCATCTGTTAAAAGATTCAATTGTGCTTCTATCACTCCCCAGAGCAACCTTATGCATTACTGCCTCATACATCTGCTATTTCCATGGACTTTGGTTTTGCATTTCTACAAGCAGTCATGCCAACTGAGTCACTCCTATAAAGATGGACAAAGTTTGGTTAATGATTTTCTGAGATTTGGAATCACTGTGTTAAGTTTAATCTATTTCATCTCATCTAAGCATACTGTAACTATGGAGAAGTGAGGACCCAGATATATATTGTTTGAAACAATCCCTAGAAAAAATGGTATTAAGTAGAAAGTAAAACATTTACATAATTTTAAGCAACCTCAGATTTCATTACTCAAAAACCATCCAAAGAAAATTATATATATATATATATATATGAGAATTGGAAAACAAGGAAAACATAAAAGCAAAGCTTTAAGCTATCCTTCAAACTTTCTTTCTTTCTGTTCCAGATTAATGGAAAGTACTCACACATTGTTTATAAATATCTGGACATACAAAGCACATCAATGTCTGTAGCACTTGGATGTTATATATTTCTGAAATCCTGCTTCCTAAGCTTGTTTCTGTCCACTTTGAGTCATTTATTTTAGATGCTCAGAGGAACAGTACTTCTAATGTTAAGAAAAACTCAAAAGGCTGCTACTCTCATGAATCTCAATCAGTAGTGGGAATGTCCACCTGCATGTAATTGCCACAAACTATAGCTGCACAGTGAAGTTCTTTGTGTCAGCATCATGAGGCACAGTAATGTAGTCCTATTAATACAAACTGAGATACCTCAGTTTATATTGGCTGATGGCTGGTCCTAACGGGACAAAGCTGTGCACTGATTTTGTAATGCAAAATATTTACTGAAGAAGAGGCTGGAGAATTTAAGCATTTCTGTTTCCATCTTAAGCAACACTGGATTTTGGTCTTCATCTGAAAAATTATGTGGATTAACCCCAATTGTCATTCACAGGCCGATTGCAAGAAAAGAAGAACTGTAAAAATAGCAACAATTATTATCATTTACTTAACAGCATTAATTCATTTGGAGAAATCTGGAAGGAGAACTAATCATGCAAACATTTTATCCTAAATATCATTCCATTTTTTTATACAAAAATCTTCTTATATTCCCATCTAATGCAATTGACATGAATGTGAGGATGACAAGTACTTGCAAAGCTTACCAGATAAGCCATATGCTCGCTTAAACAGCAAATCATTAATTTACAGTTGGACTTGACAATTACAGTCAGATTCAATGACCTTAAAGATATTTTCCAGCACAAATGATTCTATAAATCTATAAATTACACACTCTACTATATAGAAGTATGTCACCAGACTATGGTAAGAAAATTATTTTGAACTGCTAATTAAAATTCTATAACCACAATGAAGAGAGGGAATATGGATCACTGTAGATACCTTGTAGCATCCTGATACTCTCTTTTAATCCTCATAGTAATCATGCTTCTTATTTTTCTAATTCATGATATCACAGACACTAATTAAATATTCTTTGAGTTGGAAGGAAGAGGTCATTACTCTTATTTCATTGATGGGCAAACTGAAATATGAAGCAATTAATCTGAAATTAATAGGTAATAGTAAATACTAGAACTCACCAATGGTTTGCTTACTACCCTAAATCCTTACTATCCTCAATCCTTACTACCCTGAACCATCAAATAGCTCAAAATACCATAACAACCATGCAATTCTTGTTACTTCCCATTTTTCATGCCTGTGTGGCAGAGTAAAGGCTAGACTATCCCGCACAATGCTAAGCTACACTAAAGCATCCCTGATGCCATGTTCAGGTGTTCACAGCCAGCTCCTTACCTGATAAAGTTACTGCAGTGCAACAGAAGGCTGGACATTGTTTGGTTTTGAACCAAATTAACTGTTCAGCTATTCAGCAGCAATGAGAAAGTCCAAAATGACTATCGGTTGAGTTTTCGTATACAACAGGCATACTTCTACAATACAGAACTCTGATCTAACAATTCACTGTATGTGGGTGCAATGGTATCCTGTTCCTTATAGGCTTTTCTATTCATGTTTTTAAGTGCTTTCCCACCAGTTTAGTAAGCTGAACTAGGTCACCAAGGAATCGGACAAGTGTCAGAGCTTTCAAACAAAAAAACTGATGCAAAATGTTGATTCTGAAGTTCCTTTGAAAAGGCCAATTTTTTTCTTTCTTTTCTAGATATATGTTATTCTCTAGAATGTGATTGATCAAATACAGATTTTAAATTTTATATATTCTTTTGTCCATTTTCATAAATTTTATTTGTTAATATGGTCTTTCCAACTGAATTTGGTTCTGATAACTATTAATTGGTAGGTAGAAGTAGACTGTAAAAAATAACATTAAGTCCCCATTAAAGGATGTTAAGGAAGGAGGCAGGAGATCTTTAGATAATGAGCTGTGTGAATTGAAAAGAATGTGTCCTTATTTGAAGCAGCTAAGAAACTCATGCACTGAAATACAGTTTAAACAGATTAAAGGGTCACAGATGATGTTGAATTTATGTTTTTAAAGTTTGAACTAAGTGGGATTTCTTAAAGTTCAATTATATAAAATAAAGCAGAAGCAGTTGAACTAGGTCTGTTATATAAATCCAATGTCTTATAATTAAATCGAAAATTCAGGAAAGCAACCTTGAAATTAAAAGGATTTAGGAACCTACAAAGGGCAAGATTGGCAGTTCATTAGCTTTAACAGTCTCTTTGAGATAAGATTTATTTTTAACTTCTGCTTGTAGGGGGTCTGATGTCATTGAGAACATTGCAACTTTTAAAATAGTCCAAAAATCTTTGAGAAAGCACAGGAAAATATTATTTCTAGGAGTTATATAGATCTTTAAAAGGTATCCCCTGGAAAAGAGATTAAAAAACTAATGTCTGTATAGAAAAAACCAATATATTACCAAAAAAAAATAAAAATTAATGAAGCCCATAAGGAGAAAGACCCTGTAATCAAAACCAGCACACTGGGTATCATCTGCTGAAAACAATAAAATCTCTTGAAATCATGATTTACTTGTTAGAGTTAAAAAACGGGGAAAGAAAATTTCCTTTGAGCCTACATTCCCATTCCCAGATGATATAATGGTTGCATTTAATTTTGTTACTGAGGTTGTTTCATAAGTTATGAAACAGTGTTCATGATTAAACCATACAAAGAAATATCAATGGATCCCTTTTACATTTTTTTATACAGCAGCACATATGGCTTAATAGTCCTTCACAATTGACTCCTCGAGGTTCAATGAGCATGTCAAACTTAATCTCTCTGCCCAGTTCACCAGGATCCTTAATTACCTTTAAAATACTTGGTTATCTTTCATTACTGGACATGTCTCTATTTCAATCTCCTTATTCTTTCTTTTAGAGGCAACCCACTCCAGCTTTGCCTGCGAAGGCTATAGCCTTTCAAAAAACAGATACATAATTTCTATTATCTTACAGGTACATTCACACTGCAGGGAATATTTTTTTATTCAACCAACCAACAACAACAACAACAACAAACCCACACAAAACCCCCACAAAACCAAATAAAACAATTCTAGTCTTTTTTGTTTCCCAGATGTGTAACATGCCTCTTAATTTTTCCCTGTGATCCTAACACCATTATTATATATTCTGCAGGCTTAGGGAGTAAGCAGTGAAGTACTCTATTCTTCTGAAGACATTATTTTTATGAGAAGTGCTGAAGGTCTGAATTTAGTTGCAAAGGTCACTGATTCAGATTGCAAAATTGCTAAGTCTAGTAACAGCAGGAAAAATACACTGTTACTGTGTGTAAATGTCAAGTCAGCTGCTGTTGGTGTAAAAAGCATGAACATAATCAAAGATTTCTGCATAGCTATAAAAGAAACCAATTAAAAGATGTTTCTTAGGAAAGAAATTGTAATAAACAAGATGAAACATTCGTATAAAGTGCTAAATTCAGTAACCAGCCAGTATCTTGACCAGAGAAAGCATACTGTTTTGTGTCTCATGTTTTCCATCTACTATTGCTGGTTTCACAAATTTTCACTAATGATGTTTTGTAGCATCATACACCTGTCAATTACCTTTATCCTAGCAAAGCCAAGTGTCATTTGTCAGCAGAAAAATGTGCAGCCACATACATTATCATCCTAAAAAATATTTTCCTTGAAACAGCTCCACACCAACTATTCCTCTCAGATCTTCAGGAGAAAGTATTGTAATGAAGAAGTGGTGGATTTTCTGTTGTTTGGTTTGTTTTTTTTTCAGCAGCATGTTTTTACTGTCACTACCCTTTATATATAAAAAAAAGAGAAAAGTATTTTTGTATAGCCTGTAATTTTTCTAGCAAAACACATTTTACAACGGTCTATGAGACAAGCGGTGGCACCTCTGTGAAAACATATTTAAGAGAGGGCAAAACAGGCAGTGGTAAGTGAGTAAAAAGCATTTGAGAGCAACCCTGTGACACTAACGTGAGACACAAAAGAAGGTGGATGAAGTTACTCAGGTGCTGGAGAAGAGATTGCCCTGCAGACCACGAAGGACTGCATGACACACCAGGTTGGTGTGCCCAGAAGGAAGATGCAGTTTGGGAAGGAAAACAGAAAGCTGTCGTTGATCTTTTGCAAATAATGGAAGAGTATGTGCAAATCTTCAAGTGATGCTAACTCAAATTTACTTTCTTTCCAGTTATTATCATAGGTAAGCAAGAAGATAATACAGGATTTAGAAGCATAAATATTTGTTGAAAGTTAGGTTGGAGCTGCCACTCCTCTGACTCCTCAGATGATTCAGTTCTGGGTGAAATTAAATTCAGCATAAAGTTCGTGAGGCTTAAGGTTCAGGCTTTCTAGAAAATAGGGACTTCAAGTAATCTTTGCTGCCTTTTCATTTTTTTTTTTCTTTTCGCAGAACCAAGAAATAAAATTCCTGTTTTCTAAGGACTTATGAAAACCTATTGGTAGAGGTGATGTTAATCTAAAATTAGAATTTAAGTGCACCAGTTGTGTTCAAGCTTTTTATCAGAAACACTAAACTTTTAAAGAGACCTAGGACACAATAGTTATCTCTGACCACATTTTAGTATGTATAGTACACACAGCTTTAAATATCTCTATCTACCTTGTAGCTATAACTTACATTTTAGATTTTATTTGAAAAGCAATATTTAGGATTCAGATCATTTGCAATTCTGAAGCATTTCAGTTGTTGACAGTTTTCACTATCTCCTGAGGGAAGGAGAATAGTCTTTGTATCGCCACTGAAATAAATTACTTGGGGAAAAAAATATTCTTTGCTATTTTCCATCTATTCTAACAGGCACAGCAGTAAGGACAACACTGCAATGATCCTGATGCTACACTACCACTAATGGATGACAAACATGTAGCAGTTGGTCATTTATTTTTGCACATTTCTGATGCTGGTTGTTAACTGTTGTGCAGAAGAATCTCAAAACTATTTTCACAGAGGGACATTCCTGAATTGCTTCACTTCCTACCGAACCACAAAACTAAGCTGGCACTGAATTTTTGGAATCTTGCTGTGCTATCCTCCACACTCATTTCCTTCCACATGAATATTACTTTAAAGCACTTCAGTACTTTGTGGTACAAATCTATTCTTCTTAATACTCAGAGTATTATATTATACCTACAGTAACATATTTCAGTAAGCAAGTATAAGATAATTTCTGCACTAAGAATTTGAAATCACTTGGCTTTGGCTCATGGATCATAACATCTACAGGGAATTTGGTTTTCAATGAATGTACACAGTGAGTAGCTGTCCATAGCTTTGGATTCTTTCTCAAATCTATTTTGTTTTGGAATTTAGTTCTTGGTGTTTCATGTGTACAATTATTAAAACAATCTACTATTTATTATCCATACCACAGTGAAGACCAATAAACAGTATCCTGTGGCTCATCATCATGCAAGCAGACACAATGCTCTGAGCCCCTAGTTCATCATGCCTGATAGAAAGCTACAGTTATTTGGCACAGTATTTGTACTATGCAACAGCAGAAAGCAGTTTTAGGATAGTGTTACAGTTAAGGGCTATGCCTAATTTTTAAATAAGGCTTTCTAGAGAATTCAAGTCTAGGCATGGACAGCCTTTAGAGGCTGGACACAGAATAATGCAAAGTTTATCTCATTCCATTGGACGGATGAATATCTTATATTTTGCAGTACAAGCCTCCTGCATTGACTCTGGTTGCTCTATCTCTGCTTCAGACCTTGTATGCCCACTGACTGCTTCTGTTTTGGCTTTGTAAGGTGCAGGGGGAAAGGGAGGGTAGGAGGGGGTGGGCAGGGACAGCAGGCTGGCTGTAATATAGCCTCTCTGGGTCTTTTTGTCCAGGGGGGTGGCTTTGTGCTGTGAATATATTTTGTATATGTTTATTGCCTTTTTTACTTTAATATTTAGTCTACTTTTGTAAATATAACTTCATTTTACTTCCAAAATTCTGAGTAAGTGTGGTAAATTTACTCCAGGGGGTAAATTTCCAATTTGTTGAGGCAAAATCCAACGCACAACAGATAGAAATAATGGCATAGACTACTTCATATGGAAAACAGAGTAGGGGATTTGTCTTTATCTTTGTGCTACAGGTGTTCCAAAATACTGCCGAGTCTACGTATAGCTACATAAAAATACAATACTAGAACTGGTTTGATTTGATCTTAAAAGGTCTCTTCCACCCAAAATTCTAATTCATAAAATTATTGGTAAAGAAAATCCAAATTATACTTTCACGTGAACCATTTGCTCTAAATTGGGCTACTTAAATACGATTACTTTCTGAATATAAAATAACAGCTAAAGCATATGTCAGTGACAGGTTTTGCAAAACCACAGATATGGCATGTTTAGCAAACACTAACAATGCACATTTTTTAGTGCAGTTGGTGTAATAAAAATGTATATTTCTATATATTATATAATTAATATTTCAAACACTACCATATATTTATATATATTATATAATTAATATTTCAAACACTACCATAACTTATTTACAGAATGGATTCACAGGTTCAATTATTGAGTTGTAGGTTTTACACTGCACATATAAAGACAATTAAATGATTTACACACAGTTCTAACATTTCCAATACAGCAATTCAAACTGGAAATACAGGTGCTGTGATCTGTGGATTTCCTACAAATGGGATTCCATGGTTGATTGGCTGGGTACTCACAACTTGCTCGTCTGTGTGGTATTTTCCCAGATGCTGTGGCTATAATTAGAGCAGTCCTTGGCTCGGAGGGGGCTAGGGGGCCTCTCTTCTTGTTCCCAGTCGCTGGGCTGTAGCCTCTTCTGGGATTCCATTCCCTTGGAGCTTTTCCCCTTTCTGCCTTGGTACAGGTGCATGGCCTGGGTGAAGTTGTTGGTCTTCTAGAGCAGGTTCTTCATCTGCTACTCAGGCAGCATTTGGCTTTTGTTGCTGTCCGGGTGAGAACAAGGCAAGTTGCCTGACTTTGCTGGTTTAAATCCTGTCCCAAGACAATTAATACCCTTTGGTAACATAGAACCTAGATAGCTGGACCTCTAGGATGGGGTATATCCAAACATGGCCAGGGCACATGCAGTTCACAGCTGTGTTACAAAGTTAATCACACATGGTACAAGTTTATCTTGACCCCAGAAAGTGTCATGGTAGGGCCAAACAGCCCCAGCACAACCCAGACAGACACTAAGGTATCTAGACACAGTCCCACTCTCCCCACTCCTTCCTGCAGAAAGTCAGGGTAACGCAGGAAGAGGAACAAAGGGGACAGGACCATGCATGTCTGGTAAACAATCCTGTATCTGGGATAAGGGCATGTGTTCTGGCCACCACCTGGCAGAACCCCTTCTTATTGGGTAGCTATGTGCTGTTTTCTGCTGCCCAATCAATCTTGGGCAAGATTTATATGCAGGCTGATTTCTAGTTGCCTGTATCTTGCTTGTGCCTTGTTCAAGCCTTGCTTAGCCTTGCTCAAGCCTAGTGTACTTGAACCTGCTTGGACCTTGACTGGCTTGAAACTGCTTTGAGTTGCATAGCCTCAAGTTTCCTGGTCCAGCACCTGGGATAAAGCCATGAGCATACATACCACAAGCTACAAGAGAAGCCACGAGCTTAGGAGTCGGAGCCAAGCATGCTTCCCCTTGAGACCAGGATTTTGCCATGCCTCAGTTTCCCCAGGACAAAGCAAGTGCCCATCACAACAGTGTTGTTAACAGTGCACCGTCTGCTGAAGCCAGAGCAGCCATCAACAACCTCATGGCCATTCCTGCTAGCAACCTGCTGTGCCTGGTGCACAAGCGCCCCAAAGCCTCTAATACACAGCAGCAGCACTCCCTACTTGGGTACAACCAGTTGTAATAAATTAACTGCCTCTTTGGCATAAGTGCTCTTGTTGAATTTTCCCCCCGCTGTGGTTGAGTGCCATTTCGTTCCCAGGGTATTCTCTTTCTGTTACATTCCTCCCGGTTTGCATAAAATAGTTAAATTGTTGTAGTTGCCCAAATACTGTACATTCCCATTGTAAATATATCCAACTGTACATCAAACCTTTTGATGCATTTTGGCAATTTTCATATTAATAAAGGGTTATTAATATTTTGATTAATATTGCCGTATCATTTATAAATAAAGGAAATACTATATTCCTTCAACAGCACATTCACGGGTGCTTACGAGGTTAATCACATGTGCTGTACATTTGCCTTAACCTGCGGACCCAAGGAAGTGTCCAGATTAGCACATTCACAAGTGCTTAACCCATTGTCTGGGCTAGGGCATGTTTAGGGTTTGGTCCTTCAGGACAGTTGGGTTTTTGAGAAATTTATCTATATTTAATTTTTTCCTGTTATATAACCCTGGATTCATTATGATAAGTGGAAAAACTTTTACTAAAACAAATATCTATCTTTCCAAACTGGACTGCAGTAAATACATATGGTTTCTGTCTAGACAATACCTATTCATTTAGGTAACTGGGAAATATAACTATGAAAATAGAATTTTATCAGAATTTACATATTTACAAATATTATCCTTATATAAGCATCTTACTAAAAATTACAATGAAAAGTAATGAATAGTAATTGAATAATGGTACTGTTTGATGCTTATACTTTTAGAATTGACTCAATAGGGGACTGGATGTGGCACTTGGTGCCATGATTTAGTCATGAGGTCTGTGGTGACAGGTTGGACTTAATGATCTTTGAGGTCTCTTCCAACCTTGGTGATTCTGTGAATCTATTTTGACTGATAATAAGATAAGAAATCTATCAGAAATTTACCTAAGCTCATTCCCTTTAACAATATAGCAAACCTGGTGAGAAAT
Organism: Dryobates pubescens; assembly: GCF_014839835.1. Classification (NCBI taxonomy): domain Eukaryota; kingdom Metazoa; phylum Chordata; class Aves; order Piciformes; family Picidae; genus Dryobates; species Dryobates pubescens. Next base: position 29,876,319 of record NC_071618.1, read on the forward strand.
CCATTCCAAAACTACCAACTGATAGCTTAACATGACCCAGTTTGCTGAACTTAGAAAATTCATAACTGATGTTAGCAAAAAACACAGTTTGATTAAACAGAGCTTTTCAACTAAAGAAAGAACAGGCTTGTTTATTTGTTGAATCTCTGGAGGTTAATATTGGAAGCATAATCACTACAAATACAGTGAAATTTATTTATATTGATTCCTCAGTCCCATAAAAATGTCAAATAAAGGCTTTGTTTGTAAGAGGTATAGAATAAATATATACTTAATTAAATTACAGACATACAGCTTTGAATGGACAAATCACAAATCCACCCCCTTGATAATCAGTACACCAGTTGTAATAGAAGTTACATCAGTAATAAAAGGAATTGCAAGCTGGTTTTAATTAAAAGGTAATAGTCCAAATATATCATGTATATTTTTTCCAGATCATATTACAGTGTTTCAGCCAACTAGAATGACCATCAGGAAACCTGAAAATAAATATCTTTCTTGGTTCAACTACAACATTTTTCATAGCAAGCATTTAAATAATCAGCAGTATATCAAGATTTATATCAGATATTTGTTATGAATGTATGGATTTATTAATGTTTAATAGGCAAAACAATTAAGAAAAATAGTAATAACTCCATTCATTAAAAAAACCCCACAGAAAATACTAATAAAACCTATTTATTGGTTCAAAATATTTGGTTGTGGAACAGATACCTCACCAGCAGGAAGTGTAACAATTTAAACAATATTAGCAAAAAAATCAGAAAAAAACAAACAGAAATTTAAACTGTAAAGAAAAAAGAACATCAGCAACATGCTGGCTTTGCCCACAAAGAGGGGAACTCTAAAATTCTCTAGGGCAACAGACCTTTTAACAGATGCTTATAAAAATCAGATTTCATAATTACTCACTGCAAATCACTTCAGTCCAGTACATTCAGTCACAATGTTTATAATCCACAGATCATGGTACCAAGTGGCACGTGTGGGAATTTAAACATCACTAAAATGGCATCAAACAGGTGAAAGATGCAGGAATACAGTTTCACTTTCTGTGCTCTTCTGCAGCTTGTTGCTGAGGCACACACGGGGTTTATCTCCAAAGACTTATAGCTGAAAGCATTGTAGAAAAGTGGCTGCTGCTGAGGCTTGCAGGACTTGTCAGCTTTGTAGCTATGCCTGTTTTGGAGAGGTTCTTCCAGCTGCAATATTCACAGCGGTCCTTGTTGCTTCTTCCAATAAAATGAAACAGTCCCGGGGTCTTGGCTCCTTCAGGATTCATCTCTCAGCCCAGCAAGACATGTCTGTCTGCTCCTGGGCTTTACAACGTGTTACTGTGAGGGGCACTTGCAGTCTTTCTGGGTAAACTGAGGCACAGCTTGGATTCCAAATTGCAATGCAAGCAAGGCTTGGCTTCTCAGGTTTGCAGGGTTAAGGCTTGTGATTTCTCCCAGATCTTAGGCAAGGCAAGGCAAGGCACTCACTCTTTCGGCTGGTATTTATAGATTTCCCGAGACAATGATTGCCAGTGACAACAAAGATTAAGAGATAGAAACCTGATCCTTTAACCTATAGAATTGGTTTTCTCCAAATGTGGCCAAAGGCACACACACCTGGCCCACTTGGATCCGAGGGCATGTTCAGACAAGCCTGGGCGCTGTGGACAATCTCCTGAAAAAACAGACCTCCTGCCTCATATTCCATTGTCTGGATCAGGGCATTTTTGAGGTTTTTGTCCCTTCAGGACAATATTTTAGATTATCACTTATAAATTACTAAAATATTTGGCATAGAATAGCATAGCATAGCATAGCATAGCATAGCATAGCATAGCATAGCATAGCATAGCATAGAATAGACCAGGTTGGAAGAGACCTTCAAGATCATTGCATCCAACCCACCTAAACAACTAAACCGTGGCACCAAGCACCCCATCAAGTCTCCTCCTGAACACCTCCAATGACGGTGACTCCACCACCTCCCCGGGCAGCCCATTCCAATGGGCAATCCCACATGAACTATAATATAATTTAAAGCAATTTGGCATGAAAAAGATGTTGAGAGTATATGATAGAAGCCACTTACCTACCACAGAAAATCATATTAGTAACAATGTTCACACCAAAACACTTCTAGAAGCAATATCATTTCAAACTTTAATACTGTCTCTTCTTTAAACTGCTAAGAATGATGCTCAGGCTGTGGAAGATGAGTGAAAAAAGTTGCAACTGCATAAGCTGTTTTGTTTGTTTACGGGTGTGGTGGGTTGAAGTTTCCCATTCACATTAACTAAGCACGATTAACTCAGCTGGAAGCAAATGGAAGCTGTATTTACAAGCAAAAACTACACTCTACAATGGAATGCAATGAATATGTACAAAATATACAGTATTTACAATATATTACAGATATTTACAATTAGAAAGTAGCACAGAAATCCCCCTGTATCCCCTCTGGGTTCCCAGAGAAGCAGGGAAGCTGCTCCACTGCCCCCTTCCTCCCCCCCCCCCCCCCCCCCCCCCCCCCCCCCCCCCCCCCCCCCCAAAACCTCCTCCCATTTCTTTTTAGTAAAAGGAAGGAATGTTAGAAAGAGAAGCAGTGTTAATGTTCCTATCTTTTCTCAAGACCAGCCAGAAGCAATTATCATCTCCCCAGCAGAACAGCTAAGATCATTTTGTCCAATGAATTTGTTTAGAATAATCTTTTGTTTTTCGTTTTACACCCAATAGTGAATTTTTTATATTTTTCTACTTTTCTGCTCAAAATCTGCAGCTAATTTGAAAGGCATAGCCTAAAATGCCACAGCGAGTTTGGATTTCTTTTGTCTTATTTTGTAGGCAGTTGTACTTAACATAAATTGAATATTTATAAAATTAAATAACCTCATCAGAAGACATTTGGGATTTAGTTGGTAAAATAGATCAAATTTACATCAGTTGTCAAGAAATTACTGGTTACCACGCAACATGAAGCAACTATCTGGAAACACATTTTTAATAGTTTAAAAAATAAACTATTTACCAGGAAGAAGTTTGTCAACCTAGGAATACAGTGTTAATTGAGCATGTTTGTCTCCATAGCTCTGTGGATTTTTGCTTTGGAGGGGATATTATTAAGAGAAAGAAATGTTTCAAATAGAACACTGTCATCTAGATCACTAGCAAAAAAACCCAAACAAACCCAAAACACTGAAATTAAATTTCTCATGTTTTTCAGATGCCATTAAATAATAACTGGTTTCCTTGGTTTCTAGACATGTGGTACTAAACATTTGTTTACATTAGAAGTATTTAAATTACCTTGGAAATGTGGCAAATTTTCTGCAAACTGTATTTTTAAAGTATTTTTGCTTCTCTTTTTGAATGGATTAATGCATACCTAAATCTGTATTTAGAGACTCATGAATGCATGCATGAGGGAAAAAAACAAACAAGTAGACAGCAGATGAACAGATGCACTTTTATTTTTCAGGTTCTAGATTCTAATACATGTGGGAATTGCCCTTCCAACAAGACGGTGGAAATGAATGTATTAGTATGTTGGTCTCAAGAGTCTGCAGGAGAAACACTGCCTTGATAAAGTGTGGTAGTTGGATCCTGGGAATAATTCAAAATAGTGTTTGATTGATGGCTGGAGAAACTGTGTGAGCATAATGGGAATATTGAGTATCTTATTTTATTGTTTTGCCTTCTACACACAACCACACAAATGATTTCTAATGTTCTACAAATAATTAGAGCAGGCAACTAGACAATTTCTAGACATTTGTGCCAGTGTTATAAAAAGCTTATGCAAACACTAACACACACAAACAAACAAACAACAACAACAAAGTATTAAATTATAGATTGTACTGGAAATTGAAAATGCAGAAATTGCCAATAGGAAGGTAACAGGTGGCTAGTTAGTTATGTATCCAGAGGACACTTGCCTCTAAGGAAATCCTCTAACACAAAATGCTGTTAATACTTTATATCATATTTATCATCCTCTTTTGTATTTTAAATGTGAAAAGGCAAAAGCAGTCTGTACATACATAGCTGTATCTATAATCTATATCTCTATATATCATAGATTCCTTTTGCATGTAAAGCAGACATTCTTCCCATGATTCTCTTTAAGTTCTGCAGACTGCACTACACTTTCATGCTTTTTCGTGTATTCCTTTACTCTATATTGTGCAATTCATGCCATCTACAAAGAGTATGATTCCTTCCACCTAAATTAATGTATTTAATATTTAGGGTCTTTTCATTTAGAAAAAGTGATTTATTTGATCCACCAAAAATTAATTATTTGGGTAGAATTCATCTTAGCAAAACTTTTTTTCTGCTAGGATTCAACTCAAGAACTGAAAGAATTATGTCATGATGACTAGTAGGCACTGGAGCATGGAAAGCCCTTTGGTCTCTGTGGATACACACTATAGAATAAAATTATCAGCTCTCTAAATTTCATTGACTACACTGAACAGAACTCTGACTATAATCCACTTCACATGTGTGAAGGGTTAGGGCTGGACCAGCCGCTAATTGAGTAAGAGATGCTCTCTATTAACCTCTCTTTCCACACAAAAGGATAGAGAAAGGGAATAAGGGAGAAAGAGTTATAAGCTGGAAAAGAAACCTAAAACTAATAAAAATAATAACAATAAAATACGAGATATAAAAGCATATATAAAACCAATACTGAACCAAACACCCCTGAAGGAATTAGTCATCGTCACCACTAATGCTGTGACAAAAGTCCCATACTGGATTCAGTGGCAGACAGGAACCAGATTCAGGAGCTGGACTGAGCAACTCATGGATTGAGATCAAAGGCAGAACACACAAAGTCCTCCTCAGCTGCTGGCCATTGAAGAAGAGAATGACAAAGAGCTTGACCCTTGTGATCCCTTATCTTAAAACTGAATGTGACGTATATGGAATGAAATACTTCATTGGTCATCTTAGGGTCACCTGAACAGTCCACTCCTCTCTGAAGGTGCAACCTTTTATTCTTCACTCCTAACCCAGTACACAAGATTTAGCAGTGACCTTGGTCTGCATACCAATCTTTGCTAGTAGCTAGAAACGTCAAGTGTTATCACTACTGGAAGCAGACACTGTCTGTGAAAACATGCTGTTAATCTCAGAAAGTGCAATTGCTTAAAAGAGACTGAGCTAAAAAGTAAAATCACTGAACAGAATTTGTTGTGTTCTAACTCAAACCACCACAACAGGTAGATAACTATATTAAAGACACATGGCAAGTCTCTTCTCCCAGGCAGCCAGTACCAGAACAAGAGGACACAGTCTTAGGCTGCGCCAGGGGAGGTTTAGGTTGGATGTTAGGAAAAAGTTCTATACAGAGAGAGTGATTGCCCTTTGGAATGGGCTGCCCGGGGAGGTGGTGGAGTCGCCGTCATTGGAGGTTTTCAGAAGACTTGATGGGGTGCTTGGTGCCATGGGTTAGTTGTTTAGGTGGTGTTGGATTGGTTGATGTGTTGGACGTGAGGATCTTGAAGGTCTCTTCCAACCTGGTTTATTCTATGTATTCTATGTACTAATCTCATGTGGTAGTTTAGGCTGGGTGCCTCCTGCTGCTACCATAAAAGATACACCTCCAGTGTCCCGAGGGCCCAGCCCAGTGGGTAGACACAAGAAGCTGTGTATTTCATTCCCATAATGTTCTGCTCCCTATAAATCCATCTGCAAGGTCTCACACTACCTCTTTCTTCCCTTGCGGCTCCTCTGGGATATGTTCTCTATCTGGTAATGGAAGGGGAGTTATCTCAAGGCCTCTTAGGCCTGGCTAGGCCTAATGCCAGGAGAAGAAGGGGGAAGGGCAATCTCAGATCTGGCCAGCTGAGATTAGCCTAACAGTGGAGAGGGGGAAGAAAAAGCCCTGGGGGTTTTGGCTGTACCCTCATGTAGGGAGGTGGGAAATGCTGGGGTGTATCTGTGTATACTATAAGGGACTCTGTATGCTTTGGGATCTCTTTTGTCACTGTGCTTGTAGCTTCTGTAAAACACTCACTGCTTTTCCATTTAAATTTCCATCACTTCTGCAATCCATTTGTCTGAGTGTCATTTTTTTTTCTGCCCCAGTGGGAGGCAAAGGGAGGATCTGTCTTCCAACCCACCACACCTCATCTTTACAGAATTTTCTGTTTCTATTGACTAGCAAACCTAGACAACTTCCAGATGTCTAAAGTTAGGTGAGAATGAGCCCATTCTCAATGCACAAAAAATTCTCTGTATAAACTGTAAAACTCAAAAAGCAGCATTTCTGTAAAATTTGCCAAAGCAACGACTTGAGGTACTGAGGTTACAAGATACCTGCATACAGATGGGCTTCAAGTTACAAGGTGTTCTTCAAAAGATATTCTTCACACAGGAAGATTTGAAGACATGTCTTTTCTGCCTTCAATGAGTAACAAAACAAAATACATTTTTTAATACATTGCTCTTTCTATTACAAGTATTTAACTTTTCATGGCTTAATTAAAATACATCAAACCATAAAATGCTCGTGTGGAAATGGAGAACTCAGATGGCACAGAAAGTGTGAGTAGGCAGACGGGGAGAATTAAAGAGTGAGGAAACTTAACAGAAGCAGTGCCAATGAGACATCCTGCAAGCTTCCTTCTGGAATAATGAATTATTTAATCAGTGACAAAACTATAAGAGCTTGCACATTTGATGCCTCACAGGATTACAACAGCCATTGTGCATGCTGACAGCATTGTCACAGCAACATTGCAAATAAAAAGGAAACATACAGAATAACTGAAATGAGTAACAAGAACTGATCATGTGGTCAATTAAATAACCATTCTTGTGCTATAAAGCAGCAGATGTAGACAATCCAGTAAACTGCATACGTGTGCCACTTGTACACAGAAAATGATTATCAGAAAACTACAGATTGTACCTGGGATCAAAAGATTCTGTATGTGATACCTAAAACAAAAAAAAAAAAAAAAAGGGACAAAAAAAAAAAAAGGCAAATGAGAACGTTAGGATGGAATACCAGGATCGAGGGATCAAGACATTTGTCAAGACCGAAAAAGCACAGCTGAATCCTCACAAGTTAAATCTATGCTCGTAAATTAACTATGACAGACTTCTTTCTATTACTGAGGGCAACTCTGTGGAAAAACCTGCATTCTTACTATTAAGCCATTGTAGTGGGTTGAAATTTCCCCCCAGTATTAACTTGGCCAGACCAGGCCAGTTGGAAGCAAATGAAAGCTGTATTTACAGGCAAAACTACAATCTACAATGGAATGCAATGAATATGTACAAAATACACAGTATTTACAATATTTATAGGTATTTACAATTAATAAACAGCACAAGAACCCCGCTGGTTGAAGACCAAGGGAAGCTACTAGCATCTCTTTCCCTGCCTTCCCTCTACCCTCCTGTACAAATAAGAGACTAGTGAAAGGAGCAGAGAAGTTAATACCAAAATAATGCAGCCAAGGTCAAGCAGAAGCAAGTTAGTATCTCTCCAGAATGAAGAAGCAAGAAGAAAAATTGTTTTGGTACAACCAATCTTTTGGTAGATATCTCTCCAATGGGATTGTTTAGAATTATCTTTATTTTCCTTTTTACACCCAATAGTAATTTATTTACATTTTACCACTTTTCTGCTCAACATCTGCATAGCCTAAAACTACCATAGCCATTAAATGCCCTTATGCTCCAGAACATCATGGATGCATGCACAGTGCCTCTTGGGGGCCATCCACAGTTAGTGTTAACTCCCACACTGTCCCAAGAACTGCTTCTACAGAATGATGGAATCACAGAATGCTAAGGGTTGGAAGAGACCTCTGGAGATCATCTAGTCCAATCCTGCTGCCAAAGCAGGATGACTTGGGCAGGCCACACAGGAATTCATTCATGAAGGTTTTGAAAGTGTCTAGAGGAAACTCCACAACCTCTCTGGGAAGCCTGTTCCAGTGCTCTGTCGCCGACAGTAAAGAAGTTTTTCCCCACATTGAGGCAGAAGTTCCTAAGGTTTAATTTGTATCCACTGACCTTCATCCTGAGAACCACTGAAAAGAGACTGGCCTCATATTCTTGACACCCACCCTTAAGGTATTTTTCAAACACTGATCCCCTCTCAGCCTTCTCTTCTCCAGGCTAAACAGCCCAGGAGCCCTCCTTTGGGAGACTTATTGGCGCAAGATGAAAACTTTTCAGCAGGAGTCCCAGTGGTCTGGCAGAATATTCAATACAGTGTCCCAAAACATTTCCAGAAATTGTTTTATTTACTAATATAGATGTATCTGAAAGCTACACTATTGATGTTAGTTTTAACTCTTCACTTATAGTTTATGCAGTTAGATAATTTATGTTGCATATTGTATGACTATGTTTTAAATAAATCTCTCTAATTGATCATTTTTGAGTCTTGTGCCCTTGAATATTAAATGTGTTTCTTGCATTCATTAATAAATTTCATTTTGGCATGCTACTTCTCTCTACATTAGGGCATACTAACTGCGGGTCACTGCCTACCTGTTACACAAATCCATAATCCCAGATGTAATTGTGAGGTGTAAAGACTGAGGTATGGTTCAAGAAGCCTGCTTTAGATATGCCTGCTATTCCACTATATGATTTCCATTTTATGTTGCTTAGCAACCATTTTCTGGTATTAATCCCAGTGTACAGATTGGCAAAATGCTCTACAAAAGGAAAACAGATAGTCAAGAAAAGGGTGAAAGATCTGAAAGAACAACCTTCTTTGGCACTCCTAGTGAGCCCCAGATCCTGGAGTTTGTGTTGTCCTATATTATAGGAGTTCTTCAACAGGGCAAAGTGGGAAAACACTGTCATCCTGAATGTCACTTAGTGAGAGTCCAGTCTTCAGCTGCTAACATCTATACACTCTTAGAGCAATAAACTAAGCATCTAAATCAGCCACAATGTAGACAGCAACTGTAATATTTGCTGAACATATATGATATCCACATGATCTATTGACTGTGACAGATGGAAACCATGGTGCCCAGGTGTACCAGCTTTGGCAAACATAGTTATTTTGTGAGACTAAAAGCTCTGACTCCTCTTTCAGAACTCTATTAAGGAAGCTATGTACAGAAGCTAGTCCTGAAAAGTGCCCCTTCTATTTTCTAGGTAAGGAGAAAAGTCTTGTTGTCAGAGAAGGGAAAATAAACCTCCAAGATCCAGGTTCTTTTTCAAAAAGGAATAATGACATATTTTGAGAAGGGTCAAGACTGGGTAGAAATTAGAAAGAATGGAAGGGGGAGGTTTTAGTGTGGCGCCCGGCAGCCCTTTTGTTTTTTTGTATTGTTGTACTGTCATCTTGATAAAGCTGAGTCACCTGTATCACTCCAGCTGGATTGTCTCTCCATAATATCTTCCACTGTGTAAAGAAGGGAGTAGAATCTCTGCCTTTAGACAGATATCTCATGATTAAATATGGTTTGACAGAAGTACTAGCTTTAATTAGATGTCTATTTTAAGGCATCTGAATCAGATCCCAATAAAAATAATTGTGGAAGTACAGTGAGAGGTCATTGTGGGTCAAAGAAGCACTCTCAAATTTCCTACAAAGAATATGAGGATACTTTATAGGATCACAAAAATATGCTATGCTTGATCTGCTACTGAACCTTCAAGGAAAAGAATCATGGTGGGGAGGAATGGAGAAAATTATCATTATAACTTTAACAATTAGCAAATGATGAAGGAATTATAAAGCCTTTGAATATTACCTAGATATTGCATGCAAGAAATGTTTGAAAACAATGTCAATTGATGCATTATAGATGCTGTAAAACCATTACATCTCTTATTATCACATTTTCATCTGCTGCATTTGGTAGGAGTCTGGAACACGAACATTTAAAACTAACCCACTGGGAGACATGTTTCCAAGACTAAAATTAAAATTGTGTGCATGCTGTTCAGGAGGGCAGTTGGGAAGCAAGATATTTTCTAGCATCTAAATATGTGACTAAACAAACACTCTTTAATTATACTATACTCATTAAGTCATACCTATGATAAATGCCCATCATGATTGAATTCATGTTGCTGAATATAGTTCATGAAATGATTTCTTTTTACAGCAAAACCATTATTGTGCATATTGCCACTGCAAATATAGAGACATGGTGATAACTTAATGAATTGCAGGGCTGAGGGTTTTTAAGCTGGACCTGGAGGTGTTCAAGGGGAGATTGGACGTGGCACTTGGTGCCATGATCTAGTTGTGAGGTCTGTTGGAACAGGTTGGACTTGATGATCCTTGGGGTCTCTTCCAACCTTAGTTACTGCGATACTGTGTGATACTGTGTGACCGTTGCAAATGATGCTAGTATATTATACAAAGTTTTATATTAATGAGGATGACAAAAAATGTCATACCATAGGGAACCATGGGATTTATTTGAAGGAGACTGTTCTCATTTAAGCTTTTGGTCAGTATAGCCCTTGTTCATGCAGGCAAATACATGTTTCTCCTGTTTTATTTTTCAATATATTCAGTCTCGTTTTCAGCTTCAGTGAGGAGATACATTCACTATGACATATTAACAGAGCACTTGATTCCCGTTAAGCTGTTGTCATTATGCTACTCTCATGTCCACAGCATTAGCAGAAGACAATTTGTTAGTTCTCTCTTCTGTGGCAAAAAGTATGGAATGTAATTTGCAAGTTAGACTCAAATTTGTCCTTTAGCTGTAACTGCTGTAGCGCTGAGTATGAGTTCTGCGCCTTTGTGCACACCCAGTGCACTTAAGTAATTAATTCTCGGGGTGGTCCAGAAATTCCCCATGAAGTTATCTGCATAGTTGAGATAATGGACTGGCTTTAGACAAGTTTATTGACTTAACTCCCAGACATCTTCCCAACAAAGCATTTGACTGATCTGCAGAGGAGCTCTCCAGGTCAAACTATCCCAAATATTTTTTGAAGTGAAATACCATGTCCAGATTAGTCTGTGTGTTCAGCATGTTGATTGACACCCTGGGTGGAAAACCTGGAACTTCTAGAAACTCCTCAGATAGTTCCTACACAGAATGGTCCAGCCTTTGTGTAGATAAGACTCTTCTAAATAATCAGTATTAAGTGTTCATGAAGGTACAAAAGTCTTTTGCACATAGTGAGGGTATCTAGAAGGTGTTTTGAATGCCTCTACAGGCTGCAGACCCACAGCATCTGAGCTAGGCAAGCAAAACAGCGGTGATGCTGCAGTGGGTACACTGTTGGAGGATACAGCTGAGGTTGTTAGGGCAATTAATGCCTATTAGCACACTCGGGACCCTGACAACATAGGAGCACAGGCCAGCTGGATTATCAGGTTTTATTAGAAGAGTTTGAAGAGCCTTACCTGAAAACACTGGTACAAGCTCCCATCATAATCTGAATGAGTCAACATCTAATCTGAGATATTTATCACTGAGTGTTATTCTATACAAAGACTACAAAAACGAGTCTTTTTTCTTTTCCATTTTCTCCTTCCCTTTTTTCCTTTTCATGTTTTTCTTTTATTATTTTTTTACATATGTTCTTTTTTTCTTTTTCCCCCTTTCTATCCTTCTTTTTTTCTATCTCCTCCTTTCTTTTTTCTCTTTTTCTTTTGCTCAAAAACTTGATACCTATGGCTGTCTATGAAACACTAATCACTACTGCAAAAGTTGCACACTGATAAGGAGCATTATCAGATACATCAGTGGGTTTTAAGGAAAATCTACTCGAGAAAGCCTGACATTGTTGGGAGCAGATGCTGATCTGTTAGAGGGTAGGAGGGCTCTGAAGAGGGACCATGACAGGCTGGACAGATAGGCAGAGTCCAAGGGCATGAGATTTAACACATCTAAGTGCTGGATTCTACACATTGGCCACAACAACCCCATGCACCTCTACAGGCTGGGGTCAGGTTGGCTGGAGAGTGGCCAGGCAGAAAGGGACCTGGGGGTACTGTTTGACAGTAGGATAAACATTAGCCAGCAGTGTGCCCAGGTGGCCAAGAAGGCCAATGGCATTCTGGCCTGCATTAGGAATAGTGTGGCCAGCAGGAGCAGGGAAGTCATTGTGCTCCTGTACTCAGCACTGGATAGGCTACACCTTGTCCACTGTGTCCAGTTCTGGACCCCTCAATTTAAGAAAGATGTTGAGTTGCTGCAATGTGTCCAGAGAAGGGCAACACAGCTGCTGAGGGGTCTGGAACACAAGCCCGATGAGGAGAGGCTAAGGGAGCTGGGATTGTTTAGCCTGGAGAAGAGGAGGCTCAGGGGAGACCTTATTGCTCTCTACAACTACCTGAAGGGAGGTTGTAGCCAGGTGGGGTCTGGTCTCTTCTCCCAGGCAACCAGCACCAGAACAAGGGGACACAGTCTCAAGCTGTGCCAGGGGAAGTTTAGGCTCGATGTTAGGAAGAAATTCTTCCCAGAAAGCGTGCTCTGGGATTTGAGGGGGAAAAGGGAGGAAATGGGGTGGGTGAGGGACTTCTAGGATGTCAATTAATGATAGGACTAGGGGGAATGAAAAAAAAAACCCAAACAAAAACAAAAACAGAAATGGGTAGATTCAGGTTGGATGTTAGGAAGAAATTCTTCACCATGAGGGTGGTGAGACACTGGAACAGGTTGCCCAGGGAGGTGGTAGAAGCCCCATCCCCAGGAATTTTTAAGGCCAGGCTGGAAGTGGCTCTGGGCAACCTGATCTAGTATGAGGTGTCCCTTGCCCATGGCAGGGTGGTTGGAACTGGATGATCCTTGAGGTCCCCTCCAACCCCAACAGTTCTATGATTCTAAAACAATTTTGCAGTTTAGGCTGGATGTTAGGAAGAAATTCTTCACAGAAAGAGTGATTGGCCATTGGAATGGGCTGCGCGGGGAGGTGGTGGAGTCACTGTCCCTGGAAACGTTTAAAATAAGACTGAATGAGGCACTTAGTGCCATGGTTTAGTTGATTAGATGGTGTTGGGTGATAGGTTGGACTTGATGATCTTGAAGGTCTTTTCCAACCTGATTAATTCTGTGACTGTGTGATTCTGTGATAATTCTGTAAGATGCTAACTAGCATCTTAAAGAGAAGGAAACTGTATTTTGTTTAAAATATGCATTCTTTTCCAGGTCTACTGTTAGGAAAAAAAATATCTATTTTCTTAATAGTTTAAGGTATTTTTCTTTCTTTTGTGTAGGTTTATTTGTGGTTAATGGTTGCATTTACCTCTGTAGGTTGCTGATTGTTTTTTAGACCTGATAGTTAATTCTCAGTGGTTTTTTTCCTTTTAATTTTTGTCATCTTTCCTGAGAAGTAGAATTTCTTTATTCCTGCTAGGCTTTTAGCCTTCTATTTTATTTTCTACTAGACAAATATTTTCCATCTTAGGAAAACAAAAAATATTAAAATGTTTACATCTAGATTCCATCAAGTATTTACTTAACAAATAAATGATCCCATGAATATATGATACACCAAAAAGAAAGAAGTTATTTCAACTTCTGAGACATAAAATTCCAGTAATGTCATTAATTATATTCATAACTCATGTTCTTAAATAAGAATATCATGATGACCTTGTTAACTAAATATTTTAGGGTAAGATTTCAATAATGTCTAAATTATGTAATATTACTCCTGTGCTGTATCACTAAGCCTGTTATAAAGTTGTGCAAATACAGCCCACATGGAAGTAGAAAACTAGATAGTAATCACATTCCATAACCAAGTTATCTCTCAAACTTCATCTGCCTTACAAATACAGAATAACAGAGTTATTAGTAGCATTCCAGAGTATCACTCACAAACTTTGGACTCTCTTGAGGGACAAGAGGCCTTGCAGAGAGCTCTGGATAGATTAGAGCATTGGACAATGATATTTGGATTAAATCTAGCAAGTCCAAATACAATATTCTGTACCTAGGGTAGAGTAACACTGGACACAAGTATAAACTGGGAGAGGATTAGCTGGAGAGTAGCCCTGCAGAAAGTGATCTGCGTGTGCTATCGACAGCACTCTCAATATGAGTTAGCAGTGATCCCTGGCAGCCAAGAGTGCAAACTACATCTTGAGGTGCATCAAATGTTACAACCAGCTGGTCAAAAGAGGTGATTATCCCACAGTATTTCACATTGGTGTGGCCTCACCTTGAGTACTGTGTGCAGCTCTGGGCCCCACAATTTAAGAAGGATGTGAAAGTCCTTGAATGTGCCCAAAGGAGGGTGACAAAGCTGTCCTATGTGGAGGGCCTGAGGACTCTGGGATTATTGTGTTTGGAGAAAAGGTGGCTAAGAAACTTTTGCATTTCTTTCTACAGTTTCCTGAGAAGGGGAAGTGGAGAGGCAGGTGCTGAGATCTCCCTGGTATGCAGTGATAGGACACATGGGAATGGTTCAAAGCTGTGTCAGTGGAAGTTTAAGCTGAACACCAGAAAGGGTGCTTAAATAGTGGAATGGGCTTCTTAGAGAAATAGGCAGTGCCCAAGCCTGTAAGTGCTTTAACTTTTGGTCAGCCCAAAATTGATCAGGCTGTTGAACAAGATGTAGATCCCTTCCAACTGAAATATTCTTCCTTTCCCCTTTCCCTTCCCATTTCTTTGTATATTTTCAGAAACTTTCTACTAGGAATACTTTGCATGTCACTTTTTATACTTTCACTTTTTCCATTTCTGTATCAATTCGGCAGTGCATAGTAATGCTCATTGAATTACTATTCCACTGATAAACTTTCAGTTAACCTACTAGAAACTCACTCTAAAAGTTCCTATGACACACCTCCACTAAATTTGGTCCCATTTGTATTACTTTATCCTGGAAGATCATCTCATTATTCCCTTGTAATATTCAGGTCTGGCTGTGTATTAATGATTTCTCCCAACTCTGTGTCATGCGAAAATTTACTTGGAATATTCTCATTTTTATATTAGAATCAGTCTTAAAGTATTTAATAAGCTTCTCCTCAAGACTGAGAATATGAGCTTCCTTTAGATCCCTTTTATTCCTTGAATTTTATTGTCTCTTTAAATCAAGTTCTTTATCTACTTTAAAATTAACTCCAGTTCAGCTAATATTTTTTTAAGTTTCAAAGAAGTTTAAGTAGAATAAATCCACTAAAATTTGTGTTTATATTTTGAGATTAGCTTGACATAATCAGCTTTGTTAACTGGTAGCAAAACTGCTGCACATGTACAGTATGTGCTGGTTTTCTGTATTCAATATGTGACACATGAATGGCCATGTCTAAAAATATTCTCCTGAGTTATCCATTCTTCCTGAATTATCCGTTGTTCCTAGAATTCAGAACATGTTAAGTCACTAAGAGGCCACAAAGAAGATTCAACCAAGCTCTTTTCAGTGACACAAGGGACCATGGACATCTGTTAGAACAAGAAAGATTTAGATTCTTTTTCACTTTTCACCAGAAAAGCATTACTTTGTCTATATTTTTACCATGAGGACAGTCAGGTAGGGGGACAAATTGCTTTTAAGAGGTTGTGCAATATTCCTTCATTGAGGTTTTCTAGAATATAAATGGATAAATCCCTAAGCAACCACATTGCTGACTCCTTGGAACAGGAAGTTGGATGAGAGGCCTCCGGAGTTCCCTTCCCACCATAGCATACTACGATCCTGTGATCCCAATACATTTACTGTTTTTATCTGTTTGTTTGTTTGTTTGTATTGTTGTGGGTTTTGTTTGTTTGGGTTTTTGAACTTTATTATTATTATTATTTAATGTTATCTAAACATTACGGTGAAGAACAGGAAATTATTCAGGAGGTATACACATAAAAAACCTTAACTCTTCCTAGTAGTAGGAGTTTCCTTTACTCAAAGTAAAGAATCTACTGTGGTAGAGCCTGAAACAAATCAGATAAGTTTATTTTAACAATATAAAACAAAAAGGAGAAAGTACAAAGTGCATAGGTTTATATAGTTTCCATGTGTAGGATGGAAGCATATCAGGAGAACAAGGATGTCTAGCAGGAGCTGATAAAAAATGAGCAATATGTAGTGGGATAGATAGCAAAAAAAAAAAAAAGGAAATACTGATATTAATGAAATAAACTTGCATATAGGCAATGAAACTAAGAGAAACACTGCATCTGCTTCAAGAAATTGAATGTGGTCAGTAAGAAGTATCTAGTGTTGCAAATTCCCTTTTCCATTAGGGGATCAGAAACTGATCACAACCAACATTTATTAGAACACTCCTTATTAATTAAGCTTTAAATATTACTAGAATCAAGCTGTTATTCATAGCAGAGAACTACTTGCACAGTGTATTCAGTCACTGCCTCACCAAGTTTCTTCTTCCTTTCTCTGCGTCTGAGTCTCTGTCTCTCTCTCACAGACACCTTCTTAGAGTTACATAGCGGACAGTCCTACTGAGGGAACAATATCTCCCAAGTGTTGAGAAAGATTCTGGAGGCTTTCCTTGTTTCATCAGTTGTATAGAAGTGTAATTCTGTTGTCTTTGCCTGCATAGAGCAGCCACTGCCCTCTTCGACGTGGTCTGAGTTGTCTTGTCTGTTGTGATACCAGCATCTGGTGGTATTGAATAGACATAGCAGATTCATAGTGTCTTGAGTTTTTCTACTCTTGCAGATTCTATAGACTTGCTATCCTTGAGAGACATTCACATGCTATCCTCCTCAGCATGTGCTCCTCCTTTCAGAGAGCTATTTCCTGTTATCTATGTCTCATCCATAGGTATGCATGCAATACTTTGACAAAAATTAAAAAGAAGGAGCTTTGACAAAAATGTAAATCCTAGGTGTGCTAGTTTGCTGAAGCAAGTAGCCCAGACAACATACTGAATAAAACAGACACACAGGTTGAGGACCTTATTACTCTCTACAACTACCTGAAGGGAGGTTGTAGACAGACGGATGTTGGTCTCTTCTCCCAGGCAAGCAGTACCAGAACAAGAGGACACAGTCTCAGGCTGCGCCAGGGGAGGTTCAGGCTGGATGTTAGAAAAAAGTTCTATACAGAAAGAGTGATTGCACATTGGAATGGGCTGCCTGGGGAGGTGGTGGAGTCGCCATCACTGGAGGTTTTTAGGAGAAGACTTGACAGGGTGCTTGGTGCTGTGGGTTAGTTGCTTGGGCGGTGTTGGATTGGTGATGGGTTGGACGCGATGATCTTGAAGGTCTCTTCCAACCTGGTTTATTCTATGTATTCTATGTATTCTATGTATCTGAAATTTAATATTATTTTACATCAGAACTGTAGAAATAGAGTAGAAGGAGTTCAAAAAAGATAGAAACATTACATGATATCAAGAAACAACTGAGAAATAAAAATGTTTAGAAAATAAAAATTTAATTAAAAAATTAAAAAATTAAAATCTAATGTTATTAGAAAGAGTATCTTTTGTTAATTTATCCGTAATCTTTTTTTAACACACACACACACGTGCACACACACGTGCACACATACACACTCTCCCTATGTTCCATCTGTTATACATCATTTCTAAGAAGCATATGGTTTGGTTTTGTTCATTTCAGTGCTCCATCTGAGGATATAGAACAATGATCCTCACACTCCTCCTCTTTTAAAATTATTAGCTACAGAGCGTGAGTAGAAAAGTCGCGATTAAAATAATCTCTGTTCTTATAAATGCAGACTTGGGAGTATCTGCAGGGTAGATTCTGTGTAATCCCTCATAATGGATTTCATAAATATGACATTGAGCAAAGAGAAATAACTCTGCTAGGATAAACAGGCTACAGTGTGCTTGGTCTCTTCTCCCAGGCAACCAGCACCAGAACAAGAGGACACAGTCTCAGGCTGCACCAGGGGAGGTTTAGGCTGGAGGTTAGGAGGAAGTTTTACACAGAGAGAGTGATTGCCCATTGGAATGGGCTGCCTGAGGAGGTGGTGAAGTCACCATCACTGGAGGTGTTCAGAAGGAGACTTGACAGAGTGCTTGGTTGCATGGTCTACTTGATTAGGTGGTGTTGGATGATAGGTTGGATGCGATGATCTTGAAGGTCTCTTCCAACCTGGTCTATTCTATTTCATTCCATTCCATTCCATTCCATTCCATTCTATTCTATTCTATTCTATTGTAAAGTACACAGTATCTTGATTGCTGTCCTGATATCCACCCCACTTCTCTTCCTTATGGGGCAAGGCAGCAGTTCATGAGAGAGCATGGGATATGAAATTACAAGAGCCGGCTAGTAAATTCTGTCTTGTAAGCAGACTAAACTCTGAAATGTTGCAGCTTAGGATGACATTGGTGGATATAAAACACTTTGATCACAGAAACCTGTGCAACTTTACAAATTAAATCACCTAGCTATCTTATAACATGGTGCAGTCCAGGAGGAAGTCCAAAAGGGTCAGCACAGCTTTCACAGCTGTGTGGTGCACAATCAGGGGGCTGGGCTGCAGGGGTTTCCTGGGTGCCTCTTTGGTGCCTTCTTCAGCTGTCCCATTGGTCCTGTGTGGTCGTTTGAGGCTGTGCCTTTAAGAACAAACACTGCTGGAACACACTGGCTAATGTTTTTGGTACTAGAACCAAAACATTCTGATATTCTAAACGAATTTCATTGGTTGATAAACAAAAATTCAGCTTTAGATTGTGAAGCGGTTGGAAAATTTTTTTTCCTCAGTTCAGTTCGGTTTGGGAGTTGGGGGAGTTTGGTGTTTCAGCCTGTTCTCCCTGCCTGCTTCTTCTGTGAACTGCTGGACTTGGCCTTCAGATAAGCAAACACTAATCCTGCATGGGCTTTTGAAGATTGCTAACAACTCTTTTCCTTAGTAACTTGCCTTTCTCTCTCTCTAACCCCTTTTTGGGGAAAAAGGGAGGTAAGGGGGGGAGAGAGGGGGTTCCAAAGAGGGGATCCCTCCCTGAGGGAGGGATTTTTGTTGTGTTATTTGTCTTTGCTGTGTATTTCTGTGTATATATTGTAAATACCTGTATATATTGTGTTATATATAACCTGCTTTCCATATATGCTTGTAAATATATAGCTTTTGCTCTTCGACTGAGTTAGCTGTGGTTTCTTACTCTGTGGAGGAGGGAGAGCTAAGCCCTCTCTCAACCTACCACATTTATTGGCGCCCAACGTGGGGCTTGGTGACAAATTAGTTTGATTTATTGCTTGCTTGAGTCGAATGAGCAAACATGAAGGTGTTTTGGCTTTTTGAGCGTCTGCTCTTCTCGGTCTTCAGTGTATTGATCTACAAGTATTGCCTGGGTATGATTATCGATAAGATAGGTAAATATACAATGCAAAAATTATATTTGTGGTTTAAGTACAAGATTCGGCTTCTGTATGATCAGTACCTGGAATTCTTTTATGTTAAAAAGTGCAGGAATGTTACATCTAGCACACTCCCTATTGAGATAAAAGAGTTTAAGATTCCGCTCGGTGAAAGGGTAATTTTAAGTGATGGCTGGGATCCAAAGCTGATTTTCTTGATGTGTGTAGTCCTGCTGATGATGATAATTAATGTGTATTTGTTGGTAGCACTGTACCGGGAGAAAAAAGTGTCCAAGGCATGTTTTGTTATAAAACGGAGGGTTAAGAGACGAAAACGCCACCCTAGCTCTGTTTCAGGAACATCCAGTGAGGATGATAATGGAGAATCTGTGTCAGTTAAAGATAAAGCTAAAAAGTCAATCGGCAAGGCAGCTCTGAATAGCAATGGTGATGATTCTGGCAAGCAGCCAGGGGCTACAGTAGCCCCAAACATGGCGGCTCCTGTGTCCCAGGCAGCCACCATTAACGAGGCAAAGTCATTTCCTCCTTCTTCCATGGCAGGAGCGGAAGCGTCCTCCAAAGCAACTAATCTGTCTCAAAGCTTATCAGCTTCTGATAATAAGGCAGCTGGAAACCCAAACACAGCTCCAGTAAAGCAAGTAGCAGTTTTAACAACAAGGAAGGGTAAGACTAAAGCTGATTCAGGAGCTGACGGGGATGCACAGCAAGGTTCTTCTGCTGGGGAGGAAGAGAAAATCTGTCTTAAAAATATAGCTGAGTTATTGAGATCATCAGAGGATCGAGATGCATCTCTTGGTAGGACAGCAGCTAGTGGTGGTGCCTCTCAGCTTAAAGGGATCCTTGAGAGAGTGACAGAAAGGTTGTTGGGACCACAAGTTGAGGAAGAGGAGGCAGAAGAGCAACAAGATGACATAACCGACTGCTCTTCACCCCGGGAGGAGCTTAGAAATGTGAGAAAAGACTATCTCAGAGCAGATAAGGAGCCAGTTCTCGCTTGGCTTGGTAGATGTTATGATACAGGTGCTCCAGCTCTAATGGTTGGAGACAAGTCAGCAGCCCAGCTAGGAACTCTCTCAAAGGATAATGGAATAGATAGACATCTAGGCAAGGCTCTCGGTAAGGTTAATCTGTGGATACGCCTTCTAATGGCGGTTCTCATGAGATACCCTTCCCGAGATGATCTTCCATGGAATCCTAAGCCCTGGACTACCATAGATGAGGGAATCAAGCGTCTGAGAGAATTTGCTGTTAGAGAGGTACTCTATGGTGAACATGAATCTCTGAATCCTGATGATGTTCCTGTAGGAAAT
Organism: Dryobates pubescens; assembly: GCF_014839835.1. NCBI lineage: Eukaryota > Metazoa > Chordata > Aves > Piciformes > Picidae > Dryobates > Dryobates pubescens. The sequence continues at coordinate 29,896,854 of NC_071618.1, forward strand.
GGTCTTACTAAAAAGCTCATCAAGCTTGCTCCTTCCAATTATGCAAACATTCTGGCAAGCAGAATTGTAGCAAGAAATTATGGTGGAGCTCCTCTTACGGTTGGCCAATTCACTGATCAATTGAGACAATTGGATGATAGCATGACACGTGTTTCTTTGGTTTCAGCCATTGAAACTCTGTCTGGAAAACTGGAGAATTGCATGAAAGAGCTGAAGGATGAATTTAAAAACACCATCTCCCAATTGGCACAAAGAGATGATTCCAATTCTTCCTCCAGGTGGGTACAGGTTTCATCTGTGAGGAATAGACATCCTCCAAGGAGGTCATTCCAAAACAGATCAAACCAAAACAGACCACCAAGGCAGTCACGTAGGACTATTTGGATTACCCTGCGTGATCAGTTTGGTGAGAACATGAACAGGTGGGATGGTCAACCAACTTCTAATCTTTTCAGGAGACTGAGAGAACTGCAAAGTGGCAGAACCCGAGGTAGCAATACCAGAAGGGTAGCTGTTACTTCTACAGTTCCCCAGGACAACTCTAGTAGCTCCAACAGTGGCTCCAGTTCTAACACTGCACAGTGTGCTCGTTGCACCTGTGGACATGTTCCCCATAACTAGGGGTGCCCTGCCTCCCGCCAGGGGGAGGAGAGGGGTAATACAGATAACAGAATCTATTGGGATGTGTACATCCAGTGGCCTGGCACTTCACACTTTCAGAAGTACAGGGCCTTGGTTGACACAGGAGCTCAGTGCACCATATTGCCATCAAATTATCAGGGATCGGAGTCCATAACTATTCTGGGAGTCACTGGTGGATCTCAAGAGTTAAGTAAAGTGGAGGTTAATATAAGCTTAACTGGTAAACAATGGAAAAAGCATACAGTTGTGACCGGACCTGATGCACCTTGTATTTTGGGAATTGATTTTCTGAGAGAAGGGCGTTTCAAAGACCCTAAAGGTTACAAATGGGCTTTTGGAGTAGCTTCTGTAGAAATTGATGGACAAAAACTGAAGCTGTCTGCTAGACCTGAGCTTTCTGATGAATCTGCAGTTGTGGGACAACACAAGATTCAGGACATTAAGTTGCCGGTTGCTTCTCGGACTGTGCATCACAGACAATACAGAACCAACCGTGACTCTTTGTTGCCCATTCAGAATCTGATTCGTCAGTTGGAGAGTCAGAAAGTCATCAGCAAAACTCATTCACCTTTCAACAGTCCAGTGTGGCCTGTGCGAAAGCCGAATGGAGACTGGCGTCTGACAGTGGACTACCGAGCCCTGAATGAAGTAACTCCGCCTATGAGTGCAGCAGTACCAGACATGATGGAACTCCAGTATGAGCTGGAATCCAAAGAGGCCAAATGGTATGCTACCATAGACATTGCTAATGCCTTCTTCTCTATTCCCATAGCAGAGGAATGCAGGCCTCAGTTTGCTTTCACCTGGAGAGGAATCCAGTACACTTTCAACAGACTGCCAATGGGCTGGATCCACAGCTCCAGCATCTGTCATGCAGTAATCCATGATGCTCTGGAGGAAGGTGGTGCTCCAGAACACATCCAGTTCATCGATGATATCATCGTCTGGGGTAAAACTGCTGAGGAAGTCTTCGAGAAAGGTAACAAAATCATGGACATTCTCCTGAATGCAGGTTTTGCCATCAAGAGAGACAAAGTGAAAGGTCCTACCACAGAGATCCAGTTTCTGGGAGTGCAGTGGCAGGATGGACGCCGACACATTCCAGTGGATGTGGTAAATAGAGTCTCTACCATGGCAAATCCCACGAACAAGCAAGAAACTCTACGTTTCTTGGGGATAGTGGGATTTTGGAGACTACACATTCCTGGATACAGTCAGATTGTGAAACCTCTGTATGATGTGACTCGAAAGAGGAACAGTTTCCACTGGGGACCTGAACAGCAAGCAGCCTTTGACCAGATAAAGCAAGAAGTAGTCCAAGCAGTGGGTCTGGGACCTGTGCGAGATGGTCCAGACATTAAGAACATTTTGTACACGGCTGCAGGTGACAATGGTCCAACCTGGTGCTTGTGGCAAAAAGCTCCAGGTGAGACACGTGGACGACCTCTTGGTTTCTGGAGTCGAGGTTACAGAGGTTCAGAGGCTAATTACACTCCAACAGAGAAAGAGATTCTAGCTGCCTATGAAGGAGTGAAAGCAGCTTCTGAAGTAATTGGAACTGAGTCACAACTTCTCTTAGCTCCCAGATTGCCAGTTTTGAATTGGATGTTCAAAGGCAAAGGTTCCACACCACATCATGCCACAGATTCCACCTGGTCTAAGTGGATGGCCCTGATAACACAGAGAGCTCGAATGGGAAATCTTGAAAGACCTGGTCTGGTGGAGGTGATCTCAAGTTGGCCTGAAGATACCAACTGTGCTAAACCTCCAGAGGAGAGAGTAACTCGTGCTGAGGAAGCTCCTCCTTACAATGACCTTTCTGATGATGAAAAGAAATATGCTTTGTTCACAGACGGTTCCTGTCGTCTCGTCGGGAACAAGCGAAGGTGGAAGTCTGCAGTGTGGAGTCCAACACGCCGAGTTGCAGAGGCGAAGGATGGAGAAGGAGAATCCAGTCAGTTTGCAGAGGTAAAAGCTGTCCAGCTAGCTCTCGACGTAGCTGAACGTGAGAGATGGCCAAAGCTTTATCTCTACACCGACTCATGGATGGTAGCCAATGCTCTATGGGGTTGGCTAAAGAACTGGAAAAAGAATGGCTGGCAGAGGAAAGGAAAACCCATTTGGGCAGCTGAACTGTGGCAAGACATTGCTGATCGAATCGAGAGAATTCCAGTGAAAGTGAGACACATTGATGCTCACATTCCCAAGAGCAAAGCTACTGAGGAACAGCAGCACAACCATCAGGCAGATCTAGCTGCAAGAGTTTCTCAAGTAGACAAGGACTCTGAACTTGATCTCGACTGGAAACACCGAGGTGAGATATTCTTAGCTCGGTGGGCTCACGATTCGTCAGGACATCAAGGCAGAGATGCAACATACCAATGGGCTCGTGACAGATCCATAGACATTTCCATGGATGCCATCACACAAGTCATCCATGACTGTGACATTTGTGCTGCTATTAAGCAGGCAAAGAGAATTAAGCCCTTGTGGTATGGTGACAGATGGTCCAAATACAGGTATGGTGAAGCTTGGCAGATTGACTACATCACTCTACCACGTTCTCGTTCTGGTAAGCAGTACGTGCTTACTATGGTAGAGGCAAACACTGGATGGCTGGAAACTTACGCAGTCCCACATGCAACTGCACGCAACACCATTCTCGGTCTGGAGAGACAGATCCTGTGGAGACACGGAACTCCAGAGAGGATTGAGTCAGACAACGGAACTCACTTCAAGAACAACCTTGTAAAGAGCTGGGCAAAAGAGCACGGTATTGAGTGGATTTTCCATATTCCTTACTATGCACCAGCTGCAGGGAAGATTGAACGCTACAACGGTTTGTTGAAGACCACTCTCAAAGCCATGGGAGGTGGATCTTTGAAAAACTGGGAGAAACATTTAGCACAAGCAACCTGGCTGGTGAACAGTAGAGGTTCAGTGAACCGAGCTGGACCTGCACATTCTGATCTGCTACAGAAAGTAGAAGGTGATAGAGTTCCTGTTGTTAGGGAAAAGAATCTGTTAGGTAAAACTGTTTGGGTATTTTCGCCCTCAGGAGAGGCTAAACCTGTCCGAGGGGTGGTTTCAGCAGAAGGTCCGGGTCACACTTATTGGGTAATGCAAGAGAATGGTGAAATTCAGTGTATTCCACAAAGAGATTTAACTTTAGCTGAGAGAGTTTAATTTCAGAATGTTGTACAGCTACAGCGCGTCCAAAGGAAAGAGTCCCTGAGGAATCTACGGTGCACGAACCCTGAGAACCCTGAGAGCCCTGAGTCAACTGAGAGTCCCTGAGTCCCTGTTTCCCTTTTTCTTCGCTTCGTCTGCGGAGAGACAAACTGTTTTCCATTTTCTTGATTTTGGATTTTCTTGGACTTCTGAATCATCTACATCTGAGTATAGCCGGAATGGACGATGAACTTAACTTACGAACTGTAAATATTGTTCTGGATTGGATGGACAGTACGAACAGCCAATGAAATTGTTTAGAAAGGGGTGGACTGTGGTCGTTTGAGGCTGTGCCTTTAAGAACAAACACTGCTGGAACACACTGGCTAATGTTTTTGGTACTAGAACCAAAACATTCTGATATTCTAAACGAATTTCATTGGTTGATAAACAAAAATTCAGCTTTAGATTGTGAAGCGGTTGGAAAATTTTTTTTCCTCAGTTCAGTTTGGTTTGGGAGTTGGGGGAGTTTGGTGTTTCAGCCTGTTCTCCCTGCCTGCTTCTTCTGCGAACTGCTGGACTTGGCCTTCAGATAAGCAAACACTAATCCTGCATGGGCTTTTGAAGATTGCTAACAACTCTTTTCCTTAGTAACTTGCCTTTCTCTCTCTCTAACCCCTTTTTGGGGAAAAAGGGAGGTAAGGGGGGGAGAGAGGGGGTTCCAAAGAGGGGATCCCTCCCTGAGGGATTTTTGTTGTGTTATTTGTCTTTGCTGTGTATTTCTGTGTATATATTGTAAATACCTGTATATATTGTGTTATATATAACCTGCTTTCCATATATGCTTGTAAATATATAGCTTTTGCTCTTCGACTGAGTTAGCTGTGGTTTCTTACTCTGTGGAGGAGGGAGAGCTAAGCCCTCTCTCAACCTACCACATCCTGCCTTGGGCATCTCCAATACATGCCTGGAGTCTCTCTTCTGTCACCAGAGTCTGTCTTTCTGCATGTGTCCAATAACATCTTGCACTTCTACACAAGTGTCATTATGTGCCCCTCCCCTCACATCTGGCCAAGAGCCTCAACCTATGTGTTTCCCTAGATTAATCTCTTCTGTATGTTTCCCCAATAACCTCTTTCCCCAGTGTGCCCGTTTCCAGTGTGTGTCCTGTGCCTTGAATCTGCATCTCCTTCCTAAATACATGCGAGCCAGAGCACCTGGGGCTCTGTTGCCAGTTTGGCGTGCAATGGAATGCTTACAGTGAAATCATAGCCAACTGGGTCTTCAGGGCCTCTTCCCCCCAGGGCATTCTTCAGCTCTCAGCTACCCACACCTGCCACTTATGTTCGATTAATGGATATTTAGCATCTTCCTTTCTGCTTTCCTTCCCTCTTCACTTTTCAGAACTCACTCTCATACTTTGCCGATATGAGTCAAGAGTTAATGGACAATCTTTTCATTGTTTGTATACATATGTATATATTGTTTGCATACATATACATATATATATGAAATACATACAATCTTTTCATTGCTTATATATGTGTGTGTGTGAAATACATACTTCTTCCTTCTAGTAGGCAAGTTTTTATTGACTTGCAAAATAGTTACTTCCTGGTCTGAAAGTGAAGGATTGGATTTTTGGTTTTGTTTTTCCTTTCAGACACAGTTGGTGTAGGGCCTCAAATGTAAGTCTTATGAGGAATGGACAAGGGAACTGGGATTGTTTAGCCTTCAGAAGAAAAGGCTGAGAGGTCACTTCATTGCCCTCTAAAATTTTCTCAAGGGAGGATGGAGTGAGGTGGGTGTTGGTCTCTTCTCACATGCAGGAAGTGACAGGACAGGAAGAAATGGCCTCAAATTGTGGCAGGAAACATTCAGATTGGATATTAGGAAAAAATTCTTCATAGAAAGGATTATCAAGTATTGGAACAGACTGCTCAGGGAAACGGCAGTAATTATCCCTGGAGGTTATTTAAATGCTGCATAGATGTGGTGCTTAGAGACATGGCTTAATGATAGCAGCTTAGCAGTAGTGTTGGGACTGAGAGCTCAAGGAGAGTAGTTGGACTTGATGATCTCAAAGGTGTTTTACAACCTCAACAGTTTTATGATTCTATAACTTGCCAAATGTTCATTTTCAGAGGTAGTCTAAATAAGTGGCTTAGAACAGGAGGTTTTGTACTGTTAAGGTTTATGGTATTTAGCTATTTTGCAGATACCTGAATGGGGATGTCATAGAATTATGTCTTGGCTTTTTTTTTTTTTCTTTTTCATGTTTAAAACTGTCCTGGACATATGCAGTGCTGAATTAAATTTTTTTAAATGCATATTTTTTATCTGTAAGATGTACTAAAAAAAAGGGGTGGGGTGGGGGGGGTGTAGAAGATCTTGTTAGATTTGCTTGGAATGCAATAAAAACACTAGGTAGGTTTTTGGTAGAACATATTATTATTATTGTTTTGGCTGGGATAGAATGAGTTTTCTTCCTAGTAGCTGATACAGTGATGTGTTTTCTGATTTAGCATGAGAATAATGCTGTTAAAACCCTGATGTTTTGTTTGTTGCTAAGTAGTGCTTATCCTGTGACAAGGGGCTTTCAGTTTCCCATGCTCTGCCTGGTGTAAAAGTATCTGGGAAGAAGCATGACCAGGACAGCTGACACAAACAAGCCAAAGGGATATTCCATACCACAGAATGTCATGCTCAGTATATAAACTGGGTGTAGCTGGCCAGGAGGCCCAGAGCACTACTTGGGGACAGTCTGGGCATTGGTCAGTAGATGGAGAGGAATGGCACTGTGCATCAACTGTTTTCTTTGGGTTTATTTCTCTTTGGTTTACTTATCTTCCTTTTCACTACTATTAGTACCATTATTATTATTTTATTTAAATTACTAAATTGTTCTTATTTCAACCCACAAATTGTTTATTTTAATTCATTTTTAATGATTCTCCTCCCCATTGCATTGCCTGGTCTATTGTAATGTAAACAATCACCATATTTATACATTTCTCACTTCTAAGTTTGTGAATGACAAAATGAAAGAAAATGAAAACAAAATAAGCAGAATTATTTGTGCATTTCTCAGAAGGCTGTCTTCTTGCTCCTGATGGTTGTTTTTGTTCTGTTTCCATCATGGTGTTTGTTTTTCTTTTCCTTCTGATGTTCAGCTTAAGCTGTGAATGGCTGACAGGTTCTTTTTACATCTATTTAAGTTCTACTTAGGACTTTCTCTAGGAATTAGCTCAAGGCCATGACAAGAAATAAACTCATGAAATATAAAGTGTTTTCTTAATCATCATAGGCCTTCTTCTACTGAGGTTATGTACAAAGACAGTTAAAACTGTCAACAAATGTTCCATACTTGTCACAAAGCTTAAGACACTGTTACTGTTAGATACAGTGTCACAAGCATTTTATAAAGATGTCTGAGTCCATCTGTTAAAAGCAAAAGTGAATTGCTCTTCTCAGAGTAGTACTGCAGTGCTTATCTCTCTTTTTCCTGACTTTTTGACTCATCTAACTTTCCTAGTGAGGCTTAAGACATAAGCACATGGACTTTCCTTCATCTCTCTGCAAAACTCTTATTTATTTTATAAGGATTCAAGTTGTGTATTAAAGATGTTAACTTTACAAACCTAAAAGCTCAACAACCCTATAAAAAAAAAAAAGGAGATTTGACAAATCCTCCCTACAGAATGACTGTGACATTCTAGTTCTGAGGCTTTACTTTAAGTGAAAAAGTCAGGAAGACAACTAATTTTTAATTAGTTCTCCCCATTTGGGAGATCATCTGATTTTACTGGCAGAATTAGTAAGTGAAATCACTCAAGAGCTGCCATGTAAATGTCCCCTACCCCTAGGGCCTTAGTATATTAAATGAGTACAGTGTTAACCTGGAAACATTATTATTGATTTTAAATGAGACCAACTCTGAAATTTGGAGGAAATCATTACTTTGAAATAATTATTTTTCTTCCTTTCTTGATCTCTGATAATGGAAATTAGACATCTAAATCTCTTTTATGCATAAAATAGGATAATTTCTGTCCCCTTGCCATATTTTAGTGATTATAATAAATAATTCAAATCAATTCCAGACATATTTTATAGTGTTTTATGACAAACAAGATGAACAACTTTCAGGATATATTGCAGAACAAACAGGGCTGCAAGTCTTTTTCTCCTTGGTTTTAGTTTTATAACTGCTGTTGCTAATTTGCCTGTAGTTTACTGAAACAGTTTAGGGAGATATTCTGAGTTTGCACAGTGAGTTTTCCAAGTACCATTTCAGCACTAAAATTCAGCCATATTTCAGTGGCAAATTTGTCACATTTAATTTGATTACAAAGAAAGATAATTTCTGTTGAATTAGTATGAAGCTCATTTATGACAAAATTTACAATGCCTGTCCAAATTGTGAATGACTGCACCCTAGAGCCATATAGGCAGCTGTCACATACTGGAAGCTCAGCCTTCCAAAAGTTCTTAAATAAGGCCCCCAGTCTTAACTAGTCCTATAGAACTGTCATTCTTATCACATATCCTTTCATTACTTGAAAACAAACAATGCCTAGAAATAAGCAGAGATTCAAGTATCTATGTCTCTAAATCACTGTTACATGAATTTTACTGCTAGTAGAGAAGCCTCACTTAAAAAGAATTAAGTATTTTCAGTTAACTATTAATACTGAAATCTAATCAGCATAAAAAAAAGAAGAAACCAACAAACAGCAGTAATGCAGGTTTTATGTCTGTATACACACATATATACACACAAACATGCATATGGATTCATACACAATCATAGAATCATAGTTTAGATTGGACAAGACCTTCATGATGATCAACTGTTAACCTAGCATTGCCATGTCAACCACTAAACCCAAGTGCCACATCCATACAACTTTTAAATATCTCCAGGGATGGTGATTCAACTACTCTCCTAGGCAACCTGGTGCTTGACAGCTCTTCCAGTGAAGAATTTTTTTCCTAATATTTAACCTAAACCTCTCCTGACACAACTTGAGGTCCTCTCCTCTTGTATTGTTGCTTGTTACCAGGGAGAGGAGACTGAGCCTCAGCTTGCTATAACCTTCTTTCAGGTAGTTGTAGGGAGTGGTAAGGTATCTCATCACCAACCTTTTCTCTAGGATAAACAACCCCAGTTCCCTCAACTGCTCCTCACCCTAGACCCTTCACTAGCTTCATTGCTCTTCTCTGTACATGCTCCAGCTCATGATGAGCCCAAATGTGAATGCAGTATTGGGGGTGCAGTCTCACCAGTGCTGAGTACAGGGGCACAACCACTTCCCTACTCCTCTTGGCCACACTATTTCTGATACAAGCTGCTTGACTTCTTGGCCACCTGGGCATTCAGCTGGCTGTCAAACAACATGCCTAGATCCTTTTCTACTGAGTTGCTTTTCAGCCACACTTTCCAAAGCCTGTAGCATTGCATGGAGTTGTGATCTGGCTGCAGGACCACCACTTGGCCTTCTTGAATCTCAGACAATTGGCCTCAGCCCATTGACCCAAACGATCCAGATTCCTCTGTAGAGCCTCCCTGCCCTCAAGCAGATCAAAGCTCCTGCCCAATTCGGTGTCGTATAGAATAATTTATGTCACAAAAGACCTTTAATATCATTGAGTCAAATAAATTTTAGCAAGAACACTTGAATGAATAATGAAAAACACATTCAAGTGTAATGCAAAAGCACAGCTTTCCCAATTCCCTTCCATCTTTTAGTGTAAAGAAAAGGATGATAGATGACATTATAACGCAATTACATATTCTTGCATATTCAAACTTAAATTCCTGGGAAAAGACTAGGGAAAAAGAGGTCTCAATTTGACAAATCCACTCAAAGTCATTGGGTACTGCACCTTTTAAAAATCAGAGAAGTTGTATGCAAATCTATCTCAATAATGGAGAAAACTAGTTTTAAATGTAATATACAGCAATGATAAATAACATCAGATGAAAAAATACATATTATATTTATTATCATAAAAGAAATATCAAAAATGTATCACATCTTCATGAAACTCTGCAGTCTTTAGGATATAAAACTAGGTAATTCCACCAAGGAGAAGCTTGTCCATTTTTGACAGCCTCAGAGGTACACTCCTTTCTTAGTCACTAATTATTTTTAAAATTAATGTATAAGACCAACAAGGTTAAAACAGTGATAATGAAATGGAAAGAAAATAAAACCATGTATATTTAATCAGCATAAATATTAAGACTACATTTAATCAAAACCAGATTCAGTTAGGAACTGCATCACTTCTTAGCCAGCTTTACTGGATGTAGTCCTATCACCAATTTGCATTGCAGTAGATTTTGGGCTTCTATTATTAATACAGTATATTAATAAAACAAAACACTTCAGGCCATTCTGTCAAGAAAACATTTTATTATTATTTTCAGGGATATCTGCATCTGCGCTAAACGATCAAAATCAACACTTTTCATTACATAAAACATTACACCTAAAAATGGAAATTTGCTCCTCAGAACTGTCAAGAAGTATGTACGAACTCATTAAGAGTTGAAAGACTTCTCAAACAAAAGCAGAGTACTTGACAAATGCTTAGAAATCAACCTAACTAAATGAAGCATGGAAAAATATATTAGTCAAACAGAAAGAGCTCCAATTCTAAACTGCTCTTGATCATACAGCTGCAGAATATGGATGTAAATCATTATAATTTTGGTATTACTAATAATGCAAACATGAATGTATGCATGTATGTAAAACCAGTGCTTTAATTGAACTGCCAAATAATTTTGATTTCCAAATAAAGTCCAAAACTATGAAATATTTGGATGACCTAGAGTAAAAGTGTATTTTCTGCATATTTCTCTGAAAGCAGTCCCTTTTGCTGCTTCTGTCAGATTCTTCTTTATTATTTGGTCAGATACGGAGCTTAAAGAAAGAAACCATTTTGGCAACTACTTTACCAATCAGCCTCAGTGAGTAATGTCTTGGCGAATAATACAGAATACAGAATTAACCAGGTTGGAAAACACCTTTGAGATCATTGAGTCCAATCTATCAACCAACACCTTCTAATCAACTAAACCATGACACTAAATGCCTCATCCAGACTCTTTTTAAACACCTCCAGTGATGGCGACTCCACCACCTCCCTGAGCAGCCCATTCCAATGGCCAGTCACTCTTTCTGGGAAGAATTTCTTTCTAACATCCAGCCTAAACCTCCCCTGGTGCAGCTTGAGACTGTGTCCTTTTGTTCTGGTGCTGGTTGCCTGGGAGAAGAGACCAACCCCCATCTGGCTTCAGGTAGTTGTAGACAGTAATAAGGTCACCTCTGAGCCTCCTCTTCTCCAGGCTAAGCAACCCCAGCTCCCTCAGTCTCTCCTCATAGGGCCTGTGCTCCAAACCCCTCAGCAGGTTTGTTGCCCTCCTTTGGACATGTTCCAGGAACTCAACATCTTTCTTAAACTGAGGGGCCCAGAACTGCATACAGTACTCAAGGTGTGGCCTAACCAGTGCTGAGTATAGGGGCACAATGACCTCCCTGGCCACACTATTCCTGATGCAGGCCAGGATGCCATTGGCCTTCTTGGCCACCTGGGCACACTGCTGGGTCATGTTCAGCCTACTGTCCCTAGAAAATAAAGAAAATAACAAAGAAAACTTATCACCCTAATGTAAAGAGACATTCAGAGAAAAGAAAAGAAAAAAAAAAGTCTCTGGACAGTAGGAACTCCATAAGGTATTGTCTCGGTCCAGAGAGGGAAAGAGACTCAGTGCTTTTGAATATTCCCGTGTTGTGAAATTAGAGGCACAAACGAGGCCAAAATATCAACAGCGAGGCCATTTATTACATAAATAAAGTGGATGGATCAGAAGGGGAGAGAGCGAGAATAGAGAGAGAGAGAAGAGAGAGAAGAGGAATTATATTACCACACCCCTCAACCCCCCAAGATAGTTTGAGTCTGTGGAGGAAAGGTGCTGCAGAAGATGTTGGGTCTGTAGAGAAAGGGTGCTGAGGCTTTGGCTGGAGAAGAGATGTGGTCCTCTGGGCAGCCTCTTCAGCTCCATGAGTTGCAGCAGGTGGAACTTAGGACAGAGAGAGAGGGTTCAATCTGCTTCTTCCAGGCTCCATGGCCTCTTTTCTTCAGAGCAGCATTGTCCCAGGCTTTTCCTTCTCTCGTGCTTTCTTTCTCAGGGGCATTGTCCTTCTCCTGTGTTTTCCTTCATCTGTGTTTTCGGTTCTCCATTTTTCTTCTGCTAAGCCAGTAGTTGCTCAAGTCTTTTATACAGTTTTTTAGTCCTTAGCTATGTGTCCAAGTATTGTCCCTCAGGAATTTAGGGGCCAGGAAATCATCCTTAGGTAAGTATCCAGGTATCATTCCCCAGGAAACCTTTCTGTGTATTCCTGTGTGTTTGGGCAGGGGTCTGGATGGAGGGGGGATGCCTCTGCCTCATCCTTCTCCATCTACCTGCCCACACACTCATTAAACCTCAGGAAACAGGTGGTCAATCCATTGTCTCGCCATCCTCCCTTTCCAGGGTACTTGATGGGTTGAGATTATCTTGTTTTATGCTGTGGTGGTTTGAAAGGAAAGGTTCTGCTCTCCCTCCCCCACTGAGAAAGAAACTGCAGCTAAAACTCAGTCAGAGAAATGAGAGTATATTGTACAAGGAAACAGATTATATGTAACACAACAAATACAGGTATTTTACAATATATACAGGAATATACAGCAAATAAACACAGTCAGAAACCAGACCCCCAACAGAGGGGGCTTCCCCCTGTGCCCCCTTCACCCCCCTACCTCCCTTCTCCCCCAAAGAGGTAGAAGAAGAGAAAAAAGGGGAGTTAGTACAGCAGACAGAGGCCTATGCACAGGAAGTTAGTTAGTTCTTATCTCTTGGCAAAAAGCCCAGAAGCAGATCCAGCCGAAAGGGACAGCGAAGAAAGGAAGACTGAGAGAAAGTTCCAGCCGCGCTGGGACTAACCTCACCTCCCACCTTACTTGGCCAAAGAAATTCATTTAGAATACCAAAATATTTTATAAACATTTAGCCAGTGTGCCCCTTTCTTAAAGGCACAGCCTCAAATGGCCACATATGCATATTCCCGAAGGTGGCCTTGGTCCATTGTTGTCAGGCCAGCTGTGGTCCAGTGAGCGATGTTATCTTTGCATCTTCTGAAAGTCTCTGCCCAACATGT